>NC_057806.1:698398716-698509637 GCF_018294505.1 Triticum aestivum
GACGCAAACTCCTACTCTATATATTTGCTTTCAGAGAGAAAAAAATCGGAGAGAAGAAATCATCGTATTTTACGATACGGAGCCACCGCCAAGCCGTAAAACCTCTCGGGAGGGCGGATCTGGAGTCCGTTCAGGGCTCCGGAGAGGGGGATTCGTCGCCGTCGTCATCATCAACCATCCTCCATCACCAATTTCATGATGCTCACCGCCATGCGTGAGTAATTCCATCGTAGGCTTGCTGGACGATGATGGGTTGGATGAGATTTATCATGTAATCAAGTTAGTTTTGTTCGGGTTTGATCCCTAGTATCCATTATGTTCTGAGATTGATGTTGCTATGACTTTGCTATGCTTAATTCTTGTCACTAGGGCCCGAGTGCCATGATTTCAGATTTGAACCTATTATGTTTTCATGAATATATGTGAGTTCTTGATCCTATCTTGCAACTCTATAGTCACCTACTATGTGTTATGTTCCGGCAACCCCGAAGTGACAATAACCGGGACCACTCCTGGTGATGACCATAGTTTAAGGAGTTCATGTATTCACTATGTGCTAATGCTTTGTTCCAGTTCTCTATTAAAAGGAGGCCTTAACACCCCTTAGTGTCGAATAGGACCCCACTACCACTTGAGGGTAGGACAAAAGATGTCATGCAAGTTCTTTTCCATAAGCACGTATGACTATATACGGAATACATGCCTACATTACATTGATGAATTGGAGCTAGTTCTATGTCACCCTACATTATGACTATTACATGATGTACCGCATCCGACATAATTATCCTTCACTGATCCAGTGCCTACGAGTTTTCCATATATTTTTTCTCGCTTATTTACTTTCCCGCTGCTACTGTTACAATCACTACAAAATACCAAAAACATTACTTTTGTTGTCTTTACTTTTGTTGCTGCTACCACCACTATCATATTACTTTGCTATTAAACACTTTGTTGCAGATACTAAGTTTCCAGGTGTGGTTGAATTGACAACTCAGCTGCTAATACTTGAGAATATTATTTGGCTCCCCTTGTGTCGAATCAATAAATTTTGGTTGAATACTCTACGCTCAAAAGCTGTTGCGATCCACTATACTTGTGAGTTATCAAGACCAATTTTTGGCGCCGTTTCCGGTGAGCATAGCTCTATTCTTTGAGTCACTTGGGATTTATATCTACTGGACACTATGAAGAACTTGAAAGACGCTAAGACAACAATTTATCCCTCAACTACGAGGGGAGGTAAGGAACTGCCATCTAGCTCTGCACTTGATTCACCTTCTGTTATGAGTAAGCTAGCGACACCTAAACCTGCTTCTGCTATTCGTTCCGATATGTTGCATGTTATTGATGATGCCACTTCTGCTATGTATGATACTTATGATGAAACTGCTTCTATGCCTGATACTACTGTGCCCCTTGGTGAATTTCTTGATGAACAAATTGCTAGGGCTAGAGAAAAAAAATTATTGAATCTGAATACGATGATGATAGTGATGATGAAAATATGCTTGTTATCCCTGAGGGTTATCTTTTTGATATGGAATCTTCTGCCGCTATTTTAGCTTGCAGGGATAGATATGAGCTTAAGAGGTTATTAGTTAAATGGAACAAAGAGTCACTTAGAGATAAAATGAAACCCGACCCTGCTTTTGCTACTTCACCTATATGTGTTCCTGATAAGGATTATGAATTCTCTGCTGATCCTGATATAATTACTTTGGTTGAATCTGATCCGTTTTACGGCTATAAATCTGAAACTGTTGTGGCACATCTTACTAAGTTAAATGATATAGCTGCCCTGTTCACTAATGATGAGAGATCGCGTTACTTCTATATACTCAAAATATTTCCGTTCTCATTAAAGGGTGATGCTAAGATATGGTTTAACTCTCTTGATCCTGGTTGTGTGCGTAGTCCCCAGGATATGATTTATTACTTCTCTACTAAATATTTCCCTGTTCATAAGAAACAAGCTGCTTTGAGAGAAATATACAACTTTGTGCAAATTAAAGAAGAGAGTCTCCCACAAGCTTGGGGGAGGCTTCTCAAGTTACTTAATGCTTTGCATGATCATCCTCTTAAGAAACCTGAAATACTTGATATCTTTTATAATGGACTAACTGATGCTTCCAGAGATTACCTGGATAGTTGTGCTGGTTCTCCTTTCCGGGAAAGAACACCAGATGAAGCTGAAATTCTATTGAATAATATGTTGACAAATGAAAATAATTGGGCACCTCCTGAGCCAGCTCCTACTCCAATTACTGAGCCTATTCTTAAACCAACTCTGAAGAAGAGAGGTGTTCTATTCCTCAGTCCCGAAGATATGAAAGAGGCAAAGAAATCTATGAAAGAAAAAGGTATTAAAGTTGAAGATGTTAAGAATTTACCTCCTATTGAAGAAATACATAGTCTTAATTCACCGCCTGTTGAAGAAACTTATGATCTCAATTCTTTATTTATTGAAGAACCTCCTGACCCCGATATCCCGACACAGGTAGATATGATAAAGCTGGAGTTCCTCCTACTAAAATTGCTTGTCAGTGCTTGGATGAGTTTGATAACTTTATGTTTAAGAAAGACGACTTCAATACTTATTTTTGTAGACAATTAAGAGAAAATGCTTATATGATTAGACGCTTGGGTGATTATTTGGCTAATATTAAAGGTGAACTTAAACTTGTTAGCAAACATGCTTCTATGGTTACCACTCAAGTAGAACAAGTACTTAAGGCTCAAAAAGAAGTGCTTGATGAAATGAATAGTAAGAAAAATGATTATGCTGTTAGAGTGGCTACTAGAACTGGTAGAATGACTCAGGAACCTTTGTATCCTGAAGGCCACCCTAAGAGAATCGAGCAAGATTCTCAGAGAAATAATATTGATGTTCCTAGTTCTTCTAAAAAGAAGAAAAAAAGAAAATGATAGAACTGTGCAAACTTCTAGTGAACCTATTGCTGAACCACCTGATAATCCAAATGATATATCTATGTCTGATGCTGAAACACAATCTGGTAATGAACATGAACCTAACGAAAATGTTAATGATGATGTTCATGATGATGATCAACCTAGTAATGACAATGATGTAGAAATTGAACCTGCTGTTGATCTTGACAACCCACAATCAAAGAATCAACGTTATGATAAAAGAGACTTTGTTGCTAGGAAACATGGTAAAGAAAGGGAACCTTGGGTTCAGAAACGCATGCCTTTTCCTCCAAAACCATCCAAGAAAAAGGATGATGAGGATTTTGAGCGCTTTGCTGAAATGATTAGGCCTATCTTTTTGCGTATGCGATTAACTGATGTGCTCAAAACAAATCCTTATGCAAAAATATATGAAGGATATCATTACTAATAAAAGAAAGATACCGGAAGCTGAAATTTCCACCATGCTTGCTAATTATACTTTTAGGGGTGGAATACCAAAGAAACTTGGAGATCCCGAAGTACCTACTATACCTTGCTCCATTAAAAGAAATTATATTAAAACTACTTTATGTGATCTTGGAGCCGGTGTTAGTGTTATGCCTCTCTCTTTATATCGTAGACTTGACTTGAATAAGCTGACACCTACCGAAATATCTTTGCAAATGGCTGATAAATCCACTGCTATACCTGTCGGTATTTGTGAGGATGTGCCTGTTGTGGTTGCAAACGTTACTATTTTAACGGACTTTGTTATACTTTATATTCCCGAGGATGATAGTATGTCTATTATTCTTGGAAGACCTTTTCTTAATACCGCAGGGGATTTTATTGATTGCAACAAAGGCAATGTCACTTTTCATGTTAATGGTAATGAGCATACAGTACACTTTCCGAGGAAACAACCTCAAGTTCATAGTATCAACTCCATTGGAAAAATTCCATCGATTATAATTGGAGGTTTTGAATTTCCTCTTCCTACTATCAAAAAGAAATATGATATACTTATTATAGGGGATGTGCATATCCCCGTTGCGGTAACTTAGTGTTATTTGAAATTTCTCCGGTTTCATGATTATCGGAATGGGTTTGTTAACAAGACTTGATCAACCTTGTTAGTGGATTCTTTTTGATGAGCATGAGATGGATGAAACTAGAAGCACAACCTTCTGTACCCTCTCTATATTTTCCGTTATTTAGTAGAAATAAAGTAAAATAGTATTTTTCTGTCTGTTTCCTGGCTTATCCGTGTAATATAAAAATATCCCGAAAATAAAAGTCCTCAGAATGACATGCCAATTTAATATGATTTTTTCGGGAATATTTGAGGATTTACTGTGCAAAAATTACCGCGGGAGGAGCTGCCACCTGGCCACGAGGGTGGTGGGCGCGCCCCCCCTCAAGGGCGCGCCCCCTGCCTCGTGGGCCCATGGTGGCCCACCTCCACTTATCCCAGCACCCATCTTCTTCCTCTGTCTCACACAAACCCAAAAAACCAACACAAGCACGAGTTCCAGCCACTTTTGTTGTGATTTTCGATCTCCTTGCTCAAAGCACCTCTCGCAAAACTGCTTGGGGAGACTGTTGCTTGGTATGTGACTCCTCCATTGGTCCAATTAGTTTTTGTTCTAGTGCTTTATTCTTTGCAAATTTGTGCTGCATAGGTGACCATGTTCTTGAGCTTGCATGTCAAATTTATATGGTTCCAAGTAGTTCTAATGCATGATTTAGGCTCTAGGCACTTGTAGGAGTAGTTGCTATCAGTTTTATTTAAGTTGGTTCACTTTTGTTTGAAGTTACTAAAAATTTCAGATTATTTCAGAAAAATAACGAGGAGACTTTTGAGGGGTTCATCGAGCCGAAGCTCAAAGGATAAACAAAATGAAGAAGCTCAGAGGCCAAAATATAATTTGCCTCGTACCGCGGAGATCTGGCCGTGTGAATGGCCTTCTGATAATTTCTTGAGAGAGGCCGGGATTTATGAGGATTTCTATTCATTGATTAAGAATGCTGGCCTCACCGACCTCATCCGCGACCAACGTCCACAGTATCTCTTACTCACAAATACTTCTGTGCAAAACTTCTACTTTTTCCCTAAAGAATCACCTCCTTTAGTAGAGTTTCATTTATATGACTTTGTGAAGAAAATGCCATTGTCTGAATTTTGCGCAGTCTGCAACATACCTCCTGATGGTATCTTAGAGGAACCACCTCGTAAAGAGTTGGAACCATTTATTAACCTTATCTCTATGGGAGAAACCAGGAAGGTTTCTGATGCAAGAATCACTAGCATACATTTTCCTATGTTACGCTATTTTGCTTTATTTTCTAGTCGATGCTTGATTGGTCGTGGGAACTGTGGGAACCTTAGTGTTCCTGATATTATTATTCTGTTCCATGGTTTATACCGCGACAATACTGCCAGTATGGGCGGAATTATTGTTAGGCGGTTGAGTCTGAACCATACTAAAGGCCCCATCTTTGGAGGCATTTATGCTTCTCACCTTGCTGCATACTTTAACATAACTATTAGGCATTATGAGAAAGAAGAAAAATTGCTACCCAATGCTTATCTAGATTATAAGAGCATGATAGTTCATGATTTTCTTGTTAAGGACAGGAATGGAGAGCTCAAATATAAGTTATACTTTGATAAACATTATCCTGAAACTATTACCTTGCCTGCTCCTTCTTTGTTTAATTTTGTAGGACCCTACCTTGTTAAGTGGGATGTCGTCCAAGCTTACAAGAATCCTGAACCAGCCCCGGAACAGGAACCACAAGATGAGCCTCCACGACAATCTGTTTATTCTTGGGATCCAGAGATGACTGTCGGCTAGTGGCAGTCAGAGTCTTCTTCTTCATCACAGTATGATCCCAACTATTCCTCGTCGCAGTACGGCCCCAGCTACACCTATGGGTATCCGCCAGGCTATCCCTGGCAATAGACCAACGTAGGCCAAAAGCTTAAGCTTGGGGGAGTACGTATTTCTCACTAACATTACATTTATGTTCACACACACTCATTCCTAGATGTCGGTGCTCATACTCTTTCACTGTAATATCCATGCTAGTTTATTTTCTTTTTCCTACTTTCTTCTTTTGTGTTTGTTAAACCTTAAGAAAAACCAAAAAAATTAGTAGTAGTTTATTTTTCTGCTGTAGTAGTAGTAATAAAAAAACCAAAAAATATTTCCCGTTCTTCTTTTGCTTGTTGGGAGCTTTCCCGTGTAAATAGTTTTATTTCTTTTCTTTTCTTTGGGGGTCAGTAGGAGAAGACCATGATTAAATTGTTGAAGTGGCTCTTATATGCATTATTGTTGATTTAACCCAGAGCCCATATTGCCTTGTCTTCTCCTGTTTATTGAATGCTCACAGATTCCAGCTTAGTCCGATGCATGTACACTCTTATTATTATTCACACCGTTCGGTCCTGCAAGTGAAAGGCAATTATGATGATATATGATGGACTGACTGAGATAAAAAGACCTGGTATGAACTCGACCTCTTTTGTTTTTGTAAATATGATGAGCCCCTTGTTCTTGATTCAGCTTATTATGAATAAACATGTTTGCAATGACAATTAGAGATCGTAGTTTCTTGTGCCATGCTTGATTAGCTATGAGTTATAATGATTTACCTTGTGTGCCAACATGCTATTGAGATGGTTATGATGTGGTATGATGAGGTGTATCCTCCTTTTAATGGTTTAAATGACTTGACTTGGCACATGTTTACGCATGTAGTTGAAACAAATCAACATAGCCTTCACGATATTTATGTTCATGGTGGATTATATCCTACTCATGCTTGCATGCAATGTTTATTAATTTTAATGCATGTACATGGTTGTTGTCGCTCTCTAGTTGGTCGCTTCCCAGTCTTTTGCTAGCCTTCACTTGTACTTAGCGGGAATACTGCTTGTGCATCCAATCCCTTAAACCCCAAAGTTATTCCAAATGAGTCCACCATACCTTCCTATATGCGGTATCTACCTACCGTTCCAGGTAAATTTGTATGTGCCAAACTCTAAACCTTCAAATATACATTCTGTTTTGTATGCTCGAATAGCTCATGTATCAACCAAGGCGGGTTATTCTCAAGAGGAGTGGACTCCGCTCCTCACTCATGAGAAAATGGCTGGTCACCGGGATGCCCAGTCCCATGCTTTATGCAAACCAAATCAAAATTAATTGCAAACAAAACTCCCCCTGGGACCTCATGTATGTTGGAGACACTCGTTGTTTCGAGCATGTCATGGATTGATGCTTGTTGGTGGAGGGGGAGTATAAACTATACCATTCTATTTGGGAACCGCCTATAATGTCTTTAGCATGGAAGATACCACCATCTCTTAGTTTTTACGTTGACAATGAAAGTATACGGCTCAAAATGCAATTTATCTCTATTTCAAAACCGAGCTCTGCCACCTCTACAAATCCCTGCTTCCCTCTGCGAAGGGCCTATCCATTTACTTTTATGTTGAGTCATCACCCTCTTATTAAAAAGCACTAGCTGGAGAGCACAACTGTCATTTGCATTGATCACTATTAATTTATATTGAGTGTGACTATGATTGGATCTCTTTTACCATGAATTATAATGTCTAGTCGGTCCTTGATCTTTAAAGGTGCTCTGCATTTATGTTTTGCGGTCTCAGAAAGGGCTTGCGAGATACCATCATGTTATATCATATTATGATTGTTTTGAGAAAGTGTTGTCATCCGAGATTTATTATTACGACTTGCTAGTTGATTATGCTATTGATATGAGTAATTATGAGACCTGTGAATTATTGCAAATGTGGTTAGTTATGATCTATGCTGAAAACTTGAATGCTGGCTTGACATAGTTACAACAACAAGAGCAAACATAGTTTGTAAAAGTTTTTCTATCTTTCTCTCAGTTTGTCAACTGAATTGCTTGAGGACAAGCAAGGGTTTAAGCTTGGGGGAGTTGATACGTCTCCGTTGTATCTACTTTTCCAAACACTTTTGCCCTTGTTTTGGACTCTAACTTGTATGATTTGAATGGAACTAACCCGGACTGACGCTGTTTTCAGCAGAATTGCCATGGTGTTGTTTTATGCGCAGAAAACAAATATTCTCAGAATGACCTGAAACTCCACGGAACATCCTAGAAAAAATAATAAAAAATCCTCGCCAAAGATGAAGACAAGGGGGCCCACACCCTGTCCATGAGGGTGGGGGAGCCCCCCCCTCTAGGGCGCGCCCCCTACCTCGTGAGCCCCCTGGATGCCCTCCGACGCCAACTCCATCTCTATATATTTGCTTTCGGAGAGAAAAAAATCGGAGAGAAGAAATCATCGCGTTTTATGATACGGAGCCGCTGCCAAGCCCTAAAACCTCTCGGGAGGGCTGATCTGGAGTCCATTCGGGGCTCTGGAGAGGGGGATTAGTCGCCGTCATCATCATCAACCACCCTCCATCACCAATTTCATGATGCTCACCGCCATGCATGAGTAATTCCATTGTAGGCTTGCTGGACGGTGATGGGTTGGATCAGATTTATCATGTATTAGAGTTAGTTTTGTTAGGGTTTGATCCCTAGTATCCATTATGTTATGAGATTGATGTTGCTATGACTTTGCTATGCTTAATGCTTGTCACTAGGGCCCGAGTGCCATGATTTCAGATCTGAACCTATTATGTTTTCATGAATATATGTGAGTTCTTGATCCTATCTTGCAAGTCTATAGTCAGCTACTATGTGTTATGATCCGGCAACCCCGAAGTGACAATAATCGGGACCACTCCTGGTGATGACCATAGTTTGAGGACTTCATGTATTCACTATGTGCTAATGCTTTGTTCCGGTTCTCTATTAAAAGGAGGCCTTAATATCCCTTAGTTTCCAATAGGACCCCGCTGCCATGGGAGGGTAGGACAAAAGATGTCATGCAAGTTCTTTTCCATAAGCACGTATGACTATATACGGAATACATGCCTACACTACATTGATGAATTGGAGCTAGTTCTGTGTCACCCTATGTTATGACTGTTACATGATGAACCGCATCCGGCATAATTATCCATCACTGATTTAGTGCCTACGAGTTTTCCATATACTGGTTCTCGCTTATTTACTTTCCCGCTGCTACTGTTACAATCACTATAAAATACCAAAAACATTACTTTTGTTGTCTTTACTTTTGTTGCCGCTACCACCACTATCATATTACTTTGCTAATAAACACTTTGCTGCAGATACTAAGTTTCCAGGTGTGGTTGAATTGATAACTCAGCTGTTAATACTTGAGAATATTCTTTGGCTCCCCTTGTGTCGAATCAATAAATTTGGGTTGAATACTGTACCCTCGAAAGCTGTTGCGATCCCCTATACTTGTGGGTTATCAGATACTTTGCAAGGAATTTTTATATAATATATAAGAATTTCTAGAGCCAAGGCCCACCGGAGAGGGGCCCTTGGGTGGTCACAACCCACCAGGGCGCGCCCCTCTCCTGGCGCACCCAGGTGGGTTGTACCCACCTGGTGGCCCCGCAGACCTCAACCCTGCACTATAAATTCCTATTTTTAGCAAAAAAATCAAGGAGAAATAATTATCGCGAGTCATGAGATGGAGCCGCTGCCAAGCCCTATTCTTCATCGGGAGGGCAGATCTGGAGTCCGTTTGGGGCTCCGGAGAGGGGGAACTTCGTTCTTCGTCATCACCAACCCACGGATTTGTGATGCCCTATACTTGTATGTTATCACCCATGGAGTCCCGTTTTGCGGTATGCCACACCCCTCCCGATGAACAGGACCCCTGTTTCGACCGTAGCGCTCAAACACAAGTCCGTTTCCTCTGTTTTGCGGTATGCCACACCCCTCCCGATCAACAGGACCCCGTTTCGACCATAGGAGGTCCAAGAGAAGTCAGTTTCTTCTGTTTTGCGGTACACCAAACCCCTCCCGATGAACAGGATCCCGTTTCGACGGTGGCCCGTCAAACACAAGGCCGTTTCCTCCATTCTATGGTATGCCAGGCCTCATTTCCGTCAGCTGTACCGTCCAAGCTGGTTGGCTCCCGATGAACACCACGTATTCCGTGGCCTCCTAATGAACACGACGTACTCCGTTGCCTCCCCATGAACACGGGACGATGCAGTATCTCCGTTCTCACCTAGCCATGTACACGAGCACCGGTCGTACGTATGCGCAAGTAGGCCTTCGAGACCCCGCTCGTGTGTACGTACGTGGCCGTATTTACTTTCTTTCACCTTGGCCACTCTACGTACGTGTACATGCTACGTGCGCGCCTCTACTACGACATGTGCATGCCTCTACATCGACCAATACGTACGTACACATTCGGGACCAGAATGACAACGCTACGTATGCTTTGACTAGGTTGGTCCCGATTGTCAGGCACTTCCTTGTGTGTGAAGATGTAGCTGGTGGGTCCGAGCAGTCTGGGGGAAACATTTTTTCGCGAAAAATGGTGGCCCATCCAGTGGGTCCCTGCTGTCAGGTGGAGGAATCATTATTTTCCGCATAATAAGGAGGCACTTCCTTGCTGCGACCGTGGACCCAGCTGTCAGCCTCTCCACGTATAGTACTCTTCCAATGGAAGTCGTTACTTGACCATGTTGACCACGGCATGCCAAAAGCGCCAGGGCGGTGGACAACGGCGAGGCCTAGGAAGGGGATGACATGGAGCCGGGCAAGATGTGGTAGTGGAAGCCCACACAGAGAGGAGTACGAGGGTTCACTGGTTCGGCTGCGGTGTGAGCCTGCCGTCGCCGCAGAATAACAGGGTGTGTGTGTGAGTGGTTGGTCTGGACAGCGGTGGGAGTAGTAGGGGGTGATGAGGCCTCCGCGGCATCATAGCCGGCCACGGCAGGTAGGAGCATGCGGCACGACCGACGCTGTTTTGGGCGGCTGGAGCAAGAAGACCAGACGTTGAAGAAGCACTACTGCCATTGGATGGACATCGTACGGTCACTAGAGCTTGAATCGTTCATATTGATTAAGTTGACAAAGCCCTCCATCCCCGTCATCTTAGTAGGCCCACAAGTCAGGCTCCCACTATGGTGGGTCCCAGCTAGTAGGGGGTATTCATTTCTTTGTGCGTAATATGGAGGCCCTTCCTTGCGTGCGAAGATATAGTTGGTGGGTCCGACCTGTCGGCGGGGGAAATGTTTTTTTTTGCGAAATACAGAGGCCCTTCCGATGGGTCCCAGCTGTCAGGTGGAGGAATCATTATTTTTCGTGTAATAAGTAGGCATTTCCTTGCATGCGGCTGTGGACCCATCTATCAGCCTCTCCACGTACAGTCCACTTCCGATGGATGTTGTTCGTTGACCACGTTGACCACTCCGCGCCGATCGCATCCAAGGTGGTGGACGACGGCGAGGCGCAGATAGCAACAAGCCGGAGATGGGAGACGCGGGAGTGGATTCGCATACAGAGAGGTGTATGAGGGTTAACTGTTTCTGGTGCGGTATGGTTCGGCAGTCGGTGGAGAAGAATAGGAGGTGTGGAGGGGTAAAGGGATGGCCTGGTCGGCGTTGGGGTAGCGCTTCACAGCGACGCATGCTAAGCAGAGGTGCTAGCAGCAGGAGGCGGGAGCAGGTGGTCCTTGCGGCGCAAGAGGAAGAAGACAAGACATTCAAGATGGATGCCGGTCGTTGGATGTAAATCCAACGGCTAACGATGTCAGAACCATTTGTTGACTAAGTTGACAACGACTTGCGTTGGTTTCGACCTATTGTCCCACATTTCAGCCTCAAAAAATGTGGCACGTATTCAACCCATTTTTCAGAATTTATAGTCAATTTGATCTTTTTTTAGAATTATAGTCCATTTGCTAGGCTGAGTGAAAAAATAATGTAGCATCCATGCTACCCATTTATTTTTTCATAAAAAAATACACGCCATTTGCACTTTCTCGAAATACATGATTTTGCTGGGCTGATTCTAATTGTAATGTTGGTTTGGGTACCACAATGTTATCCAAAAATAAACAGGGGCTGAGCATTTTGTTATAAATATATTTAAATAATAAGTTATTTATTATTACATTGGTCCATAAATCTTACCAAGCTCTTGTACACAATCATCAGGATTTTCGTTGCCAAAAAAATTCCGGATTTTATTGTTAAGAAATTATTTTTATAAGTTAATAAGATGTGGGATATTCTTTTCTTACATATGTACGTATGTGTTAAATATATGATGAAAATAACAATAATATATAATAACAGATAAAATGATTGAAGTATGTACAATATAGTTAGAAGGGAAACATATGTTGGACCAGGCATTCCTATTCTTATATAGAAAAATATAACAGACCTCTGATTTTCTTCAAAAAAATACATAAATTGGGATGCCAATGTTTTAGAAAAAATAAAACCTCGGATGGGAGGTCCATAGGCCGGTCGATACATGACAACCCTCAAGAAAATACAAACTGGCATGTCGTGGGCTACGCATGTTAAAAAAGATGGGGCAGCCCACAACCCAGCTGATACTTGCTGCCCCAGTGATAATAAATGATACCTGCCAGCTCCCCGACATTGTTGTGAATTTATCTCCTTTAGTAACTACGTTGAAGCACCTAAAAAAATGTAACTATGTTGACAAACCCGTGGGCCCCAACGTCAGTATAGAATTAGGAGGAACTATTTTTTCAATGAGGCACTTGCTTGTATACGGCCATAGACCTGGTGGGTCCCGACTGTCCGCCTCTCCATGTACATTCCTCTCCAGATTCTTCTCGTTTGTTCAGCATGTTGACAATGGCAGACAGCGGCGCCGCAGTGAGCGCACAAAGGCGCAGGAGGAGATCAGACCACCTGAGGTAGTGCCTTATTTGTAACAAAAGTTCTAAACTAGCCCAGGGGCCGAGTGACACTACCCAATAGTTGTTCCGCCCGGGTTCGATTCCACCTGATGTAGGGAATTTTTTTGCCTCTGCCATTATTGACATGTGGGTCCCCATTGTCATCTACGCACACCGCGTCCAACACTTGCCAAATCTTCGTTCCTCGTTTTCTCTGTTTTTCACACACTCGACATTGTGTGGGCATTTTGAAAATAGCATATCTTTTTGACTGTTCATCATATGAAGATGTGCTATGCATGAAGTTGATTAGCATGATGTTAACTGGCTGGTAGTTCTATTTTCGACCATGAATAAAACTTCCAACATGATGTTATCCCTGTTTGAAAAGGTCGTATTAATATAAAAGCTCTGCCTCTGAAAGTTGCAGTTTCTTATCTGAAACTAAACTTCCAGTTTCTTAACTAAAACTGAAACTTGAAGTTTCTTCTCTGAGAATCACATTGTCCACACTTTTATACTCCTATGAAACTACATTTTTAAGTGCCAAAAATAGATCTCTAGAATTCATAAAATACTTCATATGCTCAATAGTGCAAATCTAAAATTAAAAAGACATTCATATGTGAAAGTACTCTCAAAATACACAACACAAAACACAATTAACAACCTGCAAATACTGACAACCCTAAGCTCCTCCTGACAATTCACAACCTGCCATACTATTGGGCTGGGGGGCAGTCCCCTCCTATTCCTCGACGGCAGACAGCCACCCCGTGAGACGATGTGAATGGCGAGGGAGAGGATGGCGGGGAAGCATCATGCGGCCAACTGCTTTCTCCTCTTGCAGTTGGATTCGGTCAACGAAGACTCCACCGGCTCGCTCTGGCACAACACCCTCACAAACGGCACCTTGTAGATACTCGATCCTTCAATCTCTGGTGGATGCTCCATTTGGGATCGATACTCCCACCACCGCTCCCTCACGGTCGGATTCGGTGAATCTATTTGCTCCATGGCCTAGAGGAGCAGCTCTATTTACTCCCGCGTGACTCCCTTCGGGAGAATCGCCGCCTTTCGCTCTGTTGAAGATATTTGGCCATGGATGTCGCTGTCGCCGCTAGTTGGTCCTTGTTGTCAAACCAAGACTGTATCTCCAACATTCTAGCTAGCTTCATAGGGTCGCCGTCTGCGGTCCTCACGTATCGGTTGTACTCCTCCATCGATCTACTTCTCCACAACACCTTCACTCGCCGGCGGTGGTTTTTTGCTGGAAGAGGAGAGGAGCAGCGCTGGTTTTGGATTAGAACGGGAGAGGAGTGACGCTGGTTTTGGATTGGAACAGGAGAGCAGGGGCGGTAGTTTTGAAATGGAAGAGGAGAGGAGCGGCACTGGATTTAGATTGGAACAGGAGAGGAGTGGCGGTAGAGAGGAGAGGAGCGGCACTGGATTTAGATTGGAACATGAGAGGAGTGGCGGTAGAGAGGAGTGGAGCGGCGCTGGTCTTGGAAGTATTTCTTTATTTTGCATATTTTGGGTCAAAGTTTGACCACGTATTATATTTGACAAGCAAAATGTGAATGCATGTCACCAAAAATTGTATCTTTTGGTTCGTATCTGAATGTACTTTCAAATTATATTATTTTTGCAATGTATAACATATATTTTATTTGTGAAAATCATGGTCAATTATGACCCAGAATAAAAGGGAGACTAGTTAATGTGGGGTCGCTTTCTTAATTGAAGGATAAATTGATTTTGATTTTGATCCAATCACAGCGCACCGACCCTCTCGTCCAATCTTAAATCGTTGCCGCACGCTACTCTCCCTGTTCTCCATTGAAAAACCACCTCCTCTCCTCACCATCATTTCCATTCCAAAACCTCTGTCTCTCCTCTCCCTCTTCTCCATTGGAAAACCACCTCCTCTCCTCTCCATCATCTCCATTCCAAAACCACCATCTCGCGTCTCCCTCTTCTTCATTACAAAATCACCCCCTCTCCTTTCCATCATCTCCAATCCAAAACTACTGTCTCGCCTCTCCCCCTTCTCTATTGCAAGAATGCGATCTCTCCTCCCATCTTCCAAAGATAGCACCGGACCACTCCGAAGGACATCTATGGAGAGGATGCAGCAGTGAATTAGGCAGATCGCCAGTGGTGACTAGGCAAAGTTAGCCAGGTTGAAGGAGATCCTTACTTTGTTTGACAATGAGTGAGAGATTTCGAGGACGGTGAGGGCCATGTGGCAATGTACGCGAAAGAGCGAGACGACATCGATGAGGGCGGCGATGTACTCCTCGGCGGTAGCCACACTGTAGTCCTTCGAGTTCATCGAGTATCTCCTCTGGGCGATGGAGCAGATAGATTTTCCCGAGGAAAAAGTCAGGCGGAGGTGGTGGGCATATAGGTCGAAGGTCGAGCACCCAGAGGATAACAAATCGGTGTGCCTTGGTGAGGGTGTAGACCCAGCCGGGCCCACAGGAGTATTCGTTCTCCCACCGCAAGAGGAGGTCGGATGGCGCGATGTTGCTTTCCCGCCGTTCTCCACGGTTCCGTTGACCCTCGCCTCGTTTCAACGGCGGCGGTAGGGTTTAAGGTAAGCTTCGCACTAACCTAATCTTCTATCTGCTCATGCTTACAATCAGTGTGACAGCTAATGAAAATCATGCCTACAATCAGTCTCCGAGTACTACGCTAATCACCCAAAAATAGCTCTGGACCTTTGGGTCAAAGTAGTGACACTGTGTACAAATAAAGAAAAATAGATTGGTGCTTCTTTCAGGAAAGATTACACCCTAGAAAACTGCCAATATAAACTACTAGTACTTGGTTAGAGGATTTGCTGCCGAGAAAGATCCATCCATAGAGAGCGCCACACATCCCACTGTTGGTGGTGGATGCCAATGCGTGGATGGAGCATGGGTGGTGTCAGTAATTTTTATTACTTGGCACACCTCGCACTCTGCATATACACCGGTTCCATCTGTACATGTGTGCAGTTCCACCAAAATGCAGCTGAATAACCCTGTTTGCATAGATAAAGAAAAAGCGTGATTACATTATAGTGGCACTAGTTGATGAAACATACACTAATAAACAGAAGAAACTATTGCGATAGTATCATAGTATGCCATGCTGCAAGGGCGAGATGGGCCCTGCGACGCCTCATAAGGTACGCCTCATGCTGGAAATCGACCCAAGTCTCCCCGATACACCTTCTGCCAGTGATGAACATCAGTGTACAGCGGTAGTACAAGGAGGGGCCTTGAGACATTCCAATATCTATTTTTGTGCGGATCAACTAAAATTAAGCACCCCAGTTTGCATAAACGCTTGAACACTAACAATGGGACTAGTTGACGAAACATATACTAACAAAGAGAAGCACTTTCTTTATCTACATTGTAAATGAAATGATAGAGATGACACTCGCTCTATTTTAACTGTATTATTACTTCATTTTATCAGTGGCACTAGGGTCGAGCAGGTGGCAAACGAGGTGTACCCTGCATCGCAAGGATGGAGGCCGGGGGTGCTTAGACTAGGATGCTGAAGTTGGCTCTTTCAGTCCCTATCTTCCCCCTTGATGTTTCTGTGGTAGCATTTGGGTTGTAATCCAAACTTGGTCGAGCTAGTGCTGCGTCCACCTACCTGCCTACCTTATGTGGAGAATTTGTCTCCTGCTAGAACTCAGTCTGTTCTAGTAGTAGTTGCATAACTGCCCGTTTACACTGAGATGTTGTCGAATAATGGTTCTCTATGGGTGGGTTTCTTTAATGAAATCATAGGAAACCCCCTCTTTCGATATATATAAAAAATCAGTGGCACTAGCGGTGCCAAAACATTGCCTCGAATTAATAGTGCCACTAGATTAAGGTGCAAAATAATAACATTACTGCTTTATCATGGCAGTGCCAAAATAGTAGAACAAGAGCAGTCTCAACATACATGATTTTTGGCAAACGGTCAGACCAAAAAGTAACATACCTCATGATGGGAACCATATCTACAGTCAACTCCATCGTAGAAGGGATGACACGAGTCACCAATATGGATGATTCAATTCATGGGACCTTTTGGTGCAGTTGACCTAAAATGAAGCAATGTCCCATGAGCTAGCAGCTTGTTCTTCATTTATTTTTTAAGAAAAGGGCTCCAGCCCCAGTTCCATTTCCATCAGAAAACGAAACCCACAGAGCTTCTTCTTCATTAGTTGAATTAAAATTGAGCAACATCAAGGTTGGTTGTGAAGCTCCCGAAATGATCAACTATAATTTGGATATCATTTGTGCAGTTCAACTAAGATCAAGCATGAAATGTATATCTCTGTTTGCACAAAAAGGTGGAAACGAGGGTGACTAACAAGTGAGGAAACATAGTACATTAGATGAAAAGTAGCATGTTCCTTATCTGAATGGCAATCCTATAGGGACAATAGCAATTTCTAAAGTAGTAGCATTGCTAAATACTAGTGTGCGCATTAGGATTAACCATGACAACCGTTAAATACGACATTAATTTAATGGTGCCATTGCTTCATTTTACCAGCAACATTACATTAACAGCTGCTACAGAGTTGGTATTTGGGCACGGGAGAGTAGGCGGACCAAGGCAGTTGCATTTCTAACGAAAAGAAGCAACTTATATTAATGAGAAATTTAGCAAGACATAAAAAAAGTGCCACTAATTCATATTACTGGAGGCTTTACATTGAAAACAACATTGGTTTAACATGTCCTTACTTTTAACAATGCGACTGCTACATTTTACCAGTGGCATTACATAAGAGTGGCTCGGGGCAACAAACATCAGAACATGATATCTGGGTTGGTCCCATTTTTGTTCGGTATAGCCACCTTATACTGTGTGAGGCTAGTCCCCTAGTCCCTACTTTCTTTCCTTTTTCAACCAATAGATCGGGTTTATATTGAGTTTGTACTGTGTTTCCCTTTATTTACCTATTAGACCAAGAGACCAGTTGGATAATAGTCTCTACTACTTTTCGCCCCCATTATTTCCTCTTTCGACCAAGTCCTAGATTCATGTAACAAATCTTCTCCCACCCCACCCCTTTCTTTCTTATTTGAACCAAGTAGTGCTAGATTCGAGTGCATGAACCAGCTTTACCTCTTAAGAGGAAAAATTTAGGTGGCTTTCGAACAGCCGATCGATCCTATCTACGAGGGGGCCTGAGCAATAGTAAAAGATACAAATGCAGCAACGTCAGGAGCTCGGGAATTAGAGCAAGGCCGATTTCGAAGGAAGTTATACTTGGGGATCGGCGGGATGTCGCTAGGTGGGTCGGCGGGATGTCGCTAGGTGGGCGGCGGGAGACCGGATCTACCCACACTACGGCATTGAGGAAGAAGGGGTCGGAGGCCCTCCCTAGACAGCGGCGCTTGGGAGAGAACGACAAGGCACGCTTATCAGGACGCGCCGGCATTGGCTAAGAGCCGTCGACGAGGACGACCGCGTGAATGTTGCACCTTCTCACCTTCCCCGATGGAGAGGATCCGGTTGGATTCGTGACCAGCGGTGAGCAGATAGAGAGAGAGAGAGAGAGAGAGAGAGAGAGAGAGAGAGGCCACCGCTATCATGTTTAGATCTGGAGAGGATGAGACAGTGTGAAGAGAGCAACACTAGCAAGCAAGCGCGGAGGCTCATGCCTATATAGTGGAGTACCACTAGTTTTCTTTTGTCTACCGAAGCCGGCTTGACCTCGTCAATGACTGTCAAGAAGTCTTCATGCAGTTATCGTCATTTTGATCTGAATCACCGGATTATAACATATAACATGAAAAAATGCCACATGACATAAAACCATAACCTCACTGCCCAAAGGAGACAACAACATGAATCCCGACGGACAAACTAGACGAGGATCAAAGCGCAAATTAAAGATAAACTCGTAGAAAAGGGGTCCATCGATAGATGTCCTAATTAACATAGCCGGCTTGACCTAGATGGCAGCCGGGTAGTCTTCGTGCATGTGCCCCCAATGACCAGCGCCTTGGAGGAACTCAGTTGTCGCTGTTTGACCATCGTAGTGATCCGAAGCACACGCCACCTAATATTGCGAGATGACAAGAAACCTTTTCTTAGATTTCTCATCAGAACTATAGCCCTGTACAACACAACCTGCACGATATGTACACGATAGCCAATCCAGACGTGTCTGCTGGAGTCTGGTCACATAGATGGACGAACTGATCTTCCGTGTCATGCAGGGATCATCCAGGCACCAACATCTATACAACACTTCTCTAGTACTACTATCGCTTGTCTCTTTCTTCTATTAACTCACCCGACTTGCGGGGCCGGGGAGTGTGCCTATGGTCGGTTCTCAATTGTGGTCCCACATGTTTGTGCAAACGCAATATGACGCGCATTACATTTGGAGAGCAGCGTGCCAGACCGACCGACCGTCTGGGGTGCGACGCGAACGCGAGGGGTGTGTTGTATACTCCGTACTTGTGTACCACCATTTTCTTGAGGCTTTGCTCCATGGCGCAATCCACGGATACAAAATTAGTATACCGTACTATTTAAAATTCGAGGGCGGGGCTTTTCCCGCGCGGTAGGCGGGGCAGTTCCGCCTAGTCGATTCGATAGAGACGCAATAAGATGAGGGAGTAGGTTGCTGCAAACATAGGGCTGTGTGATTTGACAACGAGTTACTGCTGGACAGGTGGGGTCCCGTCATTGGACTTGCCATTATCATTTTAATTGCGATGCAATGACCGGCGCGAGTCTCCCGATTCCTGACCACCTCCATGGTATACAGGTGCCTCTCCCAATGCTCCAGCATGTAGAGGCTCACTCTTGCATGAGAGCCCACTCCTCCACTTTTTCCTTGCCTCTTTCCTCCACATATGAAAAAAATGCCATGTAAGCGGGCTTATTGCCCAGTATTGTACTTGCTCGTACAGGTGCTAAGCTTGCCACATAGGCATAAAGTCTGACATGCCAAGTAAATTAAGAAGAGAAAGACTAGTTTGGTGACGCCAGGAGAAACGGTGCTAAGTGCGTGTACCTAGGTGAAAAGACAATTTTGAGTCTATAGCTAATTAAATGAAGCAAACTTAGCAACAAAAAAGTAAGCACCTATGCACTGGGGACTTGAGTTGCTAAGCCATTTAATGCCTTTAGCTCCTCATCTAAGCACCATTTCATTGGAAGAGGTCACTCCTTGTTAAATGCAATAAATACAACGAAGAAAGAGATAGAGAGAAATAAAAAGTACTCTTATAGCCAACCTTATAGCTAACCTTGTTGTATGAGTGACTAAGTGATGACTATGTATGACATGCCAACATCAGATAGCCTAAAGCACCATGTTAAATGTCCAAGGACACGACCGTGCCAGCGAGGCAATGGTTGTGGTAGGCGCGACCTGATACTGACTGCCGCCAGCCCTTGGATCTGAGATCGAACGGTCGCATGCTAAGTTGTTGAAAATTTGCAGAATAAACCTCCAGGATAGGATATTCACCCATAGGTCTCGAATCATGCCATGCAACCATTCGACCTTAGATCCAAGGGCTCTCGGAAGCCCGTATCATGGGAGAATGGAAAGCTTCGTATCACCTGTAATTTTCCCGATGCTTGTCATGACATCGAAAGCCATTTAATATGGCGTCGAGTAGACATGACATCTAACTGGCCCCCCATGTGCATGAATCCATTCAGCCACCAGGCAAGCAACTACCCTGTCATTCGCACGCCCCACTCAGCATTTCCACCAAGCCGTGGATGAACTCCTTCTGCTTATTGAGGTGCTAGCATGTTTGCCTCCGCGGCTAGGGTGCTCCTGGGAGCCATCGCATGCCCGTGAGAGATCTTTCGAGGTCTCTGCGAGGCGACGAGCCATCTCTTTTTTTCTACAGCCTTGGTTGCTGCTCCCTTGTTACGAGTAGTTCTCGACCTAGAGCTCTGCACACCGACCATGGAACGGACGGACGAAGAAGGACTTATGAGGAGGAAGGTAGAGTAATTTTCAGTTTGGTAGTTCCCCTTTTTATAACCTAAGTACTAGCACTAGTACTAAAACCTACATTGTGGGAACGTGTTCAAGTTTGGTACCGACTAGTAGGTGTGAGCATGCTTGCACTTAATTGTAGCACTAGTACTTTGGAATGTGACGGGAACAAGGTAAAGATTAGTTGATGGTTTTGGTTTCGAGGCCCGAAACGGCTCCCGATTAGTTTAGTGGAACATAAATTTCAAGTACTCCCTCCATCTCAGTTTAAGGCTTGCACGTATCTAGGTCTTCAATGTAACTTATATAAAATAAATTGTTTAACATAAAAAATATATCATTAAAAAAATAGAATATTTGAAGTTCAAATGCGGTCGCACAAGTCAGTGATGTAACTGGTCGTACATTTCAGACCAAGCCGATGCGTGTCCCTTCGGTGAGACGCATGTCCGACTGACCATTTAAGGCTTGCACGTATCTATGTCGTCCCGGGATTTGGCTTCTCCTACCGCCCATTTGAACAGTTGCACCGGCTGCTCATGCCATTGCACAAGCATGCGCGTTCTTTCCTCCGTAGTCGACTCCGTGAATATGATCTCTGCCATTAGCCCTAGCTCGAAATCAACACGACGCTGCCAGATGCTGACATCCCTCAGCATCTCTTCCCTGAGATCGACTTGTGCCTCCGCCTTGTGTGGCGCCAGGCGCAGCTCCTTGGAACTTCTCTCCAATCGATGCGGCGCTTCCTCAATCTGATTTGCCCTTGCTGCCCACCACCTAAAACGCAGCCCTGGCATGTCCTCCGGTGCCACCGATCTGTGATTCCAGAGCAACGGATCCCCTCTCATACACATCTGAGTTTCGCTCAAAGGCGTCAGTGCTGTGGGACGCAGCAAGAGGGCATCCCGCGGGATCCTGGGATCTAAGGGATTATCCATGGCGAGATCTGGTGGGCGAGGCGGGGAGGCGAGCCTAGGCACTGGGAGAGCCCTACAAGGCTAAGATAAATATAGTACTACTCCACTCCATTCATATTTAAATACAAAGGCCACCAACAGTAGCCTTGGAAAAAATTGATCGTGCTGCCTGCGTCCAGGTTTATTGGCCCCCTTTTTTGTGCCACTTTTTATGACAGCCATAAATATTATGTTACTTAAAAATATGTCAAAAATTGGCACAAAATACGAAGGATACCAATGGAAGTAGCAACCCATGATTTTAACTATTCACATGCACGCAGTGGAGTAGTAATGTCTTTCTTCCTCCCTCACGTCCACTCAATTTGCATGCGCTTTATTAATTGACCATCAATGAAGTGAAGGACTTTACATGCGTGTAACTATCACATGGGGTGGGTCTTTCTACAAATATGTGTCCCCCAGTGTACCCGCACACTACTAGGAAAATGCTTATAGGTAGACATTTAGCAACATCGTTGGTTAAAGAACCCACGCTACTGCTATTTAGCAATAGCGCCGGACAACACCAGCGCTGCAAGTGCATGTTAGCGGTAGCGCAGGATTTCCCGCCCACCCTCACGCTCTCGGCCCCCTATTGCAGCTTTAGCTATAGCGCTGGGCCTCCTCCCCGCGCTGATGCTAAGCCCACCTCTACTTCCTCCTACGCCGGCCCACGCGGCCCTCCCCTCTCACTCCCACGCTCACATTGACAGAATCCCTCAATCCCCCGATCTGGCCATCGTCCCGCGTCCTGCTCGAGCCGCCCTCCCCCGCGCGGGCCCTCTTCCCCCGTCGGCTGCCCTTCCCCGCGCCAGCACTCCTCCCCTGCCGGCCGCCCCTGCAACGGCCATCCTCCCCCGCCGGTCGCCCCCCACGCCGGCCCTCCTCCACCGAGAGGTACTCCTCCCTCATCCTCCCTCCCTCCCTAGTTATAGATATTAGAGAGTAATTATTTTGAATCCTATATAGTTTAAAAAATGTAGGTTCTTAAAATAATGTAGATTATGATCGAACCCTAGCTAGGACAGATTAGGTAGTATGAACCCTAGTTAATTCATATGAACCCTAGGTTTTTAAATTTAGCTAGGTTTTAAAGTTAGGACAGAAATTTAGCTAGGTTTTTAATTAGGTGTAGTTAATAGAATTTAGGTGTTTTAGGTGTATTTAACAGAATTTTAGGTGTTTTAGTTGTTTTTGGTGTAGTTAACAGAATTTTAGGTGTTTTAGTTGTTTTAGGTGTAGTTACAAGAATTCTAGCTATTTTTTAGTTAAAGCAATTGTTGTTATTTTTGTAGTTAATGCAATTTTTCCTGTTATATGCAAATTTGCAGTGGACATGTCATATTTCAAACATGTCACATTTTGGACATGTCATATTTTTCTGAGTGGCCTATGTTTTGCCAGAATGTCGATTTATTTACGTTCTGGCAAATTTCAGGCGCTCGATATGTCCTGCTTTTAGCAAAGGTCATGCCGAATTTTGCTAAGTGTTTATTAATTTTGTTTTCATAATTAATAATTTTGTTCTCGACGTCGACGATGCCTATCCCGCATCCTCGTCGTCCACTCGGCAGAGGAGGCCTGCTTGAGAAGAGGGGCCATGTCCGGGACTGGGCTCCGCCGGGCTGGTACTGGGTTGTGCCACCTTCTGGTGAGCGAAGCTTAGTGAGGAGCCAGCCCATCGTCAACCCGGAGCGTCTTCGGTGGCAGGTGGTACAGCACCGTGTCACGGAGGAGGACGTGCACGTCCAGTGCTACATGGTTGCATTGGCGGACGACAGGTTCTCCAATACCTGGCAGATTCTTCAAGGATCTCACCGGAGCTATGATCCTATGATGGTTCCTTCTCTTTGGGTGTCCACCGCGGCCCACTAAACCTAGAGGAGCTATTATTCGAGATGTATTATTGATATTATATGATTATCTTTGCTACAAACTACTATACATGTATTCGACGATGGATTATTAATTACCTATTAGTTCTTTGCTTATTGAATGCAAAAGATGAGCGCGGTCTGTGCTACAAACTACAATATATGTATTCGACGAGGGATTATATGATGATCTTTGCTACAAACCAGGTCCAATGATGATCTTTGCTACAAACTACTACGAACTACAAATGTTAGGTGTTTTAGTTGTTATATGATGATCTTTGCTACAAACTACTATATATGTATTCGATGATGGATTATTAATTACCTATTAGGAAATGTCTGACGACGAAAGGGAATTTGCTATGTGCGAGTACTGTGAAGATGAGCGTGGTCTGTGCGACATGCCTCACCTGGTAGAAGGTCGGCGCTTCAGCATCAAGCTCCAAGAGACCTTCGATGTTGAAATGGTACACAACGACGACAAGTGTTTTTTGTTATTTTTTGCACGACTTCTCTGCTTCTTCAACGTGTAATTTTTGTCTTTTACAATTCGACTAGCTTATCCCATGCCATGCAAGATGTTATGTCTTGGAGAAGATGGGTTTGAAGATCATGAAAGCATGGAGACAAAGATAATTCAACTAAGGACCCATCATGGTTATGTTTTTTCTGTAAATCTATACAATTATGTGAACTCATCCAATTTTGGTTGCCTGAATTGGGAAGCACTGTGCAAGGCGTATGATTTTCATGAGGGTATGCTTCTCACCTTCCATGTTGGTGATCCTAACATCGACGAAAAGAATATGACCATTTGGGTCCTTGTTGACACGCTTCCAGTTCTACCGTTGTGTGAGTTTCTCAAACATATTTATTAAGTAATTTATATTGTTTATTTCAAAATAGTTGACAGCTTATTTTCATTCTTTAAAAAATGTACGGAAGATGGTAGACAGAACCTACTACTACAATGATGAAGCAGAATTAACCTATAAGGAGAAAGATGGTCTTATCGTATTTTTTTAATGATCTTGAGAATTACAATAGCTATTATCAAACTCCTCCACATTATGGTTAGTACATGCCACTAGTGCACGTGTTAAACTACGGTAACATCAAGGGAGATAGCATGGTAAGATTTTCTACTATTACCACATCCGTGCATCTTTTGCATAAATTCTTCTAAAACTAAACTACATTGCTAACTACAAAGCTATTACTATGTTTTTGAACAGAAAACCCCGATGGATTGTGTGCCTCATCTGATGTTGCCGAGAGGTCGCATTGATGTTATGAGCTTACGGCCAACACGGCCAGGTCAGCCACAGTATCCACATCACTCCTGTCCATACCGGATTTCTAAAAGCGAGGAAGCCATGATAATAAATGATTTCAAAAAATGTTTCGACCATTGTAGAGAGCTACTTGGAAGCAACATTGTGCGTAGGCCAAGACTTGGAGACAGGACGATCTCCGTTCTTTATTATGGAGAGTCCATTTTCCTTAATGGAGAGTCAATGCCTATCTTGTTTTATGATATTTTACCTAAGAGAGGGTAGAGTAGGTCCTACCTAGAATGTGTTATTATGTTCTACAATGTGTTAGAGTTGATGATGATGAGGAGGAGTTGTTCGGTGGTGGTGACAAGTGGTAATGAATATGCTATTTAAATAGACTAGTTCATGATGATTTGTTATTGTATAAAAGATATATCTGTTTAAACATGTACAACGCCAAAATGCGAAAAAACATAAATTTTCGCAATGCCGCGGGCCCAAATATTACCAGCAGCGCTCATTTACTAGTAGCGCTTTCCAGTGCCGCGGTACTAGTATCTGAACTTACTAGTAGCACTGTCCTAAACAAGCGCTATGACTACGAAATAGCTGTAGCACCGTTGTAGTAGCGTCGGCGCCTGCGCTACTGGTAGCTCAAAAACCAGTGCTACTGGTAGCTCAAAAACCAGCGCTATTGGTAAGGTTTTCCCTAGTAGTGGCGTGTGCGTCCAAGGGAATGAGTACGTTCATGCACATCTTCGCTTCGTGCATGTACCGCCAGTGTGCCTCAGAGAGGACGAGAACATTCTTCTGGAACCAGCAGCACGTCACTGTGATCACTCCACACAAGGAGGTTGCGACAACGCCTCCACATGTGCCACGTGGCTTCATGAAATATAAGAGAGACACTGTGTAGCGTGCCATAAATTCTAATTCACGTGTTTTGCACATACTCGAAGTACTAGTAAGGTACACGTGCATTGCACGCATCAGATTTGGCAAACACATTATAAATAAATACCAAACTATAGCATGTAAGCTTTGAATCATATATGCCTAATGTAGACGTTCGTTTAATTCTTATAGTTCATATCATTCAAAATCAATTAGTTTTTAGAGAAAATCTACAGCCTCTTTGATTCGTAGGATTTCCAAAACGCGGGAATATGAAAAACATGGGATTAGAGTGGAATGTCGCCTTGAATCCTACGGGATTCTACAAGTGTTTGATTGTGCATAGAAAAACTGCAGGATTCTTTCAAAGAGGTTTGAGTGGATGGGATGTTTCCTATGAAATCTAGTGCAAATGAATCCTATGGAAAAATTCCTATGATTTACAATCCTACAAATCAAACAACCAAGATAGGAAAAATTCCTAAGGATTAGAATCCTCCAAAATTCCTCTGAGAATCCTTTGAATCAAAGAAGCCCTTAATCTATTTTATGATTCATGGAATTGTGCCTTGTAAAGCATAAAGTAAAAACAAATAATGGCAATTCAACTAGAAAAAAGTTTGGGCGGTTCCGATATGGAAGATTCTAGAACAAAGGAGAAGGACTTGTGTTTTGATATTTGTGCATTATGCTTAAGTTCAACCATGGAGTCTGCTAGATTGTACATGTGGCAAAATCCGGTGGGGCCTAGAAGATGGTGCGAGGGGCCAAATGGAGGAAGACTATGAAGGAGTGCAGAAGTGCGAGATCGATATTTAAAGAGAGGGGATGAGAACGTGCGCCGTTGCGCGCATTGGCGGAGCCAAGAGAAAGAAATGAGCTAGGGGGCCAAGCATTGCTAATCCTTTACGAGGAGGGCCAATTCATCAACTTAAACCGTTTTACCAGCAATTGTCTAATGATCACATTCATATTAGCCTCGATATATAGTGATGTTAGGGGGGGCAGGGCCCTTGTTGCCCCCTGTCTTCCCCACTATGCGCGCGTCTGAGAGATGAAGCGGAAGTCATGGATGATGAGAGGGGGGTGTTGGATATGTAATTAATGTGGGTGTATTAGGTATGTAATCCTATATAGAGAGGCCTAGATTTATTGATGTGGACATGGGAAAGAGGATGAGACCTCACTAGATATATAGATTGATCGGTTTGTGTGGAAAATTGTGAAAGACCTAGCTATATATACACACACATAGAGGAACATCGATCGTTGCGCATGCACTTGAGAGATAAAGAATGCCCGATTTGATGGAGAGGGGGAGGTGTGTGTGTGTGTGTGTGCTTGCATGGGAGACCGACCTGAAGAAAAACATTGCATGTGAGCGATGGATAATGCCGACTGGTAGTGTGTGTGCATGCATGCATGCATGAGAGAAAGTTAGTGGTACAATTATAAAGACAACACGACCATGTGGGTGTAAAAGACTAGGTGAGTTCAGAGTCAATGTAAAGTTGAATTCAAATATTTGAATAAGAGATCATGATGTTCGAAACCCATGCATGCATTAATATAACTGAGATACGCACAGTGTGGTTCTGTATACACATTGAACAAGGTCATACTGATTTGAATTTGAGTTACCGATGGCAGACATCGTTTGGCCACATTGCATGCGTGCATGGAAAAACTATTCTAATTGGAGATGATGGGTGGCTTTCGCATCACATATTTATATCTATACACCTATATATATTATATTTTATATATTTTTATATAGTGTGCGGCTAACTTTAACTTTGAAAGATGGTCGTTGGATGAAGCCAATCCAATGGTGCAGAGATGGCAAATTTGAGCACTACTGGCCGTTGGATATCATCTAGATTCCACCAGATTTTCCCACATGTACAATCTAGAGGACTCCATGGTTGAACTTAAGCATAATGCACAAACCTCAAAACACAAGCACTTCTTCTTTGTTCTAGAATCTTCCATATCAGAATTGCCAAAATGTTATTCTACATGATTTGCCATTATTTGTTTTTACTTTATGCTTTACAATGCACAATTCCATGAATCTTAAAATAGATTAGCTTTCTTATAAAAACTAGATGATTTTGAATGAAATGAACTATAAGAATTAAATGAACATCTACATCATGCATGTGTGACTCAAAACTTACATGCTATAATGTGGTATTTATTCATAATTTGGTTGCCAAATCTCATGCGTGCAATGCACATGTACCTTACTAGTCTAAATGGTGTTTGTGTGTGTGTTGTGCATGTTAAAAACATTGTACGTAGTATCGTACATGGTTTAGATTCTGAACATCTAGATAGAGCATACATGTACTATGATTTGAATTCAACATAAAATGGATACATATATTTTAATTTGAGATTGTATGTACATGTAGTTTGTATTTATATAGGAATTTACATCTCCTATATTCATGTCATGTGTTTCAAGATAATATTTAGATGCTTGTATAACGAACCTGAGTATAATCCCATTCAAACAGGGAAAATGTACTCAAATTTAGTCCATATGCTAGACAACAGACATTGTTTTTTAATTGTTGAGGGAACTGAAAATTGTTTTGGTACTGTAGATGTTATATTTGTTGTCCCGATTTTTTAGTTTTCTTGTTGTATTTGAATGCATTTCTAGTAATATAGTAAAATGGGACATGGCTCTCTCTAGTGATGAGATGCGAATTGTCTTTCTTTTTTGGGTACACGTTAAGCTCGTTCTCCCGAAATTTCAAGCCGCGCCTTGTTATGCACAAATTTCAAGCTAGCATCTCTGTCTATCATGATGCGAAACTCCCGCCTCTTCAACCCGCGCCTTGTTACCCCGAAATATTTAAGATAAATCTTTGTGTCGTTGTGCTCCGACAACTCACTCCATCTCAACCCACGCCTTGCTATTCCAAAATTACAGCGCGCGCGAAAACTCCCACCTCTTGCAAAATCCCAACATGCGAAATGCCCATGAAACCCCTAAACCGAAAGAACCGCTGAGCTCAAATCGGTGGGGGTACTTTCATAACTCACCCCACATTTAGGACAAGCGCGTCCCTAAGCCATGGTTCCCCACTCCCATCCCATCCGCCCACCCATTCGTACAACGAGGCCGCGAAAACCTGCAAAGCCCCACACCCTCCTCCGTCCGCCACCCAGCCGAAGCCTCTTCCCCGACGACGACGTCCACAGCAACGCATCAACGTCCCTCATCCACCATACTGGATGAGGATCCATCGTCGATCTTGTCGTCCCGCCGGTTCAGCCACCCCGTCCTCAACCTCCAAGGAGCTGCCCCGAAGTTCCCCTCGTCTTTTGCGTCACCTCCATTCCCACACTACCGTCTTCACCTGCACCACTGGAAGCGCAGCATCATCATTGTTTCCTCGGATGAAGCTGAGGCCTAATCGGTGCCACCAAAGAGGTTGTACACTAATCGCCGCATTTTCTTCTTGATTCCATCTCACGGTGCTGCCGGTGCTCAGTCCCGAGGTGATATGGCGCGGCTCCATCCACGGTAGTGTCGTCGTCCACTTTCTCCACGGTGTCGCTCCCTCGGCAGCGACGTCCACATTAGTAGGAGCTGCTGCTGCTTTAGCTCTCGCTCGTGCTGCTGCTCTGCTCTTGCTCTTTCTCTTTTTCACGCTGCTACTCTTGCTCTTGCTCTTGCTTGCGATTTTTATTTGATTTGGCTACACTTCAGTCAACTAAATTGACTTTTGGGGTCAGTCGATTTTCCTGGGGTGGGGGTGGGGCTTGCCGGAATTAAGGGAGAACCAGCCGCAGTGGGGAGGGGGCTCGCCGGAGAGGTTCCCCACTTTCTATCTTAGTATTCAGGGTGGGGCGGTGGTGGGGTGGTGGCATGGGGATCGCTGGAGAAAAAGCTCAGCACAGGGGTGTCAGTGTACTAGAGTAGGGGTACCCTAGTATCCCGAACTCGTGCACAGGCAGTTGCAGCGCCCCGCGGCAAGGCTTGCCGGGTGACCGCCAAGACCCTCCGTGGTTCCCTTGAAGACCATTCAAGAACAAAGTACTCAAACCAAGGCCCCGGCAAGAGGAGCTTGCCGGGAAGGACAACCAAGGCCCCGGCAAGAGGAGCTTGCCAGGAAGGCCAACCCAGGCCCCGGCAAGAGGATCTTGCTGGGAAGAGACAAGACCCCGGCAAGAGGAGCTTGCCGGGAAGGCCACTCAAGGCATACCAAGAAAGCTTGCCGCGACGCGCCCTGCGTCCCGGCAAGGCCCGGTGAGCGACAAGCTCCCAAACACGACAAGACGACGACCGCGATAAGGAGCTTGCCGCGGGAAACCCCCACTTTGTGCCCGCGCTCCAGCACACCTGCTAACGTGTCGCTCTAGGACTCTCCCAAGCACACGTGGCAGGAGGCCGTGCAGCTAGGGGTGCGCGGTGGCAAGCGGAGGCGAAGAGAAGGCCATCGTGGCAAACGGTGGTGCTCCTAATGGTCACTTTTTGCACTGTTTAGGCAACTCAGACAGACATTTAATGCCCTTGTCCCCTGCCGTCAGAGTTAGGTAGGGTGCACTGTATCCACAGTAGCGGTAGGTGCAGCTACCGCATCCTTTTCCATTTTTACCCTTCTAGTCTACTTTGCCACCTGTCGGTGACCCCTTGAAAGTATAAAATGAGGCCCAGGCGCAACGTAGAGGGGGTTCGGCCAGTTCGGCTCATTCGAAACACCAGGAACACTCTCACGCTCAGTTTGGCAGCGTCCATCGCTCCTGAGTAAGAATTCAATACACACAAACAAGCAGCAGTAGGGTTTTACGCATCCGTGCGGCCCGAAGCTGGGTAAAAACCGCTCGCGTGTACTGCCTCGATCCGCTCTTTGTGCGACCTCCGCCCTCACCGAATCGAAAGGGGCCCTGTCCCCATAGGTGTTGGTGGCGCGCCAGGTAGGGGGCGTCGAGATTGTGCGAACCCGATCCGGCGTGCAAGCGAGCTAAATCTTCATCGTCTTCATCGACATGCCACCGAAGAAGAAGGCTTCGGGGGCAACAGCCCCGTCTGCGTCGCTTCCACCACCTCCGGAGCAGGCGGACGGTGGAGTGGACGCCGGCGGAAGAATGGACATCGACGAGGGTGCCCACAGCGCCGCCAAGTCCAAGGACAAGGCCGCGCAGACCTCAGCGTCCATACGCCCACCGCGCCCATCTCAGGAAGGGCGGGACCAGCAGCGTCATAGCGTTCGCAGCACCATACGTCCGCTGGCTCAAGATCAAGGTGGTGGTTCGCGTGGTGATCAAGACCAGCATGCACGCCAGCATGCTGGCCCCAGCGAGGTGCGATCGCCTGGATGGGACACTGCTCCTTCTAACTTTGGTTAGGAGTCCGAGCATGTCCCGCTCCTCGCACCGTTCACCTCTGCCGCCCACCACGCCGGCGGAAGCCTTGGCGCAGGCCCAGCTACTCCTGGGTTACCCTCCGACGGCGGACAAGACCGAGGAATGGAGGGCCACTATCCAGAGCCTCATCGGCTTCGCCAACGGTGAGACTGCGCGGCAACCAAGCACCTCGCTGCCGCGGCAGGACAGCCGGACGCGAGCCGATGGCAACAAGACCGGGGGAGGTGCGACTTCCATGCACTCTCCACTACGAAGGCCAAAATTGCCGACTCACTGGGTCCGCCCCGACAGCGGCTCCACCGTGTCGTCGGACCCACGAGCTCGTCGCGACCAGCGCCAAGTTCTCCATCCGATGTCAATCCGACAAGCGCGCTGGGCCCTCTGTTGATATGCATGCGCCAGGGGAATCAGGCGATCTATTGTACGCGGTAGGTTTTCCTTCGTTCACCCGTGAGCTGCGGCAAGTCCAGTGGCCCAACACAAAGAATTTCAAACCAGACGTACCAGAGAAGTACGACGGCAAGACGCATCCGTCGGAGTTTCTCAGCATCTACACCATCACGGTGCAGGCTGCCGGGGGATGGGACGACAAGATCCTTGCCAACTACTTCCTGCTGGTACTCAAGCCCAACGTCAGATCCTGGCTCATGCACTTGCCGGGCAACTCCATATCCTCCTGGGCTGATCTGTGCCATCAGTTTGTCGGCGCCTTTACAGGAGGCCACAAGCCACATGGCCAAGAGAGCGATCTTCATCTGCTCGCCCAGAAGGAAGGAGAGCCACTGTGCAAGTACATTCAGAGATTCAGCCGTGTACAGCACAACATCCCAGACGTCCACCCCGCCGCGATCATTAGCGCGTTCCATCAGAACGTGCGAAACCGAAGGATGAGGGAGGAGATGGTGATGTGTAAGATCAAAGACGTCAGCGAGCTTTACGCCCTGGCCGACAAGTGTGCACGCGCTGAAGAGGGGAGGAGGCTCCCCGGAGAGGATACAGGAGCAGGAGGATCTGATAGTGAGGATGCCGCCCCGACAAGGAAAGGCCGGCGGCGGAACAACAGAAGGAAAAAGGGCAAGGAAGTGCTAGCTGTCGAGAAGTACGGCAACGGAGGTGGCGCCAAGGAAGCTAAAGCTGGTGGCTCCGGCAAGGAGGCCCAGCCTGTGGCGGCCGCCGACAAGCAGGACGGCTCCGGCAAGCAGTATTGCAAGATCCACCGCACCAAGGGCCACGATCTCCAGAGTTGCAAGAAGGTTGAGCAGCTCGTTGAACTGCAGAAAGCTAAATACGAGCGACGCGACAAGGAGAAGGCCCAGGAAGGAACTGGTGGATCCGGCATGAAACGTCCCGGCCGAGGAGGACGCCGCGGCAAGGCCAAGCAGCGGCAAGGAGATAGGCCTCCCCGTGGCCGCAACAAGGATGAAGATGACGACGACAATGAAGACATGGATGATGACGAGGCCGATGAGCAGGAATTTCAGAAAGCCACAAAGGTCCTGTGCGTTGAGGGTGGTGCTTCTCTGTATACTTCGCACCGCCAACTCAAGCAGTGGATGCGGGAGGTTAATGCAGCGGAACCATCCGTAGAGTCACGCAAGCCTCTGAAATGGTCCAGCACGCCTATCATCTTCGACATTCAGGATCACCCTGATCGCGTAACTGCGGTCGGGTGCTTGCCGGTGTTGGTTTCACCAACTATCCGCAACCTCAAGGTCACGAAGATGCTAGTTGACGGCGGGGCCGGCTTGAATCTGATCTCCTCCGCGGTCCTTCAGAAACTCCAGATCCCTGACAGCGAGCTCGAGGAGACCGGCACATTCCAAGGAATCAGCCCGGGAAGAAGCAAGCCGAAGGGAAAGATCACGCTGCCGGTCACATTTGGCAGTGAGCTGAATTTCAGAACTGAGAGGGTCACGTTTGACATTGCCGATTTTCCATTGCCCTACAATGGGATCCTTGGACGTCCAGCGCTCGCCAAGTTTATGACAGCCTCTCACTATGCATACAACATGCTCAAGATGCCAGGCCCGATAAGTGTGATCTCTGTCCCCGGCGACAAGAAAGATGCCCTTATCTGCGCCGACAAGATCTACCGGGAAGTAGCAGCCGCAGCTGGTCACAGCACACTTGCCACTGAAGCTCCCGGGGGGAACAAGAAGACAAAGTCCGGCAAGAGCTCTGATGCCCACTCTGGCAAGCGCACCTCTTCGGAGTGCTGCGCTACCATCAAGGACGCACCATCGAGCTCCACCGGCAAGTCCAAGAAGACGATGGCAGCTCCACCTGAGACCAAGAAGGTGTCCGCCAAGGAGGACGGCACTGGTGGTACCTTCACCATCAGTGCCACGCTTGACCCCAAATAGGAAAGCGCGCTCGTTGCTTTCCTGCGGGCGAATGTCGACGTGTTTGCATGGCAAACGTCTGATATCCCCGGTGTTCCCAGGAAAGTAATCGAGCACCACCTTGCCGTCTGTCCTCATGCACGGCCCGTCAAGCAGAGAGTCAGGAAGCAGGCAGTGGAGTGCCAAGAGTTCATTGCACAAGAGATCAGGAAATTGGAAGCAGCAGGCCTTGTCAGAGGAGTGCTCCATCCCACGTGGTTGGCCAATCCTGTAGTCGTGCGCAAGGCGAACGGGAAATGGAGGCTTTGTATAGACTTCACTGATGTCAATAAAGCTTGTCCCAAAGATCCATTTCCCTTGCCGCGCATTGACCAGATTGTTGACTCCACAGCTGGATGTGATTTGCTTTCATTTCTTGATGCATACTCAGGATACCATCAAATCTTCATGGCAGAAGAAGATGAGGAAAAAACCGCATTTATCACCCCTTGCGGCACATACTGTTTTGTACGGATGCCCTTTGGGTTGAAGAATGCTGGTTCAACATTTGCAAGGGTGGTCCATGTCGCTTTTGAGCCACAGATACACAGAAATGTGGAAGCCTACATGGATGATATAGTGGTCAAGAGCAAGGACAAGGCTACCCTGATCCAAGATTTAGAAGAAACTTTTGCAAATCTGCGCAAGATCAACCTCACGCTCAACCCCGAGAAGTGCGTGTTTGGAGTCCCTTCCGGCAAGCTTCTCGGGTTCTTTGTGTCTCAGCGGGGAATTGAAGCCAACCCCGACAAGATCAAGGCCATCGAGCAGATTGAAGCACCGAAGCGCGTCAAGGATGTGCGAAGGCTTGCCGGTTGCGTGGCTGCTCTCAGCAGGTTTATCTCTAAGTCTGCTGAGCGTGCCCTGCCGTTTTTCAAAATATTGAAAAAGGCAGGTCCAATGAAATGGACTCCGGAAGCGGAGGCCGCGCTGCAGGACTTGAAGAGGTACCTGTCCTCCACTCCAATACTTGTCGCACCTAAGCCACAAGAGAAGTTGCTGCTGTACCTAGCGGCAACCAATCAAGTGGTTAGTGCTGCGTTAGTAGCGGAGAGGGAGGCGGATGATGAGCCAGCGCCCGCGATAAGTGAATCCAGCGACAAGCAGGGGGCTTCTCCGACAAGCTCTGGTCCCGACAAAGATGAATCTGCGCAGACATGCAAGGAGGTGCAGAAGAAGATGGTGCAGCGCCTAGTTTACTTTGTCAGCTCCCTTCTCCAGGGGGCTAGGTCGAGGTACTCTGGTGTGCAAAAATTGCTTTTCGGCCTTCTCATTGCCTCGAGAAAGCTGCGCCATTACTTCCAGGCACATGAGATAACAGTTGTCACTCGCTTTCCGCTGAAGAGGATACTGCAAAATCCAGAAGCAACGGGAAGGATTGTCGAGTGGGCATTGGAACTGTCAAGCTTTGGCCTCAAGTTTGAGAGCACTGCAACGATCCAAAGCAGGGCATTGGCAGAGTTCATAGCAGAGTGGACGCCAACCCCAGACGAAGAAATTCCAGAGACGAGCATCCCCGTTAAGGAGACAAGCAAAGAGTGGCTGATGTACTTTGATGGTGCCTTCTCGCTGCAAGGCGCCGGTGCTGGCGTGCTGCTTATCGCACCCACCGGAGAGCACCTCAAGTACGTAGTCCAGATGCACTTTCCCAAGGAGCAAGCAACGAACAATACTGCAGAGTATGAGGGTTTGCTTGCCGGCCTCAGAATCGCAGCCGACCTTGGGATCAAGAAACTCATTGTAAGGGGTGACTCGCAGCTTGTCGTCCGCCAAGTGAACAAGAACTACCAGAGTCCATTGATGGAAGCTTATGTTGATGAAGTGAGAAAGCTAGAAGAACACTCTGACGGCCTGCAAATGGAGCACGTTCCACGAGCTCAGAACGATATTGCTGATGGCCTGTCAAAGTGCGTAGCACTAAAGTTACCTGTGGAACCAGAGATCTTTGTGCTCAAGCTGACTCAACCATCCGTGACACCATCAACTGGACAGAATAAGAAGAGGAAGTTGGTTTCTTGTGACTACTTTCCGGCAGAGCTTCCCGAAGCCGCCACCAAGAAGGTCCCCAAGATCGACGCCAAGAGTGCTGAGCAGCAGTCTGCTCCGGCGAACCTCTTGGTTTGTTCCGTTGAAGCAAACGCTCCCGACAAGTTTTGCTCCGGCAAGCTTGCCGGGGAATATCACGCTCCGGCCGTACCGCAGGTTCTTGCCATAGAAGCGGATGTTCCCGCAGCAACAGATACGCCTTTAGTCCTTGTTGTCGAGCCACAAGCTCCAGCATGGGCGCAACAGATTGTCCGTTTCCTTCAGACAGGAGAGCTTCCCGAAGAGCAAGAAGAAGCTGAAAGAGTAGCCCGGCAGTCAAGTATGTACAAGTTTGTCGACGACACACTGTACAGAATAAGACTCAATGGTGTGAAATTGAAGTGCATTCGCCGGGAAGATGGACAACAGCTGTTGGCACAGATACATGGAGGCATATGTGGTCACCACATTGGCGCAAGAGCACTTGTCGGCAAAGCATTCCGACAAGGCTTCTTCTGGCCGATAGCCCTCCAGGATGCAACTGCACAAGTAACCAAGTGTGAAGCGTGCCAGTTCCATTCCAAGCAGATACACCAGCCAGCTCAAGCTCTCCAGACGATCCCTTTATCCTGGCCATTTTCGGTCTGGGGGCTCGACATCCTCGGCCCCTTCCCCCGAGCTGTTGGGGGCTTTGAGTTCTTGTACGTTGCAATCGACAAGTTCACAAAGTGGCCGGAAGTGGAACCAGTGAGGAAGGTGACAGCATAGTCAGCAGTCAAGTTCTTCAGGTCGATTGTTTGCCGTTTCGGGGTTCCTAACAGGATCATCACCGACAACGACACGCAATTTACGAGCCGCACCTTCATGCAGTATGTCCAAGATCTTGGCGCCAAGGTCTGCTTCGCTTCTGTTGCTCACCCGAGAAGCAACGGTCAAGCGGAGAGGGCAAACGCTGAAGAGCTGCGAGGCCTCAAGACCAGAACTTTCGACAGGCTGCACAAGTGCGGAAGAAACTGGATCGAGGAGCTGCCGGTGGTTCTTTGGTCGATCAGAACGACGCCAAATCGAGCCACTGGCCAGACACCCTTTGCTCTAGTCTATGGAGCAGAGGCAGTTCTCCCCACGGAACTCGTTTATGGGTCACCTTGAGTGCTCGCTTATGACGAGCTCGAGCAAGAGCAGCTGCAACAAGATAACGTGCTGCTCCTTGAGGAAGACCGTCTTCAGGCTGCTGTGCGAGCCGCTCGCTACCAGCAAGCTTTGTGTCGCTACCATAGCCGCAAAGTTAAAGCCAGAAGCTTCGAGGAAGGCGACCTTGTTCTTCGGCGTGTTCAGTCCGCCAAGAATTCCAACAAGTTGGCGCCGAAGTGGGAAGGCCCTTATCGGGTGAAACGAGTCACTAGGCCCGGCGCTGTCCGCCTTGAGACCGAAGATGGCATTCCGGTGAGCAACTCCTGGAACATTGAACATCTTCGTAAGTTTTACCCGTAAGGCGCGGTTGCCGGAAGCTTTTCCGGCAACCACCTTTTGTACAAGTCTTGCCGCTGTTGCATGTAATCCTTTGTACAAAGCCGGTCGCAGATCCCGTGCACCAGTAAAGCTCATGTGCCCCGCACATCTTGTCAGTTTTTTATGCTATAATCCTTTTTCGCATATGTTATCTGACACTTTGTGCAGCACCTGACCCCGGTAAGCAATAACGAGCCCAAGGCTCCATATCATTACTTTATTTCTCTGTTTCTTTCTCAAAAGAAGGAAGGTTCCCTCGCCCACAAGGTTTACCGGGGGGGGGGGGAGGAGAAGATAATGGTGTGGACCAGGCCGTTCAAGAAAGTTTCTCCTTGCCGGGAAGCAGACGACAAAAAAGCTAAGTTGCTAAAGCATGAGCAATCAGTTTTTTAAGTTTTTGAGTTATTTTCCTTGAACGACCGTGCTTTGTATGGAAAACCTGTGCGCGGAGGAACCAACTCGTAGCTAGTTGTGCCTTTACTTTGTTTCGAGTCCGCTCAACAACTTAAGTGAGCTGCTAGCGCCCTTACTTTGCTTCGAGTCCGCTCAGCAACTTAAGTGAGCTGCTAGCGCCCTTACTTTGTTTCGAGTCCGCTCAACAACCTAAGTGAGCTGCAACTAGTTGCGACAAGGTTGCTTGTCGGTAGCGACCCCGCCAGCAGGCTGCTGAAGTTCCGCACTCGGCGCTCGCGGCAAGGGTGCCTGCACCGGCAAGTTTCCCTAGAAAGCGTAGGGCAGAACCATACAAAGCCAAGAGTCGAGTAAAGGAAGTACCACAACAATTTTTTGCCTAAGATAGAGTTATATTACAAAAATAACTTGTCGCGCCTCTTGTAAAGTGTTCTTATGACATGACTGGTAACGACAAGAGAAGAAGAAAACGGACGGCCTAATCTACGCGATCGCCGTCAACCCTTTTGACCTCGTTCACCCTGTCCACAATGGGTGCGACGAGGGCCTTAAGTGCGTCAAGATCAACGTCCGCCGGCAGCTTCTTGAGGACGTTGGTGAGGTTGAGGCCCGGATTGCAGAAGGCCACCTTCACCAGCACCTTCTCCAGAACTCCGGCGCAAATCGAGCGTGACTCATCGGCCAACTCCTTTGGGATCCGTTCCCGGAGTTGCTGGAGCGCCGCCGCCACGCCTTTGAAGAACAGAGTGAGCTTGGCGCTGGGTTGGAGGTTCTCATCGGAGGAGTACCCGAAGCCTTCCACCCCCAATTGCACCAGCTCCTCTTTGATGACTGCAGCAATGTTCACGAGGCCCTCCGTCCAGAGCTCCATAGTATCTCTGAGAAGATTCTGGGTTTCGGCGGCCCTCGCTAGCAGCGCCTCGTTGGCCTCGATGTCCTTCTTCAAGTCCGCCTCCCGTTTCCTGGCGCTGTCCAACGTCTCCATCAAGGTGGCCAGCTTCAGCGTCAGATCTGCGTTGGAATCCTTGGCGGCGCTCAGTTCCTTGCCCCTCTCGGCGAGTCGGCCCTGCTGCTCACCGTGGGCAAGGGCGTCCTTCTCGCGCTCTAGCTTGAGCGCGGCAAGCTCTTCGCCACCAACCTTCAGATCAGCTTCTAGCTGCGCCACCTTTGCCTCCAATTCTTTCTTGGCGGCCTCGGCAGCCGCAGCCGCATCCTTTGCCTCTTGGAGCGACCCGCCAAGAGCCCGTTCGCGCGCGGCAAGCTCCTCTTCGTGGCTGTCGAGGTTCACTTTCCGTTGAGTCAGCTCGCCCTCTCGCGTGTACAGCTTCTCGCCGGTGAGCCGCTGCTGCTCTTCGGCCTCAGCCTTATCAAGGAGGAAGGCCTTCCGCTCCTCAGCAAGCTGCTCCCGCTCCTCCGCCAAGGCCCGGAGAGTTTCTTGGCGAAGACCCCGGAGCTCCTCCGCACGCTTCTCTATGTCCACGCTCGCCCTCACGACAAGCGCTTCCCGGGACTCCAACTTGGCTCGGCGGGCGCGGTAGAGCGCCAGCAGCCTCTGTAGCAGCCGCTCCTCCTCAGGCTCGCCGCTGCTGCTTCTCGGCGCGTCAACGATCGACAACCCTGCGGAGGCAAGCACCTCCCCATCCAGAGCTTCTCCTTCCATCGGCGCCCTGGAGCTCGATGCCCAGGGGAGCTTGATGAAGATGCCCTCAACAGCCTTCAGATAGGCGCCGGGCTGGGGCTCCTCGGAGCCTGACGCTACGGCAGCGGCGGAGGGATCGGCGGTCGGTGCAGCGCCTGACGCTCCTGCGGCCTCAGGGCCGTCAGTGCCATCGCCAGATCCCCCGCCAGCTTCCTCGGCGGCAGCCTTGGTGGCCTCTTTGCCGGTGGGCACGTCAGCGCCGGCTCCTTCTTCGGTGGCCGCGGCATCATCAGTATTGCCGCGCGCGTCCTCCTCACCGCCCGCCTCGGTCTCCATCGGATCCGCGGAGGGTGGGTCTGACGACCGGAGAAGAAGGAGAAATCAAACAAGTATCCGAGAAGAGAAAGCAGCAGAAGACTACAAGGGAAGTTTCGGGCAAGAAGGACTACCTGTGCTAGGATCTGCTGTCATGACCTCCACCACTGGGGGATCGTTGGCGCTGTCCCTTGCCAGAGACTCCCCCCTTGCCGGAGACTCCTCCCTTGCCGGAGATCGCTTCCTTGCCGGAGAACGCTTCCTTGCCGGGGAGTCCGCCCTTAGCGTCGTAGTCGAAGCAGACGACGAGTCGGAGGAGATCACCACACCCCCTGATGAAGCTGTTCTGCTCCTGCACAAACAAACCAGTGATCAGATGTCAACAAAGGAAAAGAGCAACCACGCGCACCCAGAAGCAGAAAGTAAACCATATGCTTACGCTGGGGGCTGCACTGGGGGCTGCTCTGCGAAGTGATGGCCGGATCCGGCAGGGTTGTCTCGGGCGCGCCTCCTGTCGTCACAGTAGGCTCGTCCTCGATGACCACCACCTGAGCCTTGGCCCTCTTCGCCGCCCTCTGGGCCAGAGTCCTGAAAAGAAGAGCTCAGGGTGGATCAGGTCCGATGCAAGACAAGATCAGCAAGTTGAAGAACTACAAGAACAAGCAAGGGAATCTTACTCTTCTTCTTCTTCCTCCTCGTCGGAGCTGAGCGCGGCGAGGTCGAAGTTCGGCCCACTTCCGGTGCGACGAGGTGGAGGGGTGGGATCCCTGGGCCGCTTGGCAGGGACTGCGGCGCCAGCCCGAGATGACCCCGCCCCAGTCGCCACTGCGGCGGGAGGCGCACCCAAACCGTACTTGCCGTGGCGGAGCGCGTCGCGCGGCGCTACGGCTGTTGACCAGCTTGCCGCCCTGCCGCGTCCCTGACCCTGCGGAGGCGCCTTCTTGGCTGCACTGGGGGCTGCGTTCTGGGCCCTGTTTCCGGCAAGCTCCCCGGAGATGGCGGGCCGCTCGCACCCTCGGCGGGCTCACTCAACTCGGCGTCGGGCGCGGCAAGCTCTTCTTCGTCTTCGGGCCACTCCAGCTCAGCAAGACTCATCGCCGATGCTGCGTCCGCTTCCTCCACCGTGAACCCAAATTCGCCAGCGGCTGCGGCCGCCGCCGCCTCTTCCGCCCTGGTGGCGATGCGCTCCATATCTTGATCAGTGGTGTCGCGGGTGAGGAGCTTCTTCTCGTCAGCATTGACCGCCACCTCCACTAGGCTGTCGAAGAACTGCTGCACGACGTCGCCGGCGGGCTCTTGCCAAGTTGGAGCGATCCCATGCGAATCACACAACGGCATCATTGCGCAGATACGGTCGCGCGAGGAGTTGTTACACAGAGGCACGACGCCTACCGGCAACCTGAACCACTTGGGATGCTGCGGGTCGTGCTTGAATATTTCCTTAAGTATCCCGTCCAATTCTATGACGGTGAAATTGAAGTTGAGGCCTGGGCGCAACCTCATGATGTCCACCGGGCATCCAAATTTCCAGGCGGGTCTCCCCTTCGCCTGCAGAGGGGCGATGCGGCGGCGGAGGAAATCTGCGCCGACAGTTCCTACAGTCAACCCGGCAAGCCTGAGGCGCAAGATCCGGGTGGTGGCGATCTTCAACTTGTCATCGTCCGCGGACAGAGCGCTCCAATCATTGCCTCGCACTGCTGGGGGCTTGGCGCAGGGCCGTGAACGGCTGCGGGTTCTCCTCTACAACCCAGCACCAGTTTGTTCTCCACTCATCCCACTTGCTGCGGAGCTCCCCCTCCAGATAGGTCTCCTTCTTGCCGGCTCGCGAGATCCAGGCGATCCCCCCGGCAAGGGTTTCCCCTCTCTCGACACGGGGCATGAAGAAGTGGCGGAAGAGAGCTACGTTGGGGTGGACTCCGACAAAGTTTTCGCATAGATGGGTGAAAACTGCCATGGTCAAGACAGCGTTGGGGGTAAAATCTAGGAGGTGGAGCCCGTAGGTGTTCATGATATCACAGAAGAAATCAGAGAATGGCGGGAAGAGCCCGCAGTAGAAGAACACGGCAAAGAAAGGGTACCCGCCAACTGGAGCTTCTTGCGAGGTGATGGCGGAGAGTACCCTTGTGCGCGGATGTGCTCGTGTCTCCGTCGACCAGAAGAGATAGTACCACTCCCTCAGATCCTTTGCGGAGAGCTCGGGGAGGAAGGTGGCCCGCTCTTTCCGCAGCGCCTCAAGCCGCTGCGCTTCGGTCGACTTCACAGCTTTCGCGGCCTTCCCCTTTCCGGGCTTGGGAGCCATGGCGGAGGCAGTGGGGGAGATCGACGGCGCTGGTAGTGGCGGCGGCGACGGGAGCGGAGCGCTGCTCTCTTTCAACTTTGGAAGCGGAGGAGGGCGGCGGAGATTTCTGAGATTGCAACAGCGAAGGGCGAAGGTGGGGGAAATGCCCCTGTTTCCCCTGCTTATAAAGAGGGACGGGGCGGACATTTCGGCCTTCCAAATAAACAACCTCCCACGATTTCACCCACGACGCCGCGTTTGACGCGTGCCGTTCTGGGCGTGCACGGTGGGAGCGGAGAGATATGCGGCGTGACCTAGGCCGCGCGTGCCCGTGCACTGTTTTGGGCCTGGCCCAACAGCGCTCGGCATCGTGTATGGCCCAGGCCCAGGGGGCTCCTGTCGGTGTACTAGAGTAGGGGTACCCTAGTATCCCAAACTCGTGCACGGGCAGTTGCAGCGCCCCGCGGCAAGGCTTGCCGGGTGACCGCCAAGACCCTCCGTGGTTCCCTTGAAGACCATTCAAGAACAAAGTACTCAAACCAAGGCCCCGGCAAGAGGAGCTTGCCGGGAAGGCCAACCAAGGCCCCGGCAAGAGGAGCTTGCCAGGAAGGCCAACCCAGGCCCCGGCAAGAGGATCTTGCCGGGAAGAGACAAGACCCCGGCAAAAGGAGCTTTCCGGGAAGGCCACTCAAGGCATACCAAGAAAGCTTGCCGCGACGCGCCCTGCGTCCCGGCAAGGGCCGGTGAGCGACAAGCTCCCAAACACGACAAGACGACGACCGCGATAGGAGCTTGCCGCGGGAAACCCCCACTTCGTGCCCGGGCTCCAGCACACCTGCTAACGTGTCGCTCTAGGACTCTCCCAAGCACACGTGGCAGGAGGCCGTGCAGCTAGGGGTGCACTGTGGCAAGCGGAGACGAAGAGAAGGCCATCGTGGCAAACGGTGGCACTCCTAACGGTCACTTTTTGCACTGTTTAGGCAACTCAGACAGGCATTTAATGCCCTTGTCCCCTGCCGTCAGAGTTAGGTAGGGTGCACTGTATCCACAGTAGCGGTAGGTGCAGCTACCGGATCCTTTTCCATTTTTACCCTTCTAGTCTACGTTGCCACCTGTCGGTGACCCCTTGAAAGTATAAAAGGAGGCCCAGGCATAACGTAGAGGGGGTTCGGCCAGTTCGGCTCATTCGAAACACCAGGAACACTCTCACGCTCAGTCTGACAGTGTCCATCGCTCCTGAGCAAGAATTCAATACACACAAACAAGCAGCAGTAGGGTTTTACGCATCCGTGCGGCCCGAAGCTGGGTAAAAACCACTCGCGTGTACCGCCTCGATCCTCTCTTTGTGCGACCTCCGCCCTCACCGAATCGAAAGGGGCTCTGTCCCCATAGGTGTTGGTGGATCAGCAATCCCCGACAAGGGGGACCTATAGGGATGGCCGGGGTGGCGGCAGACCGGTGGAGGGGAGTGGGTTCGGGGTGATTGGGGTGGCGCACCACTGGCCGCGGGCACCGGGGGGGTGGGGGGGCGGAGGGGTGGACGTTTGGCCAGTGCTGGATGGCAGCTCAGGGGGTGCAGGTTGAAGATGAACTGCTACACGACCAGCTACCCTGGCTCTCACACGCGCTGCTGCTACTGCTTTTTTGCTACTAGTGCGTTCAGTTTCGACAGCAAAATTCAGTTTTGACAGTTAAGTTCAGTTTGTACAGTGAAATTCAGTTTCCATAGTTAAGTTCAGAGATGGGTGACTGATGTATTTTACATCTAGAACTTTGTGGTTATGTATTTACATCATCTATTGGAGATGCTATTAGAATTCCACTCAGGTTAACGTTGTCTCTCTTGTCCTGCTTTAGCCTAGGCGTAGTACAACTCACAGAAGCTGCTCCAACGACGAAACCCTCCATCACAATGGAGCACTACCCCGAGTTCCATCTCCAGACGCCTAAGATCTTCTTCCCCTCCTCCGACAGCCAAGTCAGCCGAAGCATCCTCACCGACCAACCCAATCACGCTGAGATCGACATGGCTTTGCCAAAGAGGTTGTACACTTGTTGCCTCTCTTTTTTACTTTAAATGTTATATATATTATCCACTGAGCACACGAAACATGATTATTTTATCCTACTATATGACAAGTAGTGAGGTACCAGGCAACTTAGCTATATGTGGTGGACTCTCTTGAACGCCATCATTATTTATCTCTGCGTGTTTGAGCTGTGCATTTCTCGATGGCCCTGGGATTTGATATAGTAGGGCAGTGGCCTGGGTCCAAAGTAATAGAAGTAGCACAAAAACATTTTTTAGTGTAGGCTTTTCCTTGCTCAAGCCTGCCTACTGGAATCGCCAGTGCTTGAAAGGAAAAGTGAATGAAAACGTGGGAATTGGAAAGTTTCGTATGGTACTACTTTTCATGAATTTGGTTCAAAGGAATGGAGCAAAGGAAAAGAGTAGGATTTGTTCCTTTAGTGTCTCCTTGAAAGAAAAACTGTAGGAATTTTAATTTCCACTTGTCCTCCTTTTCAAATTCCTATTCATGAAGCACAAGACTAAGAGATAGTAGCATAATAGCATTATAACCGTACATTTTCCGGTGGTTTGACTTAATCTCACCATGTTTCTTTTGCATCATGTGATCTTCCAATTCTTGTGAACCAAACACCCAGATTGGTAGAAATCCTCTGTTTTTAAATTCTCTATTTTGCATGTGCATTCCTATCCTATTCCTTTCTATTTCCTATCCCTGTATTGTTAGAATCCTCAAATTCAAACAAGCCCTTACACAATTACTTTTGTTACAGATATGTGTCAAAGAAAACCTTGTGTGGTTTGTCCTGCTCCTGCGGTGCTGTGTTCCACCCCAGCTTAGCTGCTCCAACGACGAAAGGGTTCACCATAGCAGGGATCCGCTCTCCAGACTGTGTTTCACCGCCTCAGATCTTCTTCCCCGCCGCCGAAAGCCATGACAATTGCATTACCATCATCAACTGAGCAGATGACCTTGAGGACAACACGGGTCCACAAGAGAGGTCGCACTCTTCCGTGTCTGCTTACGTTATGCATCGCTTAATATGATGACATGCTACTTTATCATTGTGTTCACCTATTAGACTCCGAGTTAGGTCCAAACTTATGCTGAAACCTGAGTTTTTAAATGGTTGTGCGGTACATATTGTGGTAGCAATCAGTACTATCTGTCTACTATCTGGTTAATCTCAGGTGTCTACTAGGAGTTTCATGTTGGGTGCAAACAAACATTAAAGGAGCCATTTTCTGTATTTTTTAACTAAAGCTATTATCTGCCCGCTATCATTGGTTTTGGGTCTATCCACAGTTTGCTACCATCACTCAGGATTTGTGCATGCACTCCTTACATAATCTCGCTATGTTTTATTCCTATGCATGTCAGTTATTGTACACAATGGAACTGAACATGTAGAGCAAAAGAGACGAGCCTTGCGTGGCAATAAAATTTCATGCAGACGTCGCTCCATGGTGGGCGCAAAGGCAACCCCCCTCCACCCATTTCGGATCGTAATCAAGAGGAAGATAACTGTTCTGAGGGGGATTCAAAAGCAGAAGACCACTCCTATTTACCCCATGAGGTCTTCGCTCTAACTTGGCATGCTGATGTTGGTTATATCATGCATATGGTGCCTTGCATTGCTTACTTTATACATCAAATATGTCAAGTGCTTAGTTTAGACATGCTTTGTGTGAATGCCATCTGTTTAGTTTATTCATCGTTTATGTGAATTATGCAATGCCATCTTGTTTAGCTAGGCATCCTATATGTGAATTTTGCAATGCCATCCTACTTAGCCAGTCATCTTATATGTGAATTATATCAGGCCATCATTTTTTCGTTACGTATTACATTTGTCAACAATGTTAGTACATTCAACTACTCTTCGTGTGCATCAGCCATTTGACATGGTGATGGAAAATTCTAGAGTGAAAACAAGGTCTTCAGAGCAGGCTATGCTGTCTGACAAAGCGCATATCTCGCTGGTTACGGATAGCTCCTCAAAGGAGGATTCAGAGACAGATGACCAGTCCTATTTCCCCCCGAGGTGTATGCTCTAATTAACTTGGCAGGGTTATGTTGCTCATATCATTCGTATGGTATCTTGCATTTCTATGTAATTTGCTTAGTTTAGACATGCTTTGTGTGAATGCAACCTATTTAGTGTCTAATTAACATATATGTGAATTATGCAATGCCATCTTGTTGCAAGACATTATATACGTGAATTATGCAATGCTATCTTGTTGCAAGGCAATATATATGTGAATTATGCAATGTCATGCTTTTTTAGCCAAGCGTCATATATGTGAATTATATCGTGCCGTCATTTTTTTGTATTTCTCGTTGCATTTGTCGACAATGTTTCTATATTTAACTGCTCTTCCTATGCATCAGCCATTTGAAATTGGTGATGGAGAAATATGGAGTAAAAACAAAAGTCTTCAGAGCAGACAATGCTACCTGCTGAAGCAGATATCTTGCTGGATACAAATAGCTCTTCAGAGGAGGATTCGGAGGTAGATGATCTGTCCTATTATCCCCCTGAGGTGTATGCTCAAACTTGGCAGGGTTATATTACTCATATCATGCATATGTTGTATTACAATGCTTAGTTTTTACATCATATACATAATATTGAAAGCCATCTCCTTAGTTGACACAACATATATGCGATTTCCCTCTGCTCACTTGCTTAGTATATAAATCATATATTTGAATTATATCATGCCATGATGTTTACATAGACAACATGTATCTGAATTATTGCATGCCAACCCATTTTCTAAATTCATAATATAGTTATATCATATCATCCTGTTTACATAGTCATCATATTTTGAATTATGTCATTCTACCCATGAATTATATTATGCCATCATGTTTCCATCGACAACATGTTTGTGATCTGTGGCATGCCAACCACTTTAATAGACACATCGTATAGTTATATCATGTCATCCTGTTTACATAGTCATCATATTTTGAAGTATGTCATTCTATAATGTTTAGTTAGCCATCATATATGTGAAATTCTGTCATGCTATCCTGTTTAATTAGCCATCATATATGTGAAATTATGTCCTTCTATTCTGTTTGGTTAGACAGCATAAATGTGAATTATTTCATGCCCTGTTTTCTTCCCTACTATCCATTGCACCTGTCTAACTTACAATGTCTGTACATTCAATTACTTTTCTTGTTTATCAGACATTTCAAATCGAGGGGGTGATGGCAGTATCTGTGGGAGTAAAACACGGTCTTCAGAAAATATCGTGCTACTTGTCAATGTAGATACAACCACGGTTGTACGTGCCCAAGAACCAGCCCCACCACACATAACCCAGACTCACGCAGATTGTACCCCCACCCAGTTGGACAGATAACCAGCTACACCCCTTCTAACCCCAACCCTAGCAGATAGTAACCCAGTTCCAGTTGACACAACACCGTCTCCACCACAGAGCACCCAAACACGAGCAGTTAGTAAGGCAACTGCAGTGCCCAAAGCACGATGACCACCACTCCGAACCCCAAGTCAACGCTTAAAGCAGAAGAATAATTGTTCTCAGGTCAGGTTCTGTAGCTATGGTTCATACTACTTTGCTCTCGCATCACTGTATTTACTCATACCAACTAATTTCAAATTTTAAGGATGCAATTGAAACTCCAATGGCGCAACATGTATGTTTTAAACCTGTTTCTTAAACGTGTTTGTTGTTCTAACTTGCTTTATGTTGATTTCAGTTTCAATTGAATAAACAGTTATGCTCTAATGCCATGTACATTACAAGTGTTGTTATTGTTTTGTACTTTCCCACACTTATATTCTCTCTATGCTGCTTTGTCTTAAATAGATATGATTCGAACTATCTCTATCTTGATTTGGCAACATAAACTAGAATGATATAGACCATACAGTGACCATAGTACATAGATATATGTTTGTTTCATGCTATTATCCTGTCCACCTTACTATTCAACTGGTTTACCAAAATGAGTTTCATATACAACATGGTAAACCTGTGATGTGTTTGTTTGTTTCTCTTTTAGAACACGGTTAAAATATTAGAGAAGAGTACCCTGTTATGCAATGGTAAAGGAAGTAATGCAAATAAGGTTCAAGATAGTGAGACATCCCTGTTGGTGTCCAAGAAAGCTGATAAAAACTATATTGAAGACAGTGAGACAACCCCAAAGTCTTGTCTTGACGTAGTGTTCAAGTTACTGGCTACTACTGCTGGGACCAGCTCTGCGAACTCGCGGCCTGAATAAGATCGGCTTCTTGAGTCTCAACTTCAAGTTGAAAGACATCCATCAGATGTTACGCGACAGGAAGTCGAAGGACTGAGGAAGTCCCTACAGAATTCAGATGCATATTTTCTGGTGCAACAGCAAGTGCTGGATGATTTAAGCCCCAAACAAGAGAAAGTTAATAAGCTTGCTAAGCATCTTGCCAGCATTATGGGTACTCAGGATATTATTTCTTGAGCTCTTTTGAAGTGGTTTCAATTCTGGACTTATTTTGTTGCGACATTTATTTGCAATGGTCGCCAACTTTGACAACAAGTGTATATGATATGCTTCTTTGTTCCCTATATTTGCACTAGTGGCGAACTTTGATGCCCAGTGGATGTAATATGTGTAATAGCTGTGATAGCCTAGCATAAGTTGCTTGCTTATTTATTTCCTTGTTGTCTTGTTTATTTGTTTTCTTGTAGTCAGTGCAGTTCTTTTTCTGCGGTTTGCTTGTGGCCGCAATGAACTATTTTTTAAAACTAGGCCACAATAACCATGGGCTACAAATTTACTGTAGTTACCATGGGCCTCCTATGGGCCGTAGAAACAACGGGCCTTCTACGGGCTGTAGCATCAATAGGCCTTCTACGGGCTGTAGCATCAATGGGCCTTCTACGGGCCATAGCATCAATGGGCCTTCTATGGGTCATATGATCGATCGGCCAAACGTGGGCAGATAACAGACCGCATTATGGGCCGTAAACAGGCTAGATTTGGAATCGTTAATTCATGGGCCGGCAATAACGGGTCATCGTTATCGGCCATATTTGATGATGCTATGATAACGGCCCAATAGATTAATGGGAAAACAGGCCGATAGTAACCACATGACGTATTTGGCCCACAAACAGAAAAAGTCAGTAACGGGCCGTAAGTAACCGAATGCTGGAAATGTGCCCAAGAATAAATGGGCCCTGAGAAGGCCGAAAGATAACACGGGTTAGAAATGGCCCAATGGAATAATGGGTCGTTAATGGGTATAAAGCGGTACATTGTTCATTGCGGCCAGATTCACCATGGGTCGTTAATGGGCCAAGAGTTACAAATGGCCTCGTATGGGCCAAAAGACAGCATGGGCCATACATGGGCCGGATGTTACAGCGGGCTGGAATCATATTGGGTGACCCAGATTAAGCAATTGGGCTTAATTCTGATAGGTCGTAACGGGCCGTGAGTTAGAGGGCCGTAAATGGGCCATATACAAACAGGTCGTCAACAGGCTTTCCGTGGGCCGGCACATTACCTTTTGACCAAGTCAAACGGGTCGGCCTTTTCAACTGAATGGGCCTCTGTTGGGCCGTGCCACGTGTCGACGTATCATAGGCGCCTCCTGTCCAATGAATGGATGACATCTGTCCCAACGGTGAGCCAACACGTGTTTCCACCGGCCAATGAGAATTTTACACGTGGAAAATCCTTATTGGTCTGGGCTGTTAGCGGGTTATCAGATCCAAAACCGGACCCAATAGCTTAACAGTGACCCGTTACGTTGGATGCCACGTGTCGGTCACCCTTGACGAAAGCACTTCCATGACGCGCCATTTATCGTCATGGAAGTGGACACTTCCCTGATAATAATTTTGGTAATGTCATGGGACACTTCTACGACAACATAGGTATGACTATCTTGATTAGTTCATAAAATTGTCATGGATGTACATGCATGATATAAAACGTGACCTACTATGACAAACACGTATCGTTACGGAAGTGTATTTTTGTAGTGCACGGAGAAATCTTCTGTTTTCTTTTCTTGTTGGTTTCTGACAGATCTAATTCATCATGGCCGCTTCAAGCTCCTCCAAGGACAAGTTCTTTGAGAACGTCATGAACCCATATTTGTGGGAGCTGATGCAGTACCCTCAAGTTATCGAGATGCGTGAGGGGGTGCTCCACATCCGCGACGTCCAGGGTCCCAAAGGGACGGGAACCGTGGAGGCCAGGTTCAGATGCAAGGGGATAGTGGAATGTGGACTCAATGCCAATCACCTCATGATCGCATACTATACCTGTGATCTCAAAGTGGATGGCAAGTCCATGGAGGACATTGTCTTCACCTTGAGGGGGAAAATCAACTTCCTTCAAAGCCAGATCTACGATCTCCAAAACCAAGTCTTTGAATATGAGGCAAGATTTAAAGGTCTGAGTTTGGCTGCCAGTTGTAGGACTCACGAGACTCACTCCTCCTCTTATGATGGTGAGCCCCTACCATGGAAACCTCAAGATAAGATCGCTACTTCATCATCACCACCTCCCTCTTCATCACCAAATGAGACTTTAGTATCGTGTATGGTCACTCCCCTTAGCTTGTGGCAAGCTTGGGGGAGGTTCCCCAGTATCGTATCGCCTCCATTATCTTTTGCCTTTATTTATATTAGTTCGACCCATAGTTATCTTTTGCTTTAGTTGAATAAAAGTTTAGTTTGATCCTTTCTTTTTGAGTGTTTGCTTAGTGATCTATCCATGCAGTCCTGTGCGAGATTTATAATAAAGTTAGTTTGAGTTATTTTTTCTTTATTTCATGTTCAATAAAAAGAAAGGAAATAAATGAAAAAGATCATATGATAATTTTATGGTAAGTAATGACATCACATAGGAAAAGTATAAGTAGAAAATATTATTCGAGATTTACAAACATAGCATTGGTCAATGATGCAATTCATGAAAGATTTAATAAGGGAAGAGAAGATTCACATGCAAAGACACTATCTTGGACATCTTTTGTGAATGTGAGCCCCCATCAAAATATTTTATGCGAAAATTGTTGACGTTGGACAAGCAAAACAACATAATGACTTATGTTTGTTCATATTCACATAGAAGTTATATTGTCATAGATACTTTAATATGCAGTCCTTGTCCCTAGTCTTTGCTAGCCAAAAATTCCGCACTAAGTAGAGATACTACTTGTCCATCCAAAACCCTTAATCCAAATCTTGTTTTGAGAGTCCACTATACCTACCTATGGATTGAGTAAGATTCTTCAAGTAAGTTGTCATCGGTGCAATAAGGCAATAAAAATTGCTTCTAAAAGTGTTGGATCATTTATTGGAAGAGAAAATTGAGCATTGTATGAACTTGTGATGGCAAAGAAAAAAAGCAACGGACTACATAATAAAGGTTAATATTGATAGTGGCTTTAAGCTATGTCGGTATTTCCCCAAAGAGGAAGGGATGATGTAGCACATCGACGGTAGGTATTTCCCTCGGTGATGAAACCAAGGTTATCGAACCAGTAGGAGAACCAGGCAACAACATGTAAACGACACATGCACACAAATAACAAATACTCGCAACCTGACGTATTAAAGAGGTTGTCAATCCCTTTCAGGTAACGGCGGCAGAAAATTGGCAAACGGGACGGAATAAATTATAGTAGATTGATATATCAAACACCAAACAAAATAAATAAGAATAAATTGCAGCAAGGTATTGTTGTGTTTTTGGTTTAATAGATCTGAAAATAAAAGGAAAATAAAATAGATCGCAAAGGAAAATAATATGAGAAAGATACCCGGGGGCCGTAGGTTTCACTAGTGGCTTCTCTCGAGAAAAATAGCAAACAGTGGGTAAACGAATTACTGTTGGGCAATTGATAGAACTTCAAATAATCATGACGATATCCAGGCAATGATCATTACATAGGCATCACATCCCAGATTAGTAGACCGACTCCTGCTTGCATCTACTACTATTGATCCACACATCGACCGCTATCCAGCATGCATATAGTGTATTAAGTTCATGGAGAAACAGAGTAATGCAATAAGAATGATGACATGATGTAGAAAAGATCTATTCATGGAGAAATAGACCCCATCATTTTATCCGTAGTAGCAATGATACATATGTGTCTGTTCCCCTTCTGTCACTGGGATCAAGCACCGTAAGATTGAACCTACTATAAAGCACCTCTTCCCATTGCAAGATAAATAGATCAAGTTGGCCAAACAAAACCCAAATATCGGAGAAGAAATATGAGGCTATAAGCAATCATGCATATAAGACATCAAAGAAACTCAAATAACTTTCATGGATAAAAAGAGATAGATCTAATCATAAACTCAAAGTTCATTGGATCCCAACAAACACAACGAAAAAGAACTACATCATATGGATCTATAAGAGACCATTTTATTGAGAATCAAATGAGAGAGAGGAAGCCATCTAGCTACTAACTACGGAACCGAAGGTCTACAAAGAACTACTCACATCATCGGATAGGCACCAATGGAAGTGGTGAACCCCTCTGTGATGGTGTCTAGATTGGATCTGATGCTTCTGGACTCTGTGGCGGCTGGAATTGATTTTCGTCGACTTCCCCTAGGGTTTCTGGAATATTGGGATATTTATAGAGAAGAGAGGTTGTCCGGGGGGGCACCTGAGGTGGGCATAACCCAACAGGGCGCGCCTGGGCCTCCAGGCCCGCCCGGGTGGGTTGTGCTCCACTCGAGCAGCCCCTGACAACCCACACATATAGGGGATCGAACAATTTTCGAGGGTGGAGTATTCAACCCAAATTTATAGATTCGACACAAGGGGAGCCAAAGAATATTTGAAGGTATTAGCACCTGAGTTGTCAATTCAACCACACCTGGAGATTAATTATCTGCAGCAAAGTGATCAGTAGCAAAGCAGTTTGATAATTTTGATAGTAGTGATAGCAGCAATAGTAACAATAACAGTGATAGCAGTAATTTTGTAGCAAGTGTAACAGTGATGATAGCAGTAGTAACTTAGCATAAACAATAAAGAAAAGTTCGTAGGCATTGGATCGGTGACTTGTTGGATGCTATTTGTCATAAGACAGTTATAACTTAGGGCGATACGACACTAGCTCCAGATCACCAACATAATGTAGGCATGTATTCCGTATATAGTCATACGCGCTTTATTAAAAGAAGTTGCATGACATCTTTTGTCCTACCCTCCCGTGGCAGCGGGGTCCATATAGGAAACTAAGGGATATTAAGGCCTCCTTTTAATAGAGAACCGGAACAAAGCATTAAATAATAGTGAATACATGAACTCCTCAAACTACGGTCATCACCGGGAGTGGGCCCGGTTTTTTCACTCCGGGGTTGCCAGATCATAACCGTACTAGGTGACTATAGTTTGCAAGATCGGATCTAAAACATGGATATGATGATGAATTCATAGACGGTTTAGATCTGAAATCATGGCACCCGGGCCCAAAGTGACAAGCATTAAGCATGGCAAAGTCATAGCAACATCATTCTAAGAACAAAGTGGATACTAGGGATCAGGCCCTAACAAAACTAACTCGATTGCATGAAGAATCTCATACAACTCCTCACCGACCAGCGAGCCTACGAAGGAATTAATCACTTCTGGTGGGGAGCATCATGGAATTGGCGATGGAGAGGGGTTGGTGATGACGAAGAACAAAGATCCCCCTCTCTGGAGCCTGAAACGGACTCCAGATCTGCCCTCCTCAGGAAGAACAGGGCCTGGTGGCGGCTCCGTCTCATGGATCGTGATAATTCTTTCTCCCAAATTTTTTCTGGAAATATGTGATTTTGTAGTATCAGGTGGTCGTCAGCGGGGCCACGAGGAGGGTACAACCCACCTGTGTGCGCCATGAGATGGGGGCGCGCCCTGGTGGGTTGTGCCCACCCAGGGGCCCCTCTCTGGTAGGTCTTGGCTCCAGAAATTCTTGTTATTGATATAAAAATTCCTCAAAAAGTTTCGTTCCATTCGGAGAACTTTTATTTATGCACAAAACAACGTCAGTCTGGGGTTAGTTTCTTTCAAATCATGCAAATTAGAGTCCAAAACAAGAGGAAAAGCATGAGAAAAAGTACATACATTGGAGACGTATCAACTCCCCTAAGCTTAAACTTTTGCTTGTCCTCAAGAAATTCAGTTGATAAACTGAACGTGAGAAAGAAAAACTTTTATGAACTCTTTTGCTCTTGTTTGCATAAATAAGCTTAAACAACACCCAGGTTTTTAGCCAACATTATAACCAACCATTTCGACAATAACTCTTAAAGATTATAATGACTCATATCAATGACATAATCAACTAGCGAGCAATAATAAGATATCTCAAACAACAACTCATTGTCAAAACAACCATGATATAATATAACAATAGTGGTATCTCGCCAGCCCTTTCCGAGACCGCAAAACATAAATGCAGAGCACCTCCAAAGTTCAAGCAGTGACTAAACATTGTAATTCATGGTAGAAAAGATCCAGTCATGATGCACCCAACATTATCTACACACAATTCATAAATCATGACCTTTGTGCTCTACTCAGTTTCTGGCGCTTGTTTGTGAGAAGGTAATGACACAACATAAAAGTAAATAGAAAGTCCCTTCGCAGTGGGAATCAGTGATTTGCAGAGGTGTCAGAGCTCAGTTTTTTAAAACAGAGATAAATGATACTTTGAGACATGCACCCTTCTTATTCACTTCACGACCATTAGTTTATCAACATCTTCCATGCTTAGCACGCTACTGGCGGTTCCCAAGAGGTAAAAGTAAAGGTTTGGCCACATTGGGAGTTTTTGTTTAGTTATTTCAGAGATGAACTATTTTTCATGTTTGTAGTTTGGGACTGGGCATCCCTATTACCTCCCATTTTCTAGTGCGATGGCGAGTGAATAAACACTCGACTTGAGAATAACCCGCTTAGCACGGAAGATATCGACCACCTCCTGTCGTTCCATGAACGATCCGGGCACACAAAACGGATAATATTTTATAAGTTTTTAGAGGTGGCACATGCAAATTTACTTAGGACGGCAGGGTAATACCGTATATAGGTAGGTATGGTGGACTCATCGGATTAACTTTGGGTTCAAGGTTTTTGATGTACAAGTAGAATCCCCACTTAGTACAGGAGAAGGCTAGCAATTTAGATTGAGAAGGGGCTAGCTAGAGAGCAACAACAATCATAACCATGCATTATGCGTAAGTAACATTGGACACTAGCATGAGTAGGATATGAACACCATGAACATAAACATTATAGAGGCTATGTTGGTTTTGATTCAACTACATGCATGAACATGTACCAAGTCAAGCCACTTGAACGTTCAGAGGAGGATACCATATCACCATACTACATCACAATCATTTTAATGCTATGTTGATATCCAAGATAAATCATTATTAACTCCAAACTACTTATACATGGCATGAGAAACTATAATCTCTAATTGCTTTTGCAAACATGTTTAATAATGATGGGCTGAATCATGTATTCTAGGTTAAACATATTTACACAGACAAGACAAGTCGAGTTCATGCTAGTTTCTCTTTGCCACAACCAGTTCATCGAATGTCGTCATTATTGCCTTTCACTTGCATGACCAAATGATATGAAAATAATAATAGTGCAAGAATGCCATGGACTAAGCTGGAATCTGCAAACATTTTATTCCACGGGAGAAGACAAGGAAAAATGGGCTCTTATTAGTTCAACAATTATTCATATGAGAGCCACTTAAAATTTTCATCGTGGTCTTCTCCTTGGTACAACTCGGATAAGAGAAAAGAAATTCAGAGAAACACACTAAAATATTTTTGGAGTTTTGGGTTTTCTTAAGCAAGCAAATAAGGGAAAAGGAAAAACGAGAAAAACTATTTACACGGGAAAGCTCCCAACAAGCAAAAGAAGAACAAGGAAATGTTTTTGGATTTTCTTTTTAGTACTACCACTAAGCATGCATAGAAAATAAATTAACTACAACTATTTATTTTGGTTTTTCTAAAGTTTTTCAAACACACAAGAAGAAAGCAAGAAAGTAAATCTAAGCATCGATGATACAATGAAAAAGTGTGAACACTGACAAATGGAATAATATGCATGAATGTAATGTTGGTGAGAGACACGTACTCCCCCAAGCTTAGGCATTTGGCCTAACTTGGTAGTAGTCGATCAGTAGCCTGGAGGGTAGTAGTCGGTGTGGTAGCTCACGGAGGCTCTCGATGCGGATGCCTCAGCATGCCGTGCCGCCACCACTGCTGCGTTATGATCTCCGGCCTCACTCTCAAGAACAAAATATCTTCCCTTGCTGTTATAGTCAAAAAGAGCAAGCGCAGAAAAATATGTGTCCCCAATAGATCTTTGGTTAAACATTAGATTGTAAGTGAAATTATCAACCTTCCCTTGAGAATTTTATGATCTTTCAAAGCATCAAAATCTAAATACTGCGTGGGTAGGATAGGATCAAAGGGCAAAGGTGAAACACTCAGTCCTCGTTCTAAATGCGTGGCATAAATTTCAATGTTTTGCCGGCAATGATCGGTGCCCCAGTGTTTGAAATTCATTCCCATTTCTTGCATGGGACCTAAGCATGCACCCAAGTACACAAATTTGATTTTTCAACCAATTTATATGCATTGGATCATGTGCATGTAGTTCAAATTTGAATTATGCACATAAAATGCATTGAAAACTTAGTTAGTGCATAATGTCCAAACGAACCCTGAAAAATCACAAAAATTCACACAACACTCCTGTTGTTCTATGTTGACACGAGAAAAAAAATTAAAAGCAATAAGAGGCAATGGATATTGTTTCGTCCCCAAAGGTGGGGCGTTCCCTACCGAAAACCATCATGCTTGTTGTGAGAAGCTCCGGTTTCTGAGAAGCATATGCCCAAACCTGCCCCAAATGGGACAAAATTTGTACAACGGCATGTTGGTGCCGCTCCATGATAGCATGCCCAGTTTCATCAATTTCAGACAAGTTTTGGATTTGGTAGAATTTAAAAACCAGACATCTCAATGTTTTGCCGGCAATTAACGGTGCCCTAGTGTTTGAAATTCATTCCCATTTCTTGCACGGGACCAAATCATGCACCCAAAGGACACATATTAGATTTTTCAACCAATTTATATGCACTGGAGCATGTGCATGTAGTTCAAATTTGAATTGTTCACCTGAAATGGCTAGAAAACTAATTTACTGTACAAAATTTTCAAACGAACCGAGAATAATTCCAATTCTTTTACGACACACCTATAGTTGCATGTTCACTCTAGATAAAAGGTCTAGCAATTCAAACACCGTCCATTGCCGCTGTGACCCCATTATGTAATTCAAATCAAGATGAAAAATGAAGTAGATCACACACAGTTTATTATCAGCAACCATGTGAGATGTAGTGCAAAATATCTTGGAGCACCATCGGTGTATAGTATGCCTATGGCTTACGCGAGAAGGTGCGTTGGCTACAGTCCACAGCCGACGTCTCAAGCACACTAGCTCGCTCCCCAAATATCATTTCACTGTTCAATCGTTGCCTGTGAAAGACGGGCACGTGGACCCGCGTCGCGAGGGAAACTTCGATGGCCCACTCCGGCAAGAGCGCGGCCGCAACCGCTGTCAGTGTTACAAGAGTTCATCTACCACGATATCATAATGGCTAAACCCTAGAGGCCTAGCTTGTATGGTTATGACAATGAATATTCGGGCCATCTATGGACCTAGCCCTCTGGTTTATACAGACACGGGAGGGATCTAGGGTTACACAAGGTCGGTTACAAAGAAAAGAATCCACATATTTCATCACCAAGCTTGCATTCCACACCAAGGAGAGTCCTATCCGGACACGGGTGCAGTCTTAGGTCTTCTTGTTCCTCACATCCCATCAGTCCGGCCCATGGCTAACAGGCCGGACGCCCGAGGACCCCTTAGTCCAGGACTCCCTCAGTAGCCCCTAAACCTGGCTTCATTGACAAGGTATCCGGCGCGTAGATCTGTCTTCGACATTGCAAGGCGGGTTCCTCCTTCCAAACTCCAAGATAGTCTTTGGACGAAACAAACGTTTCCGGATCTGCAACACATAGTCGAAGAGAGTATAGTATTTCATGAATCTGATCTGCTGACAACTTTAGTAATGTGATGTCACACTTTCCCGGTCATTATTTCGAATCGTTTCTTGTCCCGCGTTCCACATTTTGGGGCGTGGTTTTTATTGGCACGTCATGTCGAAGCAGAGATCGTGTCCCCTTATTGCGGGATTTTCATCAATACGAGCGTGGGTAACCCAACCGCCCTGCAAGAAAGATTCCTTAGGAATATGCTGGTTTTTAGGCTTAGGAGGAGGCGTTCGATACCCGCTACCTTTATAAAGGAACCAAGGGCCGTCTTTTTTATGCCAAACGTCTCCCCAGCCTTCCCAACCTCGAGTTCTAGCACCCAAGGATCGACTTCATTGCTTCAAGCTTCTCCATAATGTTCGGATCTAAACCTCAGGGCCGATGGGTGGCTTCCCTCTGTTACAGAGGAGGATAGCAAAGCTCCGGGCGGCCAGATACCTGACCGCGGAGATCCACCACAGGCTTCCTACTCAAGGGCAGGTTATTCTGACCCCCAGCCATGGCGAGAGGGCTGTATTTATCTCACACTTCCTTCGAGGGCCAGGGTTCGCTCTTCACCCCTTCGTATGGGGGCTGATGTTTTATTACGGACTATATTTTCACGATCTAGGCGTTTATCATTACGTGCAAGGCCTTCCTCCGAATCCCCCACACTTCGGCTTATGGCTCAAGACCTTCGGTGTGAAACCAAAGGCAATTGACGGGGAACAGGCGGAGTGTGGTGGTGCTATAGTCAGCCAGCTCACCAACACTCCTTGGCCAAAAGGCTGTTTTACCGAAACTTCCAGTAGATGGCAGCGAGAGTGGTTTTACGTTACGGAGCACCGCAGCACCAAGTGGGTTGCTGCACCCATGTTCCGTCCTGGCCCACTATTACAGCTTGCATCAGGGGCCAACAAGGGGCTAGATTGGGGATCAGTTGATGAAGTGCGTACTCTACAAAGCCGCATTTGAACCCTCCTCGAGTGGGGCATCGATCTTGTCAACGTGATTCAAGTAATGCTGATTTGCCGAATCCTGCCATGCGAGCGTAGGCCTCTCTGCATGTGGGAGTTTAATCCAGAAGGACCGTGAACCCTCCAACACTTCTTAGAAATTATGCACAATGGGATGTGGAAGTTGTTTTTCGGGAAACAAAAACATTGGCCGGACAACACTGAGGACACAGACCTCGACTGCAACCGTCCGGATACTCCGGTAAGCACTATGCTTCCGAACACTTCGTTTTTATGTATGCTGCAATACATTACTAAGGGGACTATCTTCTTTCAGGGATGGATAAAGAAAGTGGAGCTAGTTAGATGTTCGGCCCCCCTTCCCGAAGGTTCAGCGGATCCTGTATTAACAAGGATGCTGGCCCCGGCACCATACCAGATGCCTGTGATGGAGGGCAAGGCAGTGAGGACCAAAGATGGCCTCCATCTAGAGGGCGTACCGGACATTGTGTCTGGAGGAATCAAGATTCCCTCGTCCGAATACAAAAATGAAGGGGAAGTCAACGTCTCTTCCCCCGGTGGAAAGTAAAGGGCCGCCTCCGAAGATTGGGAGGAAAAGGCTCCTAAACGAGGCAAGATGCCGCCGACGGGTGGCCCGGACTTGTAGGACGACGTCGTCGCGCAGTCTCGTGATGATGATAAGCTTCCGGCCGAACCGTAAGTGAACAAGAGTGTTTTGAACATGTCCTGTTCCTTTCTTGTAACGTCTAGAATATATGTTTTTTGCAGTTCGGAATGCAGTCAACAATCCCCTTCCTCGGGGGGGTCTTCTCCCGGAGATGATGGAAAGCGAGACGCCTCCACCGGTCTCCTCGCCCAACAGGGTGGACGACTTCAAGGTGTCGTCATGGAGGGTCTCCCCTAATCAAAAGGTGGTGAGAGGGACAACGAAGATACTACCCGAAGGTGATACATCGGTAGCCCAGGGCCCGGGGACCAACAATTAAGGCCCTGAATAGTTCGGTCTATAACCGGATATGAATAAACGGATCCCTTCAAAGGGAGGCCGTACTCCTACGGCAGCCTCCGGAGACTCAGAGGCGTCGGATATATTGACGAACATGCTGCGGCAGGCGTCCGTCTCAGAGGAACATCGCACCTTGATGGGCACGGTGGTCAAGAAGGTCCTGTCCGTGAAAAGCGGATTGAATGAGGCCTTCGTTGGCCTGCTAAGAGGCTTCGAGGTTTGTGATGTAATGTATTCAACTATATTTTATTTTAAAAATGCACCTGTGTATAGGTAGTAGCCCCTGAGAGTCGGGTTGGCTTCCCACGGGAGGCGAATGGAGGATCAAGAAGAAATATTCAAGGACTAACCTAATCAACTTGAAAACAGGCTGCTTCCCCCCTGTCTACTTCGCAGACTACAGATATTGTCGAGCTCCAGCGGATGCTTGATGTGGTAGGGGATGACATTGCGTTAATCAATATGCCTCTTGACGAGGCGCAAGGTAAGTATTTGGGGAAGTCCCTTCACATACATTTTTGTTATATAAGCATGACGCTGAATGTCATATACTAGAATATGCATGGCTGCAGATGGTGCTGCCGCCGTTGAAATTCTTCGGGCGGAGCTGGCCCGGGTCAAGGAGTAGGCCCGGTTTAGTAATGCGGCTGCCGAAAAGGCATCGACTGAGTTAAAAGCCGAACGAGCTTCTCGGTTCCAAGACGAGGAGAAGATATCCATGATGGTGCTCGAACTAAAAAATGCTGCTAGCCGCTGTGAACTTCTTGAGAAGGAAAATGAAGCCAAAATGGCTGATCTTGACAAGGCCTTCTTGAGAGGTGAGAGAAGCACGGTCTGAATCCAGAGCAGCCCTGGAGTAGATCCGGCAAGCAGGGGAGATTGCGGCTGGTAAGCCCTTTTTCTACAGACTAAGTTCGGCGATCAGCACTATGCTCAGCTGAACCAAGTGTGGAGTTCTCCAGACGAATTTTTGGACCTGCCGAAGAGTTCTTCCAATGCGGCGTAGTTTTACCAAGCGCGAGAGGGGCATGCAACGAGGAGCTTTTCTGGTCACAATTTGGCGTGGCGAAGCGCCCTCTGTTGCTGAATGAGCAGATGTCCCAATGGGACGACCTTCATAGGATATCCGGTGCTGCCATGAAGAACGTCATAATCCGGTTGTGGCCAACTGAGCCTGTTTCAAGGAGCTACTTCGGCTTGGTGCAGCGGCTTGTTGATGCGGTGCCACGTATCGACGCTGTGAAGCGGTCGGCGTGCATTAAGGGTGCACGGATGGCCTTTGCCCATGTCAAGACATTCTAGGGAAGATGAAGGCCATCGATGTTGCGGCGAAGAGTCCACCCAATGGCAAGGACTGTCACGCACCGGAGCATTATTCTGAAGATGTCTTAGAGGTCGCCCACTTGATATAGGGTGAATGCTTGAAAGACATAATATTCGAGTCAGGTGTATGGGAATTTGTAAAAGACAAATTTTTAGTTAATCTATTTTTATGTTTTGCTCGAAAGCTTGTGGTCCTCCTGTGCGGCCGTTTTTGATATAATCTGAAAGTTTTCCAGTCGTCGGCTTCAGCCCCCTCATAGGAAATACGGGGGTGTTCATAAAAGCATTTTATCACTCTTGACCCAATGGCTTGGTCCATGAAGGAGGTGACAATGTAGCGAACCAGGCAATCAGACTATAGGGTGCTAACACTTCCACTTAGCCATAGGAGTTTTATAGGGGGGGGCTACAATATAGCCCTTGGTATGTGTACGACTTATTCCAATATGGTGCATTACATATATGACCTGAAAAAAGGTCCTTCGTGTCACACGAAGGGAATCACGACAGATTCTGATAAGTCATCGAGTGGTTGACCAGCTCTCGGAGCATCATGACAGTCGGTTTTTGGCTTTCTCTACTAAGGTGCTTGACCAGATGAACCAGAAGCACAATCGTAGTAGTTCTCCCTTTACTACCCTAGCCAATAGAGCGGTACGTAAGGTATCAAGCACAGGAGCCAGGCAACCTAGCCATTGACCCAAGACATGATTCAGAGCTGATGCATATAAGTCCAAACTCGCGACGCCGAAGTACGCTTATAAAGTTGTTCGGACTTTGTTGGCAACTCAATTGTTACCATACTGAGCCCCTGGCAGGTTGTGCCGAGGTATGGCTGTGAAACATATATAGGGGCAGAATTCATTTGTGAAAAAGAAACGAATGATTAATGCGGATTATGTTTACTGGGAGCTGACTGATATGCCGATGATTACTTCATATATTAAAGACCACAACCTCGGCTATTTGACATGCCCGGGGTCGAAGGCGGACGAAAAAGGCATATTACACACTCGAAATAAAGAGTGCGGTCTACAAAAAGTTATTTTGGACCTCCCGACGCACGTCTGTGCCGCCTGTCCTCCGTCAGGAGAATCCTTGACGGAAGTAGCCCCGTAGGTGAGTGTATGGATCTGAACTCACATAGAGTTAGTTTAGCTGTTTGTCCTTAGTGTCACCTGTTTTTAAGAGATAATAAAGAAAGAAAGAGTAAAATTAAGAAAAAATGTTGTGGGAGTGCTTGCGGGCTTGTCCGTATTGTGCTTCATCCAATGCATATGGTATCTTAAGCGCGTAGTGATGTATCCGCGATACAAATCTCGCGGGTATATGGGGTGGGCGGCGGAAGCCGAACTGCTATTTCCGCTCCGGGGTTGATCGATCCTCGGGGGGAAATTGCTTCTGACCCCCGGTATTTGGTTGGTGAACCTCTCTTTCGTTCCTACCGCCTAGCAGCCTCCTCCACTTGTGTTCGGCGTTGAGCTTGCCAGCCTACTTGAAGAACCAACAGCTTCTGTTGGTATGATTAGCTGGTTTATCGGGCTGTTCGTGAATCTGGCAGGGTTGGTCCAGTATCATGTCTAGGTTGGATGGTCTGTCTCTATTCGCCTTGAATGGCTTTTTCTGTTGACCGCGTTTCGGATTGCTGAATCGGGCGTTGACCGCTGTGTAGAGTGATTTTCATTATCATTGCGACTGTTGTGTTTGGTTTGTCGTGTCTTGCCATTGCCGTCTCGGATTTCGGAAGTGCCCGAGTCGCTGGCGCTGTTGTTTCTATGAGAGAGCCAGCTGTCTTCTCTCATGCAAAAGCGAGTCATTAGAGCGGTAAGGGCTGTCATGGATTTGGGTCCTTCTTGACCGAGGTGGCGTGCCAGCCATTCATCCCGGACGCTTTGTTTGAAGGCCGCAAGGGCTTCCACGTCCGGACAGTCGATGATTTGGTTCTTTTTAACGATGAACCTACTCCAGAGCTTCCCGACCGACTCTCCAGGCTACTGGACAATTTGACTTAAGTCATGGGCGTCCGGCGGCCAGACATATTTTCCCTGGAAGTTGTTGCGAAAGGCGTCTTCCGAATCTTCCCAGCTGCCAATAGAATTTTCCGGCAGACTGTTTAACTAGTACGAAGCTGGTCCTTTGAGTTTTAGTGGTTGGTATTTGATGGCATGAAGGTCATCTCCGCAGGCCAAGTGGATATGGAGGAGGAAGTTCTCGATCCATATCGCGGGATCCGTTGTTCCATCATATGATTCGATATGCATGGGTTTGAACCCATCTGGGAATTCATGCTCCATTACTTCGTCTGTGAAGCGAAGAGGGTGTGCGGCGCCTCTATGTTAGCCCACACTGCGACGTACCTCCGATGGAGTCCATTTGCGGTTTTCGGCCCGGGCGTGGCTAGTTTTGTCACGTCTGAATAGGTAGCCGTCGTCGCGTGTCGAGGCACATCATCCCGATCCGTAGATCGATCTTGCGTATCCTGCTCTACTGTCCAAGTCCTGTCAATGGTTGTATGTACAACCCCGAGCCATTTTATTCTTGTCTTTATGGCGAGGTGGGGCGGTCTTATGTTCGGCTTGAGTTGCCACTTTATCCAGACCAAGTTGTGGTCCACCTGCCGTAATGTGCGATGATGGTACGGGCTCCAGTGCCTCGTCATCAAACTGAGGTAGCAATCTACGCTTCGGGTAGCTTTTGTCTGGGCCACTAAGGTCGTATTCTTCGATATCCAGGACTTCGGTCCATCTATCATTGAGCAGATCTTGGTCCGCTTGAAGCTGCAGCTGCTTCTTTTTCAGGCTGCTTGCAGTGGCTACTAGCTGGCGTTTGAAGCGCTCCTCCTCGAGAGGTTCCTCAGGCACGATGAAGTCCTTGTTGCCGAGGCTCTCCTCTTCTTGGGAGGGTGGAAGATAATTACTGTCCTCCGAGTCTCCGTGTATGGACTGTTCATCAAGGCTAACTTGCCCATTTTCCTGTTCCCCCTGTTCGGAGGTTAGCTTGACGGGGTCTTCATTATTTTCGGCATCATCTGGAGTATTATTTTTTTCCGGTGCCCATACTGCAGTCTTTGGAACGACATGACTTAGAGCGGTGTCGAGGAAGCTGGCGCTTGGGCTATCTCTCAGGAGGTTTATCCTCAACTGGATCCTCTTTGTCATCGTTGTTAGTTTTTCCAGGCGTGTCCACCATGTATACGTTGTAGAAAGATGTGGCCATCCGTCGTTCAGTGAATGGCGGGTTTTGGCCTTGCTCCTTGTCGGCATCATCGTCTGAACTAGCGATGTCTTCGGAGACATGGTCAAGCATGTCGGCTAAATCCTCGACAGTGGCTATGAAGTGGGTTGCGGGTGGGAAGCAAAATTCCCCATCATCAGCCTCTAGTTCGAAACATACATAGTTCAGATGTGAGTCCCCCGTCAAGGGAAAGTTCTTTAATGAGTTAAGCACATCACCCAAGGGCGAGTGCTCGAATATGTCTGTGGCACCGAACTAGAAGATCGATAAGCGACCAAGTTCTGTATCCGCGCACTCACATGGTTCGGAACTTATACCCGGAGGGGAGTTCGGGGTTGACACGTGTACTGTGTGAGGTTAAGTCCACGTGAGGCTCCAACTCTGGGGAATCTGTGGCCTCCGTGGTGGGGTTGAGCCTCCAATCCTTGGATGCCGCAGCATGCTCTGGATCTAAGGCCAGAGTGGTCACAGGAGCTATCTCCTGGATGCGGTCTGATGATAGATTTAGGTCATGTTCGTCAAGGTGACCAGGGGCGGTTGCCGCGGTCTCGAATCCGGCAAAGATCAAATCTCCACAAATGTCCGCAACGTAATTCAAGCTCCCAAATCTGACCTGATGGCCAGGGGTAGCTATCGATCTGCTCCAGGTGTCCAAACGAGTTGGCCCACAGCGCAAAGCCGCCGAACACGAAGATCTATCCGGGGAGTAAGGTTTCTCCTTGGACAGCGTCACTATCGATGACTGAAGGGGCCATTGAACCTTTCGTCAACAACATAGTGGAACTCTCAATGAAAGCACCAATGTCGGTGTCAAAGCCGGGGGATCTCGGGTAGGGGGTCCCGAACTGTCCGTCTAAGGTTGATGGTAATAGGAGACAGGGGACACGATGTTTACCCAGGTTCGGGCCCTCTCTATGGAGGTAATACCCTACGTCCTTCTTCATTGATATTGATGAATATGAGTGTTAGAATAGTTGATCTACCACGAGATCATAATGGCTAAACCCTAGAGGCCTAGGTTGTATGGTTATGATAATGAATATTTGGGCCATCTACGGACCTGGCCCTCCGGTTTATACAGACACAGGAGGGATCTAGGGTTACACAAGGTCGGTTACAAAGAAAAGAATCCACATATTTGATCGCCAAGCTTGCCGTCCATGCCAAGGAGAGCCTATCCGGACATAGGTACAGTCTTCGGCCTTCGTGTTCCTCACAGCCCATCAGTCCGGCCCATGGCTAATAGGCCGAACTCCTGAGGACCCCTTAGTCCAGGACTCCCTCTGCGGCGATGCGCGTGCTAACAAGGTGCATGAGCACTGCCGTAATTTGCGACCGGGTGGCAAAGGCAGCCCAATGGGCCGCTGTTGCTTCTTAGGTGGCGGCAGCAACATCTACCTCAGGGATAGCAATTGGTGAGAGCGGCACAATAGCTGGCCATTCTGCAGCAGCAGCCTTAGCCCTGATGGAGGCCTCCCATGACCATGTCGAGGCCGCACATGCCCAGCTCCTGGCGGTCACCGCACAAATCGAACGAAGCTTCTCCGACAACGGGCGGCCACCCACGACCGAAGAGCTGGCAATCGCCGAGAGCGTTCGACCAGCCATCCATTCCTCCACCGCATACCGTGTGACGACGGAGCCCGTCTAAGAAAAATTGTGTCTGCCCATGCCCAGCTCGTGGCGGCCTTTTCCAAAGAGATGGCGGACATGGATGGTGAGATGCTTGCCGAGTATGGTGCGATGGATGCCATGGAGATCCTTCCCCAGGAGACCATCGGGCACCAGCCGTAGTAGTACCCTTTGTTTTGATTAATTAAGAGCGCCGGTCTTTAATTTGTTAGAGTAATGATTAGGTCAGCTAGCTCTGTTTAATTGCTGAACTTGCTCGATTAGGAAGTGTGGGTGTGCTGTAGTCTCGTTTGTGTACCCAAATTATACAATGACATGGATGACCACTGTAACCAGGGAAATTTGAACCAAAATTTTTGAAGTTCAAACTCAACACACATGGGTTAAGCTATCTGAATCGTTTGTGATGTTCACATATCATACACAGTTCTGAATAAGGGACTGTGTCTGATGACACTTTGCGCGCTTGTTGTTTGGCTGAAGCGATTCCAAATTTTCGGCTTCCACAGAAATATCTACCTCCCGGCCCCCTTCCCCTAACCAAACGCCACATTTCCCCTCTTTCCGCCTTCCTTTCAGGTTGAAACCTTCACTCCTTGCTTGCAGCGCCGCCACCTCCTCACCGGCGACCCTCCTTCATGCTGCTCGGCCTCCTCTATCCAGGCAGGTAATCCACACCCGACCCCCATCCTCCTCCTCCTTCCACATCCCACATGCCCTGACCGCCGGCGCGAGCGCGACACCTTCCACCTAAACCACCGACCCCTCCACCAAAAAAGCGCCAGCCTAAGCCATGGTGCACGTAGTATAGCCAGGACCTCAAGGAGCATTTGGCTGCGGAGAAGCAAATCGCGGCCGAACGCGCGGATGAGGTTGCGATGGCTGCCATTCGTGCCAACCCCCATGAGGGAGTCCTGGATTAGGGGGTCTCCGGACAGCCGGACTATATCCTTTGGCCGGACTATTGGACTATGAAGATACGAGATTGAAGACTTCGTCCCGTGTCCGGATGGGACTCTCATTGGCGTGGAAGGCAAGCTAGGCATTACGGATATGTATATCTCCTCCATTGTAACCGACCTTGTGTAATCCTAGCCCCCTTCGGTGTCTATATAAACTAGAGGGTTTTAGTCCGTAGTGAAGGAAATATGCCCTAGAGGAAATAATAAAGTTATTATTTTATTTCCTTATATCATGATAAATGTTTATTGTTCATGCTAGAATTGTGTTATCCGGAAACATAATACTTGTGTGAATACATAGACAAACTAAACGTCACTAGTATGCCTCTACTTGACTAGCTCGTTAATCAAAGATGGTTATGTTTCCTAACCATAGACATGTGTTGTCATTTGATTAACGGGATCACATTATTAGGAGAATGACGTGATTGACATGACCCATTCCATTAGCTTAGCACCCGATCGTTTAGTATGTTTCTATTGCTTTCTTCATGACTTATACATGTTCCTATGACTATGAGATTATGCAACTCCCGTTTGCCGGAGGAACACTTTGTGTGCTACCAAACGTCACAACGTAACTGGGTGATTATAAAGGAGCTCTACAGGTGTCTCCAAAGGTACATGTTGGGTTGGCGTATTTCGAGATTAGGATTTGTCACTCCCATTGTCGGAGAGGTATCTCTGGGCCCTCTCGGTATTGCACATCACATAAGCCTTGCAAGCATTGCAACTAATGAGTTAGTTGTGAGATGATGTATTACGAAACGAGTAAAAAGACTTGCCGGTAACAAGATTGAACTAGGTATTGAGATACCGACGATCGAATCTCGGGCAAGTAACATACCGATGACAAAGGGAACAAAGTATGCTGTTATGCGGTCTGACCGATAAAAGATCTTCGTAGAATATGTGGGAGCCAATATGAGCATCCAGATTCCGCTATTGGTTATTGACCGGAGACACGTCTCGGTCATGTCTACATTGTTCTCGAACCCGTAGGGTCCGCACGCTTAACATTACGATGACAGTTTCATTATGAGTTTATATATTTTGATGTACCGAAGTTAGTTTGGAGTCCCGGATGTTATCACGGACATGACAAGGAGTCTCTAAATGGTCAAGACATAAAGATTGATATATTGGAAGCCTATGTTTGGACATTGGAAGTGTTCCGGGTGAAATCGGCATTTTACCGGAGTACCGGGAGGTTACCGGAACCCCCCGGTAACCTAATGGGCCTTAATGGGCCTAGTGGAGGAAGAGGAGAGGACGCCTAGGGGCTGCCGCGCGCCCCTCCCCTCCTAAGTCCGAATTGGACAAGTAGGGGGGCGGCGCCCCCCCCCCCCTTTCCTTTCTTCCCTCTCTTCCGTCTTCCCCAAGTCCTAATCCAACTAGGGAAAGGGGGGAGTCCTACACCGGTAGGAGTGGGACTCCTCCTGCGCGCCTCCTCCTATGGCCGGCCGCACCCCCCTTGGCTCCTTTATATACGGGGGCAGGGGGCACCCCTAGACACACAAGTTGATCTCTAAGATCGTTCTCTTAGCCGTGTGCGGTGCCCCCTTCCACCATAATCCTCGATAATATTGTAGTGGTGCTTAGGCGAAGCCCTGCGATAGTAGAACATCAAGATCGTCACCACACCGTCGTGCTGACGGAACTCTTCCCCGAAACTTTGCTGGATCGGAGTCCGGGGATCGTCATCGAGCTGAACGTGTGCTAGAACTCGGAGGTGCCGTAGTTTCGGTGCTTGATCGGTCGGACCATGAAGATGTACGACTACATCAACCGCGTTGTCATAACGCTTCCGCTGTCGGTCTACGAGGGTATGTAGATCACACTCTCCCCTCTCGTTGCTATGCATCACCATGATCTTGCGTGTGCGTAGGAATTTTTTTGAAATTACTACATTCCCCAACAGTGGTATCAGAGCCTAGGTTTTATGCGTTGATGTTATATGCACGAGTAGAACACAAGTGAGTTGGGGGCGATATAAGTCATACTGCTTACCAGCATGTCATACTTTGGTTCAGCGGTATTGTCGGATGAAGCGGCCCGGACCGACATTACGCGTACGCTTACGCGAGACCGGTTTTCCGACGTGCTTTGCACAAAGGTGTCTAGCGGGTGTCAGTTTCTCCAACTTTAGTTGAACCTACTATGGCTACGCCCGGTCCTTGGGAAGGTTAAAACAACACCAACTTGACAAACTATCGTTGTGGTTCTGATGCGTAGGTAAGAACGGTTCTTGCTAAGCCCATAGCAGCCACGTAAAACTTGCAACAACAAAGTAGAGGGTGTCTAACTTGTTTTGCAGAGCATGTTGTGATGTGATATGGTCAAGACATGATGCTAAATTTTATTGCATGAGATGATCATGTTTTGTAAATGAGTTATCGGCAACTGGCAGGAGCCATATGGTTGTCGCTTTATTGTATGCAATGCAATTGCGCTGTAATGCTTTACTTTATCACTAAGCGGTAAAGATAGTCGTGGAAGCATAAGATTATCAAGACGACAACGATGCTACGATGATGATCAAGGTGTCGCGCCGGTGACAATGGTGATCATGACGGTGCTTCGAAGATGGAGATCACAAGCAGAAGATGATGATGGCCATATCATATCACTTATATTGATTGCATGTGATGTCTATCTTTTATACATCTTATCTTTCTCTGATTAACGGTAGCATTTTAAGATGATCTCTCACTAATTATCAAGAAGTGTTCTCCCTGAGTATGCACCGTTGCAAAAGTTCTTCATGCTGAGACACCACGTGATGATCGGGTGTGATAGGCTCTACGATCAAATACAACGGGTGCAAAACAGTTGTACACGCGGAATACTCAGGTTATACTTGACGAGCCAAGCATATACAGATATGGCCTGGGAACACGGAGACCGAAATGTCGAGCGTGAATCATATAGTAGATATGATCAACATAGTGATGTTCACCAATGAAACTACTCCATCTCACGTGATGATCGGACATGGTTTAGTTGATTTGGATCACGTGATCACTTAGAGGATTAGAGGGATGTCTATCTAAGTGGGAGTTCTTTAGTAATATGATTAATTGAACTTAAATTTATCATGAACTTAGTACCTGATAGTATCTTGCTTGTTTATGTTTGATTGTAGATAGATGGCCCGTGTTGTTGTTCCGTTGAATTTTAATGCGTTCCTTGAGAAAGCAAAGTTGAAAGATGATGGTAGAAATTACACGGACTGGGTCCGTAACTTGAGTATTATCCTCATTGCTGCTCAGAAGAATTACGTCCTGGAAGCACTGCTGGGTGCCAAGCTTGCTGCTGGAGCAACACCAGATGTTTTGAACATCTAGCAGAGCAAAGCTGATGACTACTCGATAGTTCAGTGTGCCATGCTTTACGGCTTAGAATCGGGACTTCAATGACATTTTGAAGGACATGGAGCATATGAGATGTTCCAGGAGTTAAAGTTAATATTTCAAGCAAATGCCCGGATTGAGAGATATGAAGTCTCCAATAAGTTCTATAGCTGGAAGATGGAGGAGAATAGTTCTGTCAGTGAGCATATACTCAAAATGTCTGGGTATAATAATCACTTGATTCAATTGGGAGTTAATCTCCCAGATGATTGCGTCATTGACAGAATTCTCCAATCACTGCCACCTAGCTATAAGAGCTTCGTGATGAACTATAATATGCAAGGGATGAATAAGACTATTCCCGAGCTCTTCGCAATGCTGAAAGCTGCGGAGGTAGAAATCAAGAAGGAGCATCGAGTGTTGATGGTCAACAAGACCACAAGTTTCAAGAAAAAGGGCAAAGGGAAGAAGAAGGGGAACTTCAAAAAGAACAGCAAGCAAGTTGCTGCTCAAGAGAAGAAACCCAAATCTGGACCTAAGCCTAAAACTGAGTGCTTCTACTGCAAGCAAACTGGTCACTGGAAGCGGAACTGCCCCAAGTATTTGGCGGTTAAGAAGGATGGCAAGGTGAACAAAGGTATATGTGATATACATGTTATTGATGTGTACCTTACTAATGCTCGCAGTAGCACCTGGGTATTTGATACTGGTTCTATTGCTAACATTTGCAACTCGAAACAGGGACAACGTATTAAGCGAAGATTGGCTAAGGACGAGGTGACAATGCGCGTGGGAAATGGTTCCAAAGTCGATGTGATCGCGGTCGGCACGCTACCTCTACATCTACCTTCGGGATTAGTATTAGACCTAAATAATTGTTATTTGGTGCCAGCGTTGAGCATGAACATTATATCTGGATCTTGTTTGATGCGAGACGGTTATTCATTTAAATCAGAGAATAATGGTTGTTCTATTTATATGAGTAAAATCTTTTATGGTCATGCACCCATGAAGAATGGTCTATTCTTATTAAATCTCGATAGTAGTGACACACACATTCATAATGTTGAAGCCAAAAGATGTAGAGTTGATAATGATAGTGCAACTTATTTGTGGCACTGCCGTTTAGGTCATATCGGTATAAAGCGCATGAAGAAACTCCATATTGATGGACTTTTGGAACCACTTGATTATGAATCACTTGGTACTTGCGAACCCTGCCTTATGGGTAAGATGACAAAAACACCGTTCTCCGGTACTATGGAGAGAGCAACAAATTTGTTGGAAATCATACATATAGATGTATGTGGTCTGATGAATGTTGAGGCTCGTGGCTGATATCGTTATTTTCTCACCTTCATAGATGACTTAAGCAGATATGGGTGTATCTACTTAATGAAACATAAGTCTGAAACATTTGAAAAGTTCAAAGAATTTCAGAGTGAAGTTGAAAATCATCATAACAAGAAAATAAAATTCCTACGATCTGATCATGGAGGAGAATATTTGAGTTACGAGTTTGGTGTACATTTGAAACAATGCGGAATAGTTTCGCAACTCACGCCACCCGGAACACCACAGTGTAATGGTGTGTCCGAACGCCGTAATCGTACTTTACTAGATATGGTGCGATCTATGATGTCTCTTACTAATTTACCGCTATTGTTTTGGAGTTATGCTTTAGAGACGGCCACATTCACGTTAAATAGGGCACCCTCAAAATCCGTTGAGACGACGCCTTATGAACTGTGGTTTGGCAAGAAACCAAAGTTGTCGTTTCTGAAAGTTTGGGGCTGCGATGCTTATGTGAAAAAGCTTCAGCCTGATAAGCTCGAACCCAAATCGGAGAAATGTGTCTTCATAGGATATCCAAAGGAAACTATTGGATACACCTTCTATCACAGATCCGAAGGCAAGACTTTTGTTTCTAAATTCGGAAACTTTCTAGAGAAGGAGTTTCTCTCGAAAGAAGTGAGTGGGAGGAAAGTAGAACTTGATGAGGTAACTGTACCTGCTCCCTTATTAGAAAGTAGTACATCACAGAAACCGGTTTCTGTGACACCTACACCAATTAGTGAGGAAGCTAATGATGATGATCATGAAACTTCAGAACAAGATACTACTGAACCTCTTAGATCAACCAGAGTAAGATCCACACCAGAGTGGTACGGTAATCCTGTTCTGGAAGTCATGCTACTAGATCATGATGACCCTACGAACTATGGAGAAGTGATGGTGAGCCCAGATTCCGCAAAATGGCTTGATGCCATGAAATCTGAGATGGGATCCATGTATGAGAACAAAGCGTGGACTTTGGTTGACTTGCCAAAAGATCGGCAAGCAATTGAGAATAAATGGATCTTCAAGATGAAGACTGACGCTGACGGTAATGTAACTGTCTACAAAGCTCGACTTGTCGCAAAAGGTTTTCGACAAGTTCAAGGGATTGACTACGACGAGACCTTCTCACCCGTAGCGATGCTTAAGTCTGTCCGAATCATGTTAGCAATTGCCGCATTTTATGATTGTGAAATTTGGCAGATGGATGTCAAAACTGCATTCCTGAATGGATTTCTAGAAGAAGAGTTGTATATGATGCAGTCAGAAGGTTTTCTCGATCCAAAGGGAGCTAACAAAGTGTGCAAGCTCCAGCGATCCATTTATGGACTGGTGCAAGCCTCTCGGAGTTGGAATAAACGCTTTGATAGTGTGATCAAAGCATTTGGTTTTGTATAGACTTTTGGAGAAGCCTGTATTTACAAGAAAGTGAGTGGGAGCTCTGTAGCGTTTTTGATATTATATGTAGATGACATATTACTAATCGGAAATGATATAGAATTTCTGGATAGCATAAAGGGATAGTTGAATAAGAGTTTTTCAATGAAAGACCTCGGTGAAGCTGCTTACATATTGGGCATTAAGATCTATAGAGATAGATCAAGACGTTTAATTGGACTTTCACAAAGCACATACCTTGACAAAGTTTTGAAGAAGTTTAAAATGGATCAAGCAAAGAAAGGATTCTCACCTGTGTTACAAGGTGTGAAATTGAGTCAGACTCAATGCCCGACCAATGCAGAAGATAGAGAGAAAATGAAAGATGTTCCCTATGCTTCAGCCATAGGCTCTATCATGTATGCAATGCTGTGTACCGGACCTGTTGTGTGTCTGACTTTCACAAAGCACATACCTTGACAAAGTTTTGAAGAAATTCAAAATGGATCAAGCAAAGAAAGGATTCTTGCCTGTGTTACAAGGTGTGAAATTGAGTAAGACTCAATGCCCGACCAATGCAGAAGATAGAGAGAAAATGAAAGATGTTCCCTATGCTTCAGCCATAGGCTCTATCATGTATGCAATGATGTGTACCAGACCTGATGTGTGTCTTGCTATAAGTCTAGCAGGGAGGTACCAAAGTAATCTAGGAGTGGATCACTGGACAGTGGTCAATAACATCCTGAAATACCTGAGAAGGACTAAGGATATGTTTCTCATATATGGAGGTGACAAAGAGCTCATCATAAATGGTTATGTTGATGCAAGCTTTGACACTGATCCGGACGATTCTAAATCGCAAACCGGATACATGTTTACATTAAACAGTGGAGCTGTCAGTTGGTGCAGTTCTAAACAAAGCGTTGTGGTGGTATCTACATGTGAAGCGGAGTACATAGCTGCTTCGGAAGCAGCAAACAAAGGAGTCCGGATGAAGGAGTTCATATCCGATCTAGGTGTCATACCTAGTGCATCGGGTCGAATGAAAATCTTTTGTGACAATACTGGTGCAATTGCCTTGGCAAAGGAATCCAGATTTCACAAGAGAACCAAGCACATCAAGAGACGCTTCAATTCCATCCGGGATCTAGTCTAGGTGGGAGACATAGAGATTTGCAAGATACATACAGATTTGAATGTAGCAGACCCATTGACTTAGCCTCTTCCACGAGCAAAACATGATCAGCACCAAAGCTCCATGGGTGTTAGAATCATTATTGTGTAATCTAGATTATTGACTCTAGTGCAAGTGGGAGACTGAAGGAAATATTCCCTAGAGGCAATAATAAAGTTATTATTTTATTTCCTTATATCATGATAAATGTTTATTATTCATGCTAGAATTGTGTTATCCAGAAACATAATACTTGTTTGAATACATAGACAAACTAAACGTCACCAGTATGCCTCTACTTGACTAGCTCGTTAATCAAAGATGGTTATGTTTCCTAACCATAGACATGTGTTGTCATTTGATTAACAGGATCACATTATTAGGAGAATGATGTGATTGACCTGACCCATTCCATTAGCTTAGCACCCGATCGTTTAGTATGTTGCTATTGCTTTCTTCATGACTTATACATGTTCCTATGACTATGAGATTATGCAACTCCCATTTGCCGGAGGAACACTTTGTGTGCTACCAAACGTCACAACGTAACTGGGTGATTATAAAGGAGCTCTACAGGTGTCTCCAAAGGTACATCTTGGGTTGGCGTATTTCGAGATTAGGATTTGTCACTCCGATTGTCGGAGAGGTATCTCTGGGCCCTCTCGGTAATGCACATCACATAAGCCTTGCAAGCATTGCAACTAATGAGTTAGTTGTGAGATGATGTATTACGAAACGAGTAAAGAGACTTGTCGGTAACGAGATTGAACTAGGTATTGAGATACCGACGATCGAATCTCGGGCAAGTAACATACCGATGATAAAGGGAACAAAGTATGTTGTTATGCGGTCTGACCGATAAAAGATCTTCATAGAATATGTGGGAGCCAATATGAGCATCTAGGTTCCGCTATTGGTTATTGACCGGAGACATGTCTCGGTCATGTCTACATTGTTCTCGAACACGTAGGGTCCGCAGGCTTAACGTTACGATGACAGTTTCATTATGAGTTTATATATTTTGATGTACCGAAGTTAGTTCAGAGTCCCGGATGTGATCACGGACATGATGAGGAGTCTCGAAATGGTCGAGACATAAAGATTGATATATTGGAAGCCTATGTTTGGACATCGGAAGTGTTCCGGGTGAAATCGGCATTTACCCGGAGTACCGGGAGGTTACCGGAACCCCCCCCCCCCGGTAACCTAATGGGCCTTAATGGGCCTAGTGGAGGAAGAGGAGAGGAGGCCTAGGGGCTGCCGCGCGCCCCTCCCCCTCCCCAGGTCCGAATTGGACAAGGAGGGGGGCGCCCCCCCTTTCCTTTGTTTCCTCTCTTCCTTCTTCCCCAAGTCCTAATCCAACTAGGGAAAGGGGGGAGTCCTACTCCCGGTAGGAGTAGGACTCCTCCTACGCGCCTCCTCCTATGGTCGGCCGCACCCCCCATTGGCTCCTTTATGAACGGGGGCAGGGGGCACCCCTAGACACACAAGTTGATCTCTAAGATCGTTCTCTTAGCCGTGTGCGGTGCCCCCTTCCACCATAATCCTCGATAATATTGTAGTGGTGCTTAGGCGAAGCCCTGCGACAGTAGAACATCAAGATCGTCACCACGCCATCGTGCTGATGGAACTCTTCCCCGACACTTTGCTGGATCGGAGTCTGGGGATCGTCATCGAGCTCAACGTGTGCTAGAACTCGGAGGTGCCGTAGTTTCGGTGCTTGATCGGTCGGGCCGTGAAGACGTATGACTACATCAACCGCATTGTCATAACGCTTCCGCTGTCTGTCTACGAGGGTACGTAGATCACACTCTCCCCTCTTGTTGCTATGCATCACCATGATATTGCATGTGTGTAGGATTTTTTTTGAGATTACTACGTTCCCCAACACGTAGGACAACATACAATCATACCGTAGGCTAGCTTCTAGGGTTTAGCCTCTCTGATCTCGTGGTAGATCAACTCTTGTACTACTCATATTATCAAGAATAATCAAGCAGGACGTAGGGTTTTACCTCCATCAAGAGGTCCCGAACCTAGGTAAAACATCATGTCCCCTGCCTCCTATTACCATCCGCCTTAGACGCACGGTTCGGGACCCCCTACCCGAGATCCGCCGGTTTTGACACAGCCATTGGTTATTTCATTGAGAGTTCCTCTGTGTCATCGCCGTTAGGCTTGATGGCTCCTTCGATCATCGATAGCGATGCAGTCCAGGCTGAGACCTTTCTCCCCGGGCAGATCTTTGTATTTGGCGGCTTCGCACTGCGGGCCAACTTGCTTGGCCATCTGGAGCAGATCGAGAGCTACGCCCCTGGCCACCAGGTCAGGTTTGGAAGCTTAAACTACACGGCCGATATCCGCGGAGACTTGATCTTCGACGGATCCGAGCCCCTGCCGAGTGCGCCGCACGGTCACGATGAGCATCACTTAGCTCTACCATCGGACAGTGTTCAGGAGACCGCACCGGCAACCGCTCCGACTCTCAATTCGGAGCCAATGGCTCCGTCAATGGATGGGTGCATAGACCCCGCCACGGAGGCCATATTCTTAGCGGCGATCGAGCCGAGTATCGACCTTACCCTTCACGGGAGCCATGACGCCGAACTGCTGGATCCTTCCCCGGCCACAGGCTCCGAACCGCCTGCGCCCCTGCCTATCGAATCCGACTGGGCACCAATCATGGAGTTTACCTCCGCGGATATCTTTCAGCACTCGCCCTTCGGCGACATATTGAAATCATTAAGGTCTCTCTCCTTGTCAGGAGAGTCCTGGCCGAACTATGTCCGGCAGGATTGGGATGCGGATGACGAAGAAATTCGCCGCTCACCCACCACCAACTTAGTAGCCACTGTCGATGATTTGACTGACATGCTCGACTTCGCCTCCGAAGACATCGACGGTATGGACGACGATGCAGGAGACCAATAGGAACCACTGCCCACAGGGCACTGGACGCCCACTTCATCATATGACGTATACATGGTGGACACACCCAAAGAAAACGACGACGAGGAACGGAAGGACGCAACGAAGGGTTGTTCCCTTGAGAAGCAGTCAAAGCGGTGGCGTAAGCGCCGCTTCAAATCCTGCCTCGGCAGAAACAACAATCATATAGACCCAGCGTTAGAGCAGGGTGAACCATCGCCCGACCATGGCAACACGGAGAATCAAACCAAACAACCCGACTCCGTCGAAGATAACAGTCCGGGCGACATCACACCGGACAGGCACCCAGAGCAACATAAAGCCCACCAAAGGCTTGTTGCCACTGCGAGGAGTCTAAAAAAGCAGAAGCAAAGGCTCAAGGCTGTACAAGACACACTCAGAATCAGATGGAGTGAAGTACTCAACACTGCAGCGAAGTACGGCGGTAATCGCCACACCAAGAGCTACCCGAAGAGAAAGTTGCCACCTGAATTTGATGTGGAGGCCTTAGATCCCCCACAACCAAAAAACAAAACGGCCATCCGGTCGGATAGACGACCTTGTGGCCAACATAGAGCGGAAAACGACGCTGCACAAAAGCCAGTACGTGATCCGTGTGAGGGCTCGCATCAAAAGGACAACACAACCAGATCCATCTACGGACAACGCACGCGCGCTCCAGTATGCAATGCAACCCAACAAACATCTGAACACCACGGTACACCCAAATACAGGGGTACCGCACACCCCCTATGTTTCACCGATGAGGTGCTGGACCATGAATTTCCAGAGGGATTCAAACCCGTAAACATAGAGGCGTACGACGGAACAACAGACCCTGGGGTCTGGATTGAGGACTACATCCTCCATATCCATATGGCTTGAGGAGATGATCTCCACGCCATCAAGTAGTTACCCCTCAAGCTCAAAGGGCCAGCTCGGCACTGGCTTAAAAGCCTCCCCGAAAACTCCATTGGAAGCTGGGAATAGCTCGAAGAGGCCTTTCGGGCAAATTTTCAAGGGACCTATGTCGGACCACCGGATGCAGACGATGTAAGTCATATAACTCAACAGCCCGGAGAGTCAGCCCGAAAGCTTTGGAACAGGTTCTTCACTAAAAAGAACCAAATAGTCGACTGTCTGGACGTGGAAGCCTTAGCAGCTTTCAAGCACAGTGTTCGAGATGAATGCCTTGCCAGACACCTCGGCCAAGAAAAGCCGAGAACAATGGCAGCATTAACAAGCCTCATGACCCGCTTTTGCGCGGGCGAGGACAGCTGGTTAGCCCGATGCAGCACCAGGGACCCAAGTACATCCGAAGTCAGGGACGGAAACAGGAAGTCACGGCGCAGCAAAAACAAGCGCCGGAATAAAGAAGACAGCCTGAAGAGCACGGCAGTAAACACCGGATTCAGAAGCTGTCTGCTAGGTCAGCAAAATCTTCCCTCCAAAGGCAACAGAGACGAACTGTCCAGCCTGAACAAGATTCTGGACAAGCTATGTCAGATCCACAGCACCCCTGATAAACCAGCAAATCATACTGACAGAGAATGTTGGGTCTTCAAGCAGTCCGGCAAACTTAACGCCGAACACAAGGGGCGGGATACACCAAGCGAAGACGAGGATGAGCCTCGCAGGAAAAGCACTGGGGAACAGAAGAAATTCCCACCAGAAGTCAAAACAGTCAACGTGTTACACGTGATAAAGGGGAGAAACAAAGAGGCACTCCTAGAGACACATGCCCCAGGGCCTATCACCGCGGAGTTCTCCCACTCGTCGTCCCAACCAATCACCTTTGACCATCGGGATTACTCGGCAAGTATCTGACGTGCAGGATGGGCTGGCGTGGTATTAGACCCAATAATTAACGAATACCACTTCACACGAGTCCTGATGGACGGCGGCAGTAGTTTAAACATGATATATCAGGACACAGTCCGCAACATGGGGATAGACCCAGCAAAAATTAGCCATAGCAATACTACCTTTGAAGGAGTAACACCAGGCCCAGAAGCCCATTGCATGGGCTCCCTGCTACTAGAGGTTATATTCGGCTTTCTCGATAACTTCCACAGCGAAAAGTTAACTTTCCACATCGCTCCATTCCAAAGTGGCTATCAAGCACTACTCGGACGCGAAGCTTTCGCTCGCTTTAACGCAATACCGCATGACGCTTCTCTCATGCTTAAGATGCCCGGTCCATGCGGCATCATTACAGTAAATGGAAATATTGAGCGCTCCTTGCGCCCGGAAGACCGTGTGGCTGCTTTGGCAGCCGCACACTAAACGGCCTCACCAACTAAAGCATCTGACAGGTCGTTAAGACCACGGACACGGTTAGACAAGTCTGGCGCAACTAAAGCATCTGACGAGTCTGGCTATACCCCTATTACAATACAAGGGGCTCAACGCGCGCAAACAAGTGGCAATTACGCTCAACTTTACTCATCTTGAACTATATATAGTTTGTTTAGTATAACCTACCTTTTTGCACGACAACTTTGCAACTAAGTTCCTCTCTTTTACAGATGACCATCGTGCTACACCCGTCCAGGATATGGCACAACGGAGACACAGGCGCAGACATGCAGCAGGGACCCGTTCCAAGGATTCTTTTTAGATTAAGTCCCTGCGTAAACCTTTTTTACTGTCTCTTGTTGATACACATCCCCCAGATTCTCAGTACAATTGAGAATGATGCTGACGTATTGGCATGTGGCCACGTCAGAATATTGCATGTACCTGGACACCAGGGGCTTATTAGAAAGGGTACTGCTTAAGCCAAGTTTCCACCATAAAGACCGAATACCTTAGGGAGTGTTCGGCGTGGCGAGTTTGTCCTTATATGCATCAGCTCTGAATCATGTCTTTGGTCAAATGTTGGGTTTGCCCAGCTCCTGTGTTTTGCTGCCTTACGTTCCGCTCTATCGGCTAAGGCGGAACCAGGAGAACTAGTGCGATTGTTCCCTGGTTCATCCAGATGAGCACCTAAGTAGAGAAAGCCGAACACTGACTGTCATGATATAGCGTGAGACTGGTCAACCACTCGATTACCTAGCGGAATCTTCGGGATTCCTCGGCTTTAACGAAGGGCCGTTTCCCGGACAGGCATGTACGCACCCCGTATTTGGATGAGTGCAGAGCCACCAGGGGCTATATAGTAGCCCCACTGTCAAACTCCTCTGGCTAAGTGAAAGTGTTAAAGTATTATAGTCCGGTTGCCTAGTTCGCTGCGCTATCACCTCCTTAATGGACCAAGACGTTGGATCAAATGTGAACATGCGTCTTCTGCAAACACCCCCGCATTATATGCGTGGGCGCTGAAGCCGACGACTGCAATCTTTCAGGTTATATACATATATACATAAACGGCCGCACAGGAGGAAACATAGCACTTTGGGCAAAAGTATAACTACAGCCTTGATGAATTCAATAAAACATTGTTTTTACAATGGGAATACATGTCACTCAAACATAATATTCTTCAAGCACTGATCCTCTATCAAACGAGCGCCTTCAAGAACTTCTTCAAAGTAGTGCTCGGCAGCCACTTGACCTATGGCCGAACCCTGTGCCACAACAGTGGTGGCATCCATCTCCGCCCAGTATGTTTTTACACGGGCATGGGCCATCCGCGAGCCTTCTATGCATGTCGACCTCTTTACAACATCGATGCGTGGCACAGCACCAAGGAATTGTTGCACTAAGCTAAAGTAGCTATTTGGCCTTGGCCCTCCTGGCCACAAATGATCCACAACGGACCTCATGGCCAGTCCGGATAATCTATGGAGCTCAGCCCAACCGGTCAATCGCTCATTCAGCAACAACGGACGGACTGGAGCGTGAAACTTTGACCAGAACAGCTTCTCCACTTCAGGACCTTTCTGATCCTTGAAGTACTCGGTCGCATCCGCAGCACTCGCAGCCAAATCCATGTACTCACCCGCAGAACTCCATAGCTGGTCTAGAGGAGCATATTTCGGATCTTCGAACCTAGTCCGCAACAAGAAGGGCTTCCTAGAAACGATATCCGCAGCTTGATTCAGCTCCTCCTTCGTCGCTCTAATTTTGGAGCGGGCCTCCTTGGCAGCCACCCGGGCCTTCTCCAGGTCAGTCGCCTTCACCCGGTTTTCTTCTTCAAGAAGCCGGTAATGGTCAGCAGCATCTTTTAACTCCACGGCCATCTTGGCAATTTTTTCTTTGCTCCCGCAATGTGCGGCCTGTTTGGCCCTTAACTCTTTGGTCGCCTTTACAGCGGCCGCATTACTACTCCTTGCTTGCTCCTTGGCTCGGGCAAGCTATGCCCGAAGGGTCTCCATGGTGGCAGCTCCATCTGCAGTCACAACATATTAAAGATACTAGCATCATGCTGCTCTTACTATGTGACATTCACCAGAAAAATCACCTACCCTGTGCCTCGTCAAGCCGCTTGTAAACACGCACGATGTCGGCATCTGCCACATCTAGTTGCCGCTTTAGTTAGGCAAACCCATCAGTCCGGCTAGCCACTGGAGCTAGGGTTATTACCTGGGACTATGATCTTCTGTTTGTCGCCATTCTCGACGACAACCAGAGTCTCAGGGGCTACTATCCGCATGGGCATACCTAATGTATGTGGTACTATTAAAGGCATACATTATTTTTACGTACCTCGAAGCCTTTCAGCAGACTCATAAAAGCTTCGTGCAAACCGCTTTTGGCGGAGGAAATCATTTCAATTACCGTACCCATTAGCATACGATGCGCTTCCGAGATGACAGCTTTCCCCAGAAGATCCTTCAACGCATCCGACCGCACACAGTACGGACCCTTGCTGTCGCTCTCCTCGGGAGCCGGATACTGGGGATGCCGGGCAGCCAAAGGGTTATCCTCTGGCGATATTGGATCCGGAGATACCCTTCGCGACGACACATCAAGGTCGCCTGCTTCTTGAGCTGGGGAGTCCGGGGAAGGCATTTCGCTCTCCATCATCTCTGTAAGAAGATCCCCCGAAGATGAACTCTGTCGAGAAGGGCTGCGATCCGTACTACAATTTACAAGCATCGGTTATTGTCTTCAGAAGTAAGGTAGGATATCTTCACTATGAAGTACTTTTTGATTACTTACAGCTCGGTAGAGGGCTGATCCCCGCGCAGACACTGTGTGGCAAGAATACCCTCTGAGGCAGGACCCTCTGGCGGAGATTTCTTCTCCCGTTTGGAAACCTTAGTTTCCAGATCTTCAGAGGTAGTCCTCTTCCTTCCCCGGGGAGAGAGAATGTCAGATTCTTCCCCTTGGTTATCCTCCCTCGCGGAGGCGCTCATTCCCTTGATTGGAATAGATAGTGATGGAGGCCCGCTTTCGCCCTCTTTATTCCCCCCTTCATCTTCCTTTGAGGGCACTAGACTAGGTGCTGTCTCGAGCATCTTTTCCAGCACTGGATTGTCCAAGCCTTCAGGAAGGGGGGCCGAACACCGGATCATCTTCGCCTTTGTTATCTAGTCCTGGTAAAAGAGTGATTCTTCAGAATGATGTCATGATAAATAAAAGGACAGTGTGTTCGGCTATGGGATTACTTACTTGGGCAGCGGTGCGGTTGCTGCTCAGGCCCACGTCCTCGGTAGTGTCCGGACACTCTATTTGTGGTCCGAAGAACGATTTGTACATCTCCTTGTGCGTTATGCCGAGGAAATTCTGAATAGTGTGTGGTCCTTCCGGGTTGAATTCCCACATGTGCAGGGGCCGACGTTTGCCAGGCTGGACTTGACGAAATAGCATAACTTGCATTACCATAACCAGATTGAAATCTCCCTCGAAGATATCTCGGATATGGCTCTACAGTATTGGCACGTCCTTGCTGGACCCCAGCTCAGCCCCCTGCTGATCCATGACATCAGTTGTGGTGGAGGGCCCGGGCGAAAGGTGGGGGCAGCTACCCACTTGGCACTTCAGCGAGCTGTGATGTAAAACCACTCCTGTTGCCCCAATCCGGACACCTTTGGAAAGGAACCCTTTGGCCATGGAGCGTCTGCAATTTTGCTTATTAGAGCACCTCCGCACGCTGCATACTGCCCCTCGACCATCTTCGGCTTCACATCGAAGGTCTTGACCCACAGGCCGAAGTGAGGGGTAATGCGGAGGAAGGCCTCACAAATGAAAATAAATGACGAGATGTGAAGAAGGGAATCCGGGGCTAGTCATGAAAATCCAGCCCATAATAGAACATAAGACCCCTAACAAAGGGATCCAGAGTGAGGCCTAGTCCTCGAAGGAAGTGGGAGATGAACACAACACTCTCGTTGGGTTCGGGAGTAGGGATGACCTGCCCTCCGAAGGGCCACCTTCAACTTCTTGATATCCTCCTCCGTGATGGAGGAAGGCATCCACCGGCCTTGAAAGCTGGATCCGGACATGATTGAAGGTCTGAAGCACCTGACCTGGGCTTTGGGTGTTAGAACTCGAGGCGGGGGAAGGATTCGATTGAGCACGGGAGGGAAAAAAGTAAAAGCCTTGTCCCTTTATGAAGAGGGTGAATATCAAGCGTCCTCCTCGTGGCCGATTGGGACTTGCCCAAGGTCTAGGAGTCCTAGGCACGGTTGGGATACCCACGTCTGTATTAATTAGAATCCCGTAATAAAGGGAACATGATCTCTTCTTTGACAAGACGTGTCAAGAAACCTCCTCGCGTTATGTGCGGGGCTGGTTAAAGAAAAACGGTTCAAATAATTACCGGGTCGTGGCGTGATGTCATGCTGCCAAAACGTGTCAGTAGATTAGATTTGTGGAAATATTATTCTCTCTATGGTGGTATGTGGAACTTATTTTGCGGGGTCGGACACTATCCTTGTATTCAAAATCTTCTGTGGTGTATTCGGAGGAGGAACCAGCCTTGTAATGCCGAAGACAACACTGCGTGCCGGACTCATCGTCATTGAAGCCTGGTTCAGGGGCTACCGAGGGAGTCCTGGATTAGGGGGTCTCCGGACAGCCGGACTATATCCTTTGGCCGGACTATTGTACTATGAAGATACGAGATTGAAGACTTCGTCCTGTGTCCGGATGGGACTCTCCTTGGCATGGAAGGCAAGCTAGGCAATACGGATATGTATATCTCCTCCTTTGTAACCGACCTTGTGTAACCCTAGCCCCCTCCGGTGTCTATATAAACCAGAGGGTTTTAGTCCGTAGGACAACATACAATCATACTATAGGCTAGCTTCTAGGGTTTAGCCTCTCTGAACTCATGGTAGATCAACTCTTGTACTACTCATATTATCAAGAATAATCAAGCAGGACGTAGGGTTTTACCTCCATCAAGAGGGCCCGAACCTGGGTAAAACATCATGTCCCCTGCCTCATGTTACCATCCGCCTTAGACGCATAGTTCGGGACCCCCTACCCGAGATCCGCCGGTTTTGACACTGACACCCCAGATCTTGAAGGAGCACCTTGCCAATTGCTAGCTACGCTGGTTAAGCATGCTCGGTTTACCTGTTACGTGTGCTGCTCCTGCCTTTCCTTCACAAATTCTAGTGAATAGTGCTATCTAATTTCACCATGCAATCTGTTGCTCTAGTGTATATGTTCTATATGTCATGTAGTCTGGTGCTCACTTCTTAACTATTTTGTTAATTAGTTGTTGTCTTCAGTTAACTATTTGGTTCAATTCTGCAAATGTGATGTTCAATTCTTCAGGATGCAATTTTGTATTATCTTCCATGTGAGAAATAAATTGAATTTATCTTTACAAAATTGTGGGTGCATTCTGTTATTGTATACCATGTGAGGAATAAATTGAATTTGGCTGTAGTAAATACATAAGAAACAAATACAATTGCTACAATTGGCTGTAGTTAGATGTTTGGTTAACTCTCTGATCTTCTATTAGTAGTATGTTATATTTTGCAATGTGGTGCTCCGGTAATGTTTGGTTCATTTGTTGTGGTGTTTACTTCACTTCTTGGTTCAATTATGCAATGCGATGTCCAATTGTCATGGGTAGAATTTTGTATTGTTGTGCATGTGAGGAATAAATCAAATTTGGCTGCACTTAATACATGAGAAACATATACAAGTGCTATATTTCCTAGTTCTTAATCATGCTTGGGTAAATTGGTTTTCGGTGTGGCTCTAATTAATCTGATGAATCTGCAATGTGTTATTTTTCATCAACATATTTTACTGATAGCATGCGAACCCTTACTTAACCTGATGACTAACTACCTTATATGTGTTGCAGGGAAACAATGGGAAGCACCAAGGTTTACAATTGAGGTTAGCACATGCATGGTCCATTGTCTAATAGCACATTATTGTGCAATTGCAGGAACCATTCTAATATTTTGGTTTTTAACAATTTGGTCTTACACTTGTAGGTCCTGCTGTCAGAGGTTTTGACCCACTGTTCGAACCTTTTTGCATATGGGGAAATGAGTTGCCCATGAATATCAATCAAATCAAGAAACTCAAAAAGATTGTTAGGATAAAGAAATTAGTGACAAAAAACAACAAGATCTTTGTCTGCACAATGAAGAAGACATCAGTTCACTACAAGATGGTACTAACTATTATACCTTGCCTTTTTTATTCCTTTGCCCCATTTCCAATATAGAGAAGATATTTATGCACATCCTTGTTTTGAGGCCTTTCCAAAGCAGTTCACTGATGATTATCTCTCAAATCACCTCTATGGTTAGGAGGCGAGGAAGGTTTTCATATAACACCCACGGTTCCTGAAGAGGACGAAGGACGGATGGTCAATCATCCATAGGCACTGACCTAAAGTTGCAAAGACCTTCAACATGAATGAAGGCTCAATATTCGCCTGCTACTTCAACAGTTTTCCAGATGAGATGCATTTGTCTATATACCGTCTATGATGCTAATTTCGAAATGTTCTACATGCTGCATGTGGAACTTGCTGCTGGTGCAATTGTGTAATGGGGTAGCTGAGTGCTGAAGGTATATCATGTTGTACTCTGATGTATTTCAATTATGAAATTTTTCTTCCTTAAGATGGAAATGAAATATATTGTGTGCTTAATATGAAGTGTTAATTAGATTAATAAATGGATTATGAATAATCAGATAATTATCCTGCTAATTGTGTTTTGCTATTGCAAACGGTTGTTGAAAAAATACCATGGGCGATGACCTCTGGCAACGCACACAGTTTCTAGGAATAAACCCTGTTGGATCAATGAACAATCACACACGACTTTCTCTTGAAAACTTATTGTGTTAGGCCACCTTTGCTTAAACGTTTACCACATAAAAACTGTGTGTGATGGACAGCCTTTGCCACACAGTTTCTTCTACGGACCGTGTGTTATACATGCAATAATGCAAATGATTTAACGGGAAAAATGGTGTGTGGTGTATCTGTGAACGGAAATGTTTTCCTTGGAGCGACTATGCGCGATGTGCATAGGAACGGATACGTTTAGCGGGGACTGACTGTGTGGAATGTACTTGCAACCAGAAACAATTTCATCGTATAATTTTAATTTGTAGCTCTACTATACGTATTTCTATATTTGAGTGCTCGCCGGTCGCACATGACCTCATTTTGCCAAACGTGTGCGCTAGGAGGGCATATCCCCAGCAGTTTCTAGGTCGTGTGGGTGAGGGAGTCCTGGACTAAGGGGTCCTCAGGCGTCCGTCCTGTTATCCATGGGCCGGACTGATGGGCTGTGAAGACATGAAGGCCGAAGACTGCACCGTGTCCGGATTGGACTCTACTTGGCGTGGAAGGCAAGCTTGGCGACAGAATATTCCTTATTATGTAACCGACTCCATGTAAACCCTAGATCCCCTCGGTGTCTATATAAACCGAAGGGGGTAGTCCGGAAAGGACACCACATATACTCATTACCATACCCACGTAGGCTAGGCTTCTAGGGTTTAGCCATTATGATCTCATGGTAGATCAACTCTTGTAACACTCATATTCATCAATATCAATCAAGCAGGCCGTAGGGTATTACTTCCATAGAGAGGGCCCGAACCTGGGTAAACATCGTGTCCCCCGTCTCCTGTTACCATCGATCCTAGATGCACAGTTCGGGACCCCCTACCTTAGATCCGCCGGTTTTGACACCGACATTGGTGCTTTCAATTGAGAGTTCCACTGTGCCGTCGATGAAAGGCTCGATGGCTCGCCTTGTCATTAAAGAAAATATTACCGGAGGGGTAGTTTTGGCCTAGGGCCAAACCCTACGGCTGGGCAACTTTACTATGATCGCCCGTTCGGCCACGGAGCCGATGATGACCTCTTGGGCCATCGAAAATCCCCTTTCCATCAACTCCGAGCACTCCAAGAAGATGGATCCGGTTGAGTTTTCATCCTTAAACAAGCTCCTAGATCGCATTGCCGCTTTGGGAATCGTCACAGACTACGATCACATCTGGTCTAAAACCGATCAGGGAGAAACTGAAATCCCACCGGTTACCCACCAGATCGCAGCAGTCATGGAGCAGGACGGCGAGTCTTCTTCTATATTGAAGATGGACTATGTTTGGGTTACCATCCATGAAGAGCCGGATACTCAACCACGAAAGGACGCAACCAGCCCTCCGAACATAGCATCGGACGGCGGTTCCAAACAATCAAAAGATATTCCGGAACCCGGACTGTCTAGTCTAGAAGGTCGTCGGACTCCGGACAACCGGTTAGGTCGGTGTTCGGATTTAATTCCACCCACCAACCCGGGCATAGAGGCTCTCATGAGCATAAAACATCAATCTCAGGAGAAGGTCCACCACTTTTGGGCCAGATTCCTCCTAGTCAAGGACAAGGTAAAGGATTGCCGTGACGAGGATGCAATATCAGCATTCTGCAAAAACTGTGCGGACAAAGGAATCCTCATTGCCATCAATCGCCGCTGCATACTAAAATTTGCTAACTTAGCAACCATCGTACAAAAATACTGTGTGATGGAAAGCGCCTGGGAAACTCGGGCAGCTCACTGGGAACCACTAGCCCCAACCCAACTTCCCCTACATGCGAAAAGGGCGTACCCTCGTGGCACGCCCAATCCAACAGTCAAAAAACACAGAGCCACTATACGGCACAACACTGTTTTGGAAGGGTGGCTCGATGACCAATGCAAAATACATACAACAATAGATACCGTGGCAACCAACAGCCTTAGAGCATGTTGGATACTACGACATGTAGCCAAGAGCGGCGAGGACATCCTTATCAAGGACGCCCTAGAACAACACCCCCCCAGAAGATGACGACCCAAGAGTATTGACTGTCTTTGAGACATTCGCCTCAAATAACAAGTGCAAAAGGGCACTTCGCAAGCTCAACGAAGTCTGCCAAATTCCTGTAATAAACCCATGGAATGACACGACTATAACATTCAACACCGGTGACGAACCAAAGTACAGAACATCATGAGCACGAGCCGCGTTAGTCCTCAGCCCCATCGTGGATGGGTTTCGACACACCAAGGTCCTCATGGACAGCGACAGCGGACTAAATCTCATTTATGAGGACACACTCCATAAAATGGAAATAGACAGGAGCCCCATCAAACAAAGTAGCAAAACCTTCCGGGGAATTATTCCTAGTCGGGAGGCGCGGTGCGCGGGCAAGTTAACCTTCCAAGTGGCCTCTTTCAGCAGCGGATATCACGCCCTGTTGGGGCGGGATGCTTTTACACGCTTCCAAGCTATACCTCACTACGGATATATGAAGCTCAAAATGTCCCGACCAAATGGTATAATCACTCTTGTCAGTGATCCGGACATAGCCCTCCGCGCTGAAAACAAAACCACATCCCTGGCTCTGGAGGCGCTATCCGAAGCCCTCGCGGCCGAAGAATTAACCGCACTATGCTCCACGGTGGACAGGGACGACGTGATCCTCGACAAACGCCCCAAATCCACCTCGCTCAAATCGGAAGAAGAAATAGTCAAATTCCAGGTCCAACCAACTGACCCCAAGAAGACATCATCCATCAGAGCTCAACTGAACCCAACAGTTGATGCCGCACTACGAGAATTCCTGCGCAAAAACTGGGACATATTTGCCTGGCACCCTTCTGACATGCCAGGGATCCCATGCAAGCTGACCGAACATAGCCTCAATATATTAAAGGTGTTTAAACCGGTTAAGCAAACACCGCGGCGCTTTTCCAAACCCAAGCGACAAGCCATGGGGGAGGAGCTAGCCAAAATCATCGAGGCTAGATTCATCAGAGAAATCAAACATCCGGACTAGCTGGCAAACCTGGTGATGGTACCAAAGAAGGACAAATCCTAGCGCCTGTGCGTCGATTTCAAAGACCTCAACAAAGCCTGCCCTAAGGATCCCTTCCCTCTCCCCCGCATTGATCAAATCATTGACACCACCACAGGACATGACTCACTGTGTTTCCTCGATGCATACTCCGGATACCATCAAATTAAAATGAAGGAATCCGATCAAGCTACAACAGCATTTATTACCCCATACGGGCCATTATGCTTAAATACCATTCCCTTTGGGCTCAAGAACGTCGGCGCCACATATCAACGGATGATTCAAACATACCTGGAGAAACAGATTGGCGTAACAGTAGAAGCTTATGTTGATGATGTAGTCATCAAAACCAGGCATGTGGAAACACTAATAGACGACTTACGTCTTACATTCGACAACCTCAGGGCATATGACATTAAGCTCAACCCGGAAAAGTGTGTCTTCGGCGTCCCTGCTGGAAAACTGTTGAGCTTTATCGTTTCCAAAAGAGGAATTGAAGCAAACCTAGCCAATATCCGAGCTTTGTCACAATTGGCTAAACCAACAGACCTTAAGCAAGTTCAAAAACTTGCAGGTTGCATGGCAGCTCTAAGACGCTTTATCTCCAGTTTAGGAGAAAAGGCACTGCCTCTCCATCTCCTTCTACGGCGAACCGACCACTTCGAGTGGACGGACGCGGCAACATCCGGACTAGAAGAAATAAAAACCCTTCTTGCGAGCAATCCAAACCTGGCCACACCAAACTCCGGCGAACCGATGTTATTATACATATCGGCAACACATTAGGTGGTGAGCACCGTACTTGTTGTCGAACGAGAACATGACGGACATAAATTCCCACTTCAGAAGCCAGTATACTATGTATCTACTGTCCTTACACCATGCAAATCCCGGTACCCTCATTATCAAAAAAAGCATACGTGGTCTTCATGGCATCCCTGAAGCTCCGTCACTACTTCCAGGAGTGTTCGATCATGGTGGCCTCCGAAGTACCACTCAATGACATTATAAACAACCGCGATGCTATGGGCTGAATTTCCAAATGGGCCATCGAGCTCCTGCCATTTGACATTACATATAAACCACGTCGAGCTATCAAATCCGAAGTACTGGCCGACTTCATCGCCGAATGGACAGAGGCCGAACTCCCTAAAGAGTACGACACATACTCCAATTGTGTCATGTATTTTGACGGCTCCAAAATGCTGGCAGGGTTAGGAGCGGGTGTTGTTTTAACGTCCCCTACTGGAGACGTCATCGAGTACGTTCTTCAAATAATATACGCATACTCCAATAACACAACAGAATACGGGGCCTTATTGCATGGTCTCCGGATGGCTGTCTCCATGGGCATACAACGCCTAGAAGTGTGCGAGGACTCAAACCTTTCAATATCTCAAATAAATGGAGATTTCGACGCTAAAGATCTGAAGATGGCAGCGTATCGTAACGCAGTCATAAAAATGTCATCCCGGTTCGAGGGGCTTCAGTTCCACCATGTGGCTCAAGAAAGTAATCAAGCGGCGGATGTTCTTGCTCGTATTGGCGATAAGCGCGACCCCGTCCCACCTAATATCTTCCTGGAAAGGCCCTTTAACCCATCCGTGGTGTGGCAGGGGGAAAACGGCAAAACTAGTCCGGACTCAAACATAACCCAGATCCTGGAAACATCGACATAACACCATCGGCGCATCTCATCATGGCAGTCGTTGCCCCATGGACCAAACCCTTCCTGGCCTACCTTAATAGGAAGGAGCTTCCTGAGGACCAAAATGAGGCCCGCTGCATTGTCCGGCGCTTGAAGGCCTACAAGGTTCATGATGGAGAGCTCTACAAGAAAAGCGCCATTAGAGTCCTTCAACGATGTATATCTGACGGGGATATACCCCGTGGCGTAAACCGGCCGGAAGTATAAACCGGCCGGACTGGATGACTTGGTAACCCGCCCGGAGCTTGGCGGTTCATGGGCTACCCGCCTGGTCTTGGCGGTTCATTAGTAACCCGGCGGGCGGGTCAGATGGGTGACGAGGCCCATGGCCCAGAAGGCCGGTTCACGTTTAATGATGGGCCGGTTTATGAGAAAAGCACAAGGAATATTCCCTTACAAAGGAGGCAAGACTAGGACTCCACTTGTAATAGAATAATCCTAGTCCTAATAGGACTAGTCATGTAAACCGCCCCTTCAACATATATATGGAGGGGCAGGGCACCCCAAGAGGGACAAGATTCACAAGTTCCACGAGTTGGACAAGTTAGGTCTAGACAATAGCTCTCAAGATAGAGCATTCTTGTAACCGTGATCATTATCATCATCAATATCAATGAAGCAGGACGTAGGCTTTTACCTCCACCGTGAGGGGCCGAACCTTGGTAAAACCTCGTGTCTCTCATCCCGCTCAACTCCTCTCAAGCTACCACATAGATGTGTTGGCCTCGCGACTAAGTCCTGACACTAAGGACATATGCCGTGACAATTCCACGACAGTTGGCGCCCACCATGGGGCGAGACGCACGGTGGTGTTGAGTTCTTGGAGGGATCTTTTCTAGGGTTTGAGAAGTTCGCAATTTTCTGGTTCAACTAAAGCCGGCGTGGAAGATTCACATCAATATACGTACGAGCGCCTGGATGATTATGCATACGCGTTGTGCCATTGGTGACCCAGCGAGTTGATGGATTGATGCAGCAGTGAAGATTGGAGAAAAATACTACTTCAAGTAGTAGTACGCCCAAGGGCCGGTTGCGAGATGTTTTATCCGAACTGTTAAAAAAAAGGGAAAGAGATCTGGTGGAAAACCGCCTCCGTCTCCGCCAATGATCCGCCTATGCAGGCCTCGAGCCGCCTTGATCGCGCTTCGTTTCTGCGGGGACCAAGCCACCACAACGGTCTTCGCCTCCGTCGTGGCCTTATGCCTCCGAGCTACCCCCGTTCGGCCTCGTGCCGCTGCCGCCGGCCGCCTCGCTTCACCTCCACCAGGTCTCATCTCCGCCCTTCTGCTTGCAAGTCACGGGTGCGCCTCGCCTGTAGAACCCGGAGAAGAACTCGAACTCGGAAAAGGGCTCATGGGCGTGAACTCGGACGCCTCTATGGCCTCAGCTCCTTGCCTCGGCTGCCACCCCAGCATCGGTTCCTTGCTGTGCTTCGGTGCCGCCGACCGCCCCCCTCTTCGAATCGCCGCTCTAAAACCACCTGCACTGACGGAACAGACCCGCCAACCCACTGTCGTATGTTCACCAGAGGCTGTTGTGCGTCTCGGCCTCACCTTCGTCTCACCTCAGCTCCTTCGCTGCTTGCCTCTGCGTCCTGCGAGCCGGCCTGCCCTATTCATGCGTCCATGCCGCTGTGAACCGGCTGCTAGCTGCGCTGCATCACTTATCCCCTGCTCTTGTTATCTCCGGGGTGCCGCGTGAGACGATCCCTACACATTTGAATTACAGTTTTGCAGTACTAGACACAGCAATGATGGGCTACCAAGGGAAGAATGAAGAAAACATGGTTGAATCGGCCACTGGCTAAGTCGTCAGGCTCATCCGGAGTTTTTTAAAGATCAGCTGAAGTTGACATACATCAATGCGGGCTATCTGTTTTCGTTTAACTACGTCCAGTGTTAGCCAGCATAAGCGTCTGTGATCACCTGACAAAAATAACCAGGTGATATCAGTCCTACCTATTTTTCGAATACATATTCATCCGAGAATAATTACTCTCGCTTGAGATATTTTTTGCAGAATAAATATTCACTGCACGGGCGATTGTCATGATACAGAGTACGGAGCTTGCGCCAATAAAAACATGCGCTAGTGTCCATCCATGTTGTATGGTCCAATGGATGCGTACAAGCTATCCTCTTCCGCGGCCGGCTCATGCGTTCCACGCCGGCTTACAACACCATGGACAACTCGCCTGTCCGCTCTCGCGCCGGTTCACACGTCTGCGCCGGCTTACAATGTGACGGACAACTTGCCCGTCCACGCGGCTTACTGCACCTGCGATTGACTTGCCCGACTAAGCCGGCTTACAAACGTCATGGCCGATTCACCCGTTCGCACCAGCTTACCACACTGCGGCCGGTTCACCCGTGATTGATTTCAGCTTTGTCCGGTGATCATTAAGTCCATGACGGATAATTTCCAGCCAAACATATCAGGTGAAATCCATCTAAATCTAGCTTGGACACATATTGTTTTTGTCAAAGAACAATTACGTTGGTTTGTATCTTTTTTATATACAGGACCATTATTCATTACAAATGTGGTTTATACTACGGATTTGGAGCACGGATTGATAATATCCCGTCCTGGTGATAAACCGGATCATGTAACATGATGAATGGACGCACACAAGCTGCTACCCTGGCGGACCGGTCCGCATCGGCTTGCTGGGATCGTGTTTGCTCGTTGTCAATGGACGTGCGTAAATCGTCGCCCCCGAGGCCTAGTCTACATCAACATATCAGGCCGCACCTGTCTGCGTGAGCTGTTTATCGAGTATGACCAAGTCACAGCTTGGGTAGCCCGGTTTTCTTTCAACAAATTGGAGGCAAATTATCACATACTATCAACCGCCGTCTGCACTGGATGGATCAATGGGCAGGCGCACAAGTCGCCGCCACTACAGTTTGGTTAACTTCAAATTGCTAGTTGAAAGGAACCATTGGCCGAGTTGCTGACACGGCTCATACGGGATCATTTATAACCCGTCGCAGTCACCTCAACCTTCTGTGGATTCACTTCGTGCTATCAACACCAATGATATACAAGTTATGCTGGTTTATATCACGGTCAAATATGGAGAGTTTCAAGCCAACTCCTCGAGTCACCTTTGAGACTCGGGGGCTACGATGACATGACTCAACAAATTTTGCTAGTTTCAGCAAATTTAAGAACCCCAGGACGATGGAGGGAAAGATAACCCGGTCCCGGAGGCTACTATTATATTGATGACAATTTAAAGGCCGTCAGAAAATTTCTAGCTTAGAAAGTATATGACAGTTACAAAATCCTGACTCAATGAAGAAGTTTTGGGTCATCAAAGAGGATACCGGTTTAAAATCCGGCTCAAGGGAAGTCAGTCTCACAGAACCTTTCAAATATCCGGTTTACAATCCGGTTCAAGGGAAATCTGTTCTCCCACAAAGCTCTGAAGCGCTCAAATCCACTTTAACAATGTCCGGTTCAAAAAGGAATTAACTTCTCGCAAGTTCGAGTTTAAAAGCCGTCAGGAAAATTCCGGCTAAAAATAAAGATTCCGGTTTAAAATCCGGTTCAAGGGAAAGATGTCTCCCACAAAGCTTTGAAGCTCTCAATATCCTGTTCAAGATCCCAGTTCAAGAAGAATTTATCTCTTGCAAAAAGTTAAAAATTGCCAAAGAGGACCTGTTGCTATGATGCGCGGTTCAAACATGGGTATCCCGCCTTACTGGCCTGACATATTATTGATCACATGGGGGCTTCTGCTTCATAAAGGCGGGGTCTCTGTTCTTTTACATCATGCGTGGTTACACGGAGCTGTTCTATCTTAAAGCAGCCTCCAGTTTACCCCTTGAAAATTTTATAAACATCACTTAGGGGCTTGGTCGTGTCCGAACCAATGCAATACCTCTTGATAGGCGAGAGCCACCAGATCACTTGGGGACTTGGTCACTTCTGAACCAGTCATGCCTCTTGATCGGCCTAAGGCCACAGAATCACTTGGGGGCTTGGTCGAACCTGAACCATTGCCATGCCACTTGATCGGCATAAATGCCACGGTTTCATTTGGGGACCTGGCTGACTTGAACCATAGCTACACCTATCGGGAGCTTGGTCATGTCCGACCATGGTAACGCCATCTGATCAGCTCAAATAAGCCTCTTTTTGCAAACAGTTTTGTCATTGCCTTTGCTTCACATTTTTCTTTGAAAGATATTTCTTTCTTTTTATTGCGTTTTTTTAAACCGACAAATTCTTAAACCGGTTCAAACTGTCAATTACAAATTGATGGAACACGGTCAAATCTTAATCCGGAGACTATCTGCCCGGTTTGATTTTCTGTTACCATCCTATTATGGAGTAAACCGGTGTTTATCAACCCGGCTCGGCTTTCAACTACAAGTTGACAGTACATGATCAAATTATAATCCGGAGACTATCAGCCCAGTCCGGTTTGACTATGAGTCGCTAGTATTATATATGGTTAAACCGGTGTTTATCACAACTCAGTACGGTTTTATCATAAACCGGCACAATATGAAAGGAGTTATCATTACTCAAGATTGGGGTTATCACTCTTACTACAAAAGTTGGTAAAACCAACAATGTGATTCAATGTCACAGGTATGATGTATTTCATATTTGATTATTCTTAAGTGCAGCCTCGGTTATAAAACTAGGTTATATGTCAGGCATTATGACCCGTCCGGCGGTAAATCGCCAGGACACTTTAAACTTGTTGTATGCAGAAACAGGTTGAATAAAGTATGACGATAAATTATCCGGTGTTTATTAAACCGGCCTGGCTTTCGACTATAAGTCGCCAATATATATTTGGAATACGCCATTGGAATCATGCGCTTGTAAATCATTGGGTTATATTATTCAAATAGCCAAACTTGGTTAAATTTCCATTATGATATTGAATGAATAAGGTTTTCATACCGGATTATGTTATCTTGAATAGCCAACATGGCTGGATTTTATTATGGTTATTAATAACAGGAATAGCCCCGAGTCGCTGCAGGCTCACGACCCGGCACTTGGGGGCTACATTATTCAACTGAAGATTATATCAAATATGCAAAGTCATTTTTTGCTCACCTTATTGAAGACCCGACTCATCACATTGTAATGAGCCGGCCCTTGGGGGCTACCAATTGCCTCTATCAACAATTTAAGAATATATCAAAATCCCAGCTCAATATTATCTTACTAAGACGGCCCATGGGGGCTACACGTTGTTGTTCAAAGTTTACAAGATTATATTTACAAAGTCCCTACTCATTATTGCATAATGACCCAACCCTTGGGGGCCACACTGGTTGAAGTTTTTATGAGCATCAAGCAATTACAAGTCCCAGGTTGCTGCAAGCATGACAACCCGGCACTTGGGGGCTACATATGTGGAATACTCAATTTTGACAAGTGACTGGGATGAACAACATGGATTTCTTCAAAATTGGTAACATTTATATTGAAGCAAGTCTTAAGCCATCACTTTATTCTGCTCAAGATTTGGGGGCTACAGGTATTATAGTATTATCGAAGAAATATTTTCAAATTCTCTGTTTGAGCAAACCAGATTGACCCGGCGTCACCAATCATTATGACCCTGTGGTTGCAACCCGGCGTCATCAATAATCATGAACCGGCATTGGCAACAATCATAACCCGGTGTCTATCAACGGTCATAATCCGGGATCATCAGTTTTTATAACCCGGCCATTTTGGTAATGTCAAACCGGCAAGTTTTACATCTTCAAACCGGCTGAATATCAGATAAGTATTTCAAGACCCATATTTCTTAAACCGGCGCTTTGGGAGCTGAGTCAAAGGAGTTATAATTCACAATATTTCTCGATGACAAACCAATGTCGGCAAATTGATTATGAAGCTGGTCTGTTGACCCGGATTTCCCAGATTGAGGAAATAACAAGGACTTAAGGATGATCAAGTACCGGTTTACAAATTTTTTGAACCCGGAGCATAACTTGTCAAATTTGCTCTTGAGTTTATATTGCACATCAGTTTAACATGGATAAATCCAAATTAAACTGGGGCTAATGTCGGGGATATACCCCGTGGTGTAAACCGGCCGGAAGTATAAACTGGCCGGACTGGATGACTCACTGGTAACCCGCCCGGAGCTTGGCGGTTCACGGGCTACCCGCCCAGTCTTGGCGGTTCATTAGTAACCCGGCGGGCGGGTCAGATGGATGACGAGGCCCATGGCCCAGAAGGCCGATTCACGTTTAATGGTGGGCCGGTTTATGAGAAAAGCACAAGGAATACTCCCTTACAAAGGAGGCAAGACTAGGACTCCACTTGTAATAGAATAATCCTAGTCCTAATAGGACTAGTCATGTAAACCGCCCCTTCAACATATATAAGGAGGGGCAGGGCACCCCAAGAGGGACAAGATTCACAAGTTCCACGAGTTGGACAAGTTAGGTTTAGACAATAGCTCTCAAGATAGAGCACTCTTGTAACCGTGATCATTATCATCAACAATATCAATGAAGCAGGACGTAGGCTTTTACCTCCACCGTGAGGGGCCGAACCTGGGTAAAACCTCGCGTCTCTCGTCCCGCTCAAACCCTCTCAAGCTACCGCATAGATGTGTTGGCCTCGCGACTAAGTCTTGACACTAAGGACATCTGCCGTGACAATTCCACGACAATATCCGAGCAAGAGGGGCGGCAGCTCTTGGCTGAAATTCATGCCGGACTCGGCGGTCACCATGCCGCAGTTCGGGCCCTTGTTGGCAAGGCCTTCCGCACAGGGTTTTATCGGCCGACGGCCCGAGCAGATGCACAGGACCTTGTCCAACGTTGCGTCGGATGCCAACTCTTTTCCAATCGAAGCCATATGCCCCCCACTGCCCTACAAACAATCCCCATCAGTTGGCCTTTCGCGGCTTGGGGACTTGACATGGTTGGACCCCTTAAAGGGGTAAGCCATAAGAAAAAATATCTGCTGGTTATGGTGGAAAAATTCACTAAGTGTATAGAGGCTAAACCGGTCAAAACGGCTGAGTCCGGCCCGGTGATAGACTTCATATCCGATGTTGTGCACCGTTATGGTGTCCCACACAACATCATCATTGACAACGGCTCCAATTTCACAGTGGACGACGTAAAAACCTGGTGTACTAATCCGGGTATTAAACTCGATTACGCCTCCGTGTACCACCCACAAACCAACGTTCAAGTGGAAAGTGCCAATGGTCTTATTATGAGTGGAATCAAACCCAGAATAGTGTGGTCTTTGAAAGAATCAGACAAGCACTAGGTTGAGGAGTTCGACTCCGTACTCTGGGGGCTGCGGACCATGCCCAACCGTACTCCCGGGTACACACCTTTCTTCATGGTGTATGGTGCAGAGGCTGTATTGCCCTGCGATATTATTCACGACTCACCTAGAGTGTGTATGTACGAAGAGAGAGAAGCCGAGATTGATCGGCGGGACAGCCTAGATGCCTTGGAGGTGGAACATGACGTCGCAAAAGTCCGTTCAGCAGTTTACCAACAGCAGGCTCGAAGATATCAAAGCAGAGAAGTATGGGCCAAGACTTACAATGTCGGCGAACTCGTTCTACGCCTCCTGGAGGAGAAAAAGTACAAACTCAAGCCCAAATGGGAGGGTCCCTTCATAATTAACGAAGTTCTCAACGGAGGAGCATACCGTCTTCGCGATGCATCAGACAATCGCCTCGAGCCGAACCCCTAAACGCGGCCAGACTCCGGAGATTCTATGCCTAGCGCTAAACCAATTGTTCGTCTCCTCCTCCCCTGTAGTTTCCATTATTTTTTCTCTCTTTTCTGATTACTTTCTTTTTTCTCACTTTAAAAGCTTTAAGTGCGGCTAGACCGCACACCATTGGCACATACATCTTTAAACATGTACGCCACTTGTACCTAGGGGCTTCTCAGACAGAAGTTCTTGTCATTCCTTGAGCATCAAGCTCCTCACATATGAGGTTTTCCCATATGTACCTCTTCTTTGCCATTATATGCGTCAATATGACTTAAGTTTTGTCCAAGCTGGGTTGCCTGGCCCCTGTGCTTATTCCCTATGTTCCCGTTAGTTCGGCTAGGGCATAAAGGGAGCACCTCTGTGATTGTTACCGCCGGGTCATCCGGATGTGTACCTCAGACTGGGTGAAGCCAAAAGCTAGCATTCTTAAGGGAATATTCGGTCGGTGCATTAAAGATGTTTTCTAAACTCACTCCACTGTGCACCCCTAGAAGTTATCACTACTAGGAAAAGGTCTATAGATAATATGGACACTAATGGCGCACCAGACATGTGGTGCGCCACTCCTATATAGCAGTGGCGCACCATGTGCTGGTGCGCCACTACTAACATTTTTTTCCAAAAATACTAATGGCGCACACGGGAACAGTGTGCCATTACTAGTTTAACTAGTAATGGCGCACCACTCACCACGTGCGCCACTACTATCATTTTGTTTTTTTGGAAAACTACTAATGGCGCACCACAAGCTGGTGCGCCATTAGTAACCAGGGTAGAGCACAAAACCTTTATTGAGAAGACGTACAATGACCGAGGCCAACAGAGGACGGACGGAGATATAATCAAAGAGCACAACTCATGTTTGACGCGTTGGTTCAAGAAGAAGCTTCTGTCGTTCCCTTTACATGAGGATTCTTCCGCGGAAGAAAAACTCATATTCACCTTGTCACAGGGCGCCGATCACAACCTGATGACCTATGAGGCGTACGATATCAACGGCTACACATTCTACACCGAGGACAAGGACATGAAGAGCAATGGTTATCAGAACTCCAGAGTAACGGTGGAATCCTACACTGGTAACGACAAGGACAGATACTACGGAAGGATCGAGGAGATCTGGGAGCTGAGCTACGTTGGAGAGAAGGTCCCGATGTTCCCTGTCAGATGGGCCAGGAGCGTCCTAAAAGAAGACCGGTATTTCACCACCATGGTTATACCCGAAGCCAAATCCAAGACCGTGGGCGCAAACGTCACCGTGAAAAATGAGCCATGGGTACTGGCTTGCCAAGTGGACCAATGCTTCTTCATTACCGACCCGTCAAAGCCCAGTCGTGTTGTCGTGAGGAGAGGCAAAAGGAAGATCATCGGAATGGATGGAGTCGCCAATGAGCAAGACTTCGACAAGTACGGCGACCCGAAGATGGAACATGCGGACGATGATGAAGTACCAGCATACACCACAAGAAGAAGTAGGACCACCCTACCTAAAGGACGTCCGTTCCACAGATGTGGTGCGCCATTACTAGTTTAACTAGTAATGGCGCACTATCCCCTTGTGCGCCATTACTAGTTTTGAAACAAAAATTAAAAAAAATTTGAATTTTTTTTACTAATGGCGCACCGTTGATGTGGTGCGCCATTACTAGTTTAACTAGTAATGGTGCACTATCCCCTGGTGCGCCATTACTAGTTTTGAAAAAAAATTATAACTAGTAATGGTGCACTATCCCCTGGTGCGCCATTACTAGTTTTGAAAAAAAAATTATTGTTACTAATGGCGCACCGTGGCTGTGGTGCGCCATTAGTATTTGGACACTAATGGTGCACCAACACATGGTGCGCCATTAGTATATAGTAGTGGCGAACCACATGTTTGGTGCGCCATTAGTGTCAATTTCATCTATAGCCCTTTTCCTAGTAGTGCCGCCACGACTACCAGCCCGACGCCGCGGCGCACCCAGCCGTCCGAAGCCTCCGCTGCCTCGCAGCCGGCATAGGAGCCCAACAGCGCATCCCTCCGTCGAGCTGTCGCTCCCACCAGCAGCGCCTCCCGCCTAGCAACGCCTCCTCCAGGAGCTACGCCGGCGACCAATCCATAGGCAGGTAGCCACCACTCCTTCGTCCCCCCTTCTTCCTCCTCCCTCTTCCCTCACCCCCTCCCTCCATCCTCTTGCATCCTCTGTCAGCTCATTTTTTCCCTGATTTTTGCATTGGATGAGTACTTGCGCTAGATTGGGTATTGTGAGAATATAACGATGTCCATTTCCGGATGAATACTTGTTGCACGATTTTTTCCGGTGCATGTTAAAGTTTACTTGTGAAAGGATTTGCCATGATAGGTGTTTGTGATAATGCTTCAGATGAGCAAATGTTTTGGTTTAAACATGTTAGCTGTGAAACGTGCAATGACTGGTTATATATGAAAAGGAAAAAGATTAAGTTGTTTTATCTGCACCGTCTTGACCTGAAATCAAAGCTTAGTAGTGACATTCAGTTTGAGAGAGCAGGAGCCTTGTCTTGGTTATACACCTATACTGGCCGAAATTTGTTAACACATTAGTACTGGTGGCCGTCTTGTTGCATGAGCTCAAGAACCTGCGGCCACAACTCAACTCCGCCTCCGAGTACTGCGAGAAGTCCTACCTCAACACCCACCAGAAGCAGATGTGAGTAGCCACCTCTGCTGTTCCTCCTCTCCTCCATTAGAAGTAGTCGTAGAGTTATTGAGTGGATGGACATGCTTAGATGGGCCTGGAAGACAGGAAGAACATTTAACTTGAAATAGTGATGAATTGGAACTAAGTGTGTGTAGAACAGCGATAACTTACACTAGTTTTGTAGCCTCCACCAAGTTTATGAGCAAACAGAATTTTCCTTCTCTTTTAGAAATATGCAGGTAGCTCCCTGCTCAGTGTTGTTGTTGGTTGCTGTAAAAAACTAGTTACCAGTGCACAAATGAGTCTGAGACATGCCAAGCTAAGCTACTCACCATTTGAACTTTTTGCGCCATCATGAGTTATCTGGATGTTAGAGTACTCTAGTACATCACTCCTATTTGTATGGTAAATTTGGTGAATGAACAGTCAAGAGTGTAGTGAATGAAAAGTCAACAGTGTAGTGATTTAAGGAGGAAGGTTATCCGGCTGGATTTTCTTCTTCTTAAAAGCTTCAACTTCAAAGTATAGTATTACAAGCTTCTGCAACTTCTTCTTAACTGCTGCTGCTGTACTTGTGATGATGCTACTTGTGATCTTCTAAAATGACCCATTGGCGACTTCATTACGCGGGGATAATGATTTTGCAGGTACCCCGAGAGGCCCTTGAGTTTGCCGGAATGTCGATTAACTTCCGTTCCGGCAAATTCGGGTACTCCATATGTCCTATTTTTAGCAAAGGTTGTGCTGAAATTTCCCGTGAATTTTAGCATCACTTTGCTAAAAATAGGACATATGGGGTACTTGCGACTAATGAATGGGCCGGGGTATCTTAGTACTTAATTAAGTAGGATCAACTACCTCAACGTCAACTTAGCTAGGGTGCCTCGGCATCGATCAACCCTAAATGATAAAAACTTAACTTAGCATTTAGGGTGCCTCAGCGTCGACAAACCCTAAATTATAAAACCTTGGCTTTTAGGGTGCCTCGACGTCGATAAAAACCTAAATGATGAAAGCTTAGGCTTTTAGGGTGCCTCGGCGTCGACAAACCCTAAATGATAAAAGCATAGCTGTTAGGATGCCTCGGTGTCGACAAACCCTAAATGATGAGACCATGATATTGTTCCTTGACAATAACCAACTTTTTGACAAAACTTTTTTCCTATTTAGAGCGAAACATGGCCCACAACGATGAGGCCGGCGGTTCGGGCAAGCAATTCTGGGAGCTGTCCTAGGAGATGGAGGAAGAACCTCACCGCAATGAGGACGCCGCGAAAGACACCGATCCTGACTACACAACCCCTAGTGGCGTCGGGGATAACACCACTGATGGTGCCGCCGAGGATGCCACCACTGATGATGGCAGCGCACGCACAGATGGCAGCCAACCGAAGAGGCAACGGAAGGACCGGCGCCCGAACGTGCTCCGCACCATCAAGGAGGAATTTACTCAACTGAACTCTGACGAGCATCCAACGGCGCCCAAAGAATTATTCAAGGGGTACTCTCTTCAGCTCGGGTGCATTCTCCGGAGCACCATCTCGATCAACACCGAGAACCTAAGGCATAAGGACCTAGGGAATTTGCGTAACCTCCTCTTCACAAAGCTGCACGAATGATACAAGTTCCCCACTGACTTTGCAAACACATGCCTCTCCGGGAATAAAGTGAACTGTGCCGCCCTCACGACGATGAGCACGGCCCTATCTACTTGGAGAAGCGCGGTGAAGAGAATGATTGACAAAGGTGATAGTTATGAGAAGATCAAGGCGAAAAATCCTTTGATCAGCGAAGATGACTACAAGGAGTTCAAGATCAAGTGTGAGAGCAGCGCAACCTCGGTCCCAGCGGTTACAGAGTGGCGGAGCCTATATGGGACAAGGAGGACGCAGAGCGTGCCGAGCAAGGCCTACCGCCCTGCTTCGATAAATATAGTGATAAGCAGACCAAGAACTATGTCAGGGCCCGGTACAAGGAGGACCCAGTAACAAAGGAGCTTACCACGAATCCGAAGACCAGTGCGCTTGAGCTTGTTCTGGTAAGGAATACACCCCCGCGTAATTAGCTCCATATGGTTGCATTCTAATTAATGAAGCCAAATTTCTAAATGGTTCACATTCCTTCCGCATGAGACTGAAAGCAGTAGCGCAGGGTCGTCTCAGAGCACCCCTTGTGACAGCACTCTAAATAGGGCGTTGAACATAATGAAAAACAAGGATAAGCTCAGTAAGCCGTCGTCAGCTGGTCGTGTGGCCGGCAAAGGCTTGTCCACAAAATGGTCGTCATACTATAAAACTGGTTGGCGAAAGGAGAGAAAGACCAGGTCGGAAAGCCAGTCGTGCGAGGTTCAAGAACTCAAGGCACAAGTGGCATGGATTCCGGAGATTGTCCAAGAGCAAGTGTAACAACAACTGGGATCGACGCTCACCACCATTGTCCGTACCTTGATTCAGGAGCTGATGACGTGGATTGCGGGCGGCCAACAGGGGCCGCCCCCGGCTCCCAGCTTCACGGCCAGCAACTCGCACAATGCGCAGGCGGCGCCATTGGTGTCTCCGGTGGAGACGGTATTGGTGTCTCCAACGCCGGCATGTGCATTGGAGATTAATGCACCCGGGTGTACGCCGACCGGCACCTCGGCAGCAAGCGGCCCCTCTGTCAGGTGCACGCCCGCCGTTGGCGTTGCCTCGACATTAGCCGAGCTCGACGCCATCACGGTAACTAATTAAGCCTGTCGGCTGATGACTTCATCTCCTTGCCTTTGACTGGGCATCCCTGACGCACTACATGTTTTCACAGGGCGCCGCCGACGTTCCATGCACTCTCCTGCACTTCGTAGGCGGTGAGTTGGTCGATGTCGCCAAGGGCAGAATCGTTCAACCGGGCAACCCCGTGTTCCATGGTAATCCGATGGCACCCATCGTGTATAGGATTGAACTGGTTCGGGTGCTACCAGGCTGCGACGAGTTGTTACCTCCGATTCGACCCGCTAGGGTCGACGAAGATGATGTAATGACCCTCAGCGCCTGCGTAAGCTAGCCCCTACTTTGGCCGAAGAGCCAGATTCATTTGGGGGCGAGGGACACCACCCCACAGACAACACCGTTAGTCGTGCCGGCGCCAAGCCATGGCAAGACCACCGCAACGCTACCAGACATGCCGAACATCCCTATGGCACAGGATCCGAACATGCATATGGCACAGGATCCGGACGACAACGACAACAAGGACGGTACATTTACCAACATCGATAAGTACTTTGCCGAACATGGGTACGGTGACGAATTCTTCGGGCCTCCTTCTCAAGAACCCAACCCTGAAAAAGACGACCGCGATCATGCTGGTACCACGGAGAAACCAAATTCCAATAGGCGTCGTCTGGCGTTCAGTTCTCAGGAGACGCCTCCAGCTGCCGCCTTCACCGAGCCTCAGATAGCCGAGGTGCCAAATATTATCAGCCTCAACACACTCAAGAAGGCGGTCTGTGAGTAAAACTCGATCCCATTACAGCAGAAGAGGAAGGGATGAAAAGAAAGAGTAACAAGGGTGCCAGCCAGCCAGCACCGAGTACAATCCGTGCTCAGGACGGTCCACCTTCACCTAAGGATATCTCGAGGAGGGTGCATGTGGCGGATAGGCCGATGGTACCGACTAATCTGCTCAATGCTGCAGCCGGTGCTATGCAGAGTCTGCATGACAGTGTTCTTTCTTTAGAGAAGCGACGTCTCTCCGAGAATGATGTGGCATACCCGGTTTTCGAGGCCAAGGTGCCAGAGGGCAAGGGCTTTGTGGATAACGCCATCAGGGGTACGATCTTCCTGAAGTTTGATGACATCTTCGCTATGTTTAACCTTCATCCGCTGCACTACACCTTCGTTCGGCTATTTCTGCTGAGTATGGAGATGCGGATCATTAGAGACAAGACCCCGGACATCGTGATAGTTGACCCCTTCTACATGTGTGCCAGCAAGTCACAAGTTCTTACCTCGAAGGCGTCATTCTGGCAAACCCAGATAAGGATAACTTCCTCGTGCCTTACTTTCCCGAGTAAGTCATCCCCTCACTGCCCTGTAACATATGATTTCTTAGATTTCGATTGTTCTTTTTTCTAACATCCCGTGTTTTGTGCAGTGACACACATTGCACACTCATCCTCTTAAGCCCGAAATATTCCATGGCCACGTATTTCGACTCGGACCGTCAGTCGAAGAAAGACTACACAAATATCAAGAAAGTTCTTGATGATGTTCTCCCCGGCTACGCCAGATCTAGAGGCACCTTCACCAGGCCAGTTCGTAGGTACGGCAAGCACGTGTTCGCCCACACTACGAAGTTCCCCTACGTCAAGAATCTTCCTGGCGGTCATAAGGATGCCTACTACGCCCTACATAACATGTGGGTGATCGTACGGGACCATAATCACCTTCTACTACCAAATAATCTCAAAGACTGGGCCTCCAGATTGTCGGCAATCTAGGACGCGGACATCAGACAAGAATTCTTTCGCAACCAGTCGGAGTTTGCGTAAATCATCCATCAAGATGTCCGTCGTACCTCGGGGCAGTTCTACCTTAGATATCAACCGTCCAACAGTGAGATAGACACAACGCTACAAATGCAGGCTGACAACACCCACGATTTCATGACCATCACGAGAGACGGCGGCTTCATCCACGCTTCGGTCCCTGAGTCGAGTCGAAAGTAGTGATGCTATGTGTAATTCTGAAACATCGATCGGCTCATGGTGTAATTAAACTTTAATGAACTTGTATGTCTCTTTATCTTGGACAGTCATTCAACTTATATGTAATCGATGCTATTTATTAGTAGGACCATGAATCGTGCTATTAGTGTGTTGCTTTTCTCTTCCTATCCTTTTGTTGCATACTTATATATTACTTATGTATTGTCTGTGAATTGTTACTAACGTTTTGTTTGGCTAGTGCATAGAGATGCCATCGTATGTCGTGTACAAGGGTAAGGTTCCTGGAGTCTATGATGACTAGGAGGAGTGTTGGAGACAGTTTCACCATTTTAGCGGTAACAGTTACAAAGGGTACACCACTAGGGTGGAGGCGGAAGTTAGATACGCGCGCTATCTAGCGGGAGAGAGGAGGGAGCGTTGGTGGAACCGGATGAAGACCAGTTTCATCGCGATGATGCTCATCGTGATGACCACAGCTCTCTTCTATGTGATGGTAGTTTAGATGATCGATATTGACTTGTAATGAGAAGACAAACTCGCTACTCGCGGTTTCGAGACTTGTAATGTTCTAACTTTGTTTGGTATTTTAAATTCGGAGACTAATATGATGAATTGAATTCGGAGACTAATCTTCTATTGTATTCGATAAATCTGCTGTTTATATGTTGTGGTCTCTATATTATGTGCAGTAATATGTTTTATAACCTGTGCAAATATCAGAAAAAAAAATCCCTAATATTCATACTAGTGGCACACCACTCAACACACTAATGGCGCACTGCAAAAAGGACTCTAATGGCGCATCATCCACTAGTGCGCCATTAGTATGCCATAGCACATGGGTAAATATGGCCCCCTGGGAGGCATACTAATGGTGGTGCGCCATTAGTATACCAGATACTAACGGCGTACCACAGGTGTGCCATTAGTAAAAAAACTAATGGCGTGATACTAGTGGCGCACCTGTAGTGCGCCATTAGAAGGCAAAACAGGTCCGCCACTAGTGGGGCTTTTCCTAGTAGTGTATACAAACTGTGGTCATCGCATCACAATTCAGACACGTAGGGGGTGTGTCCAAACTTTTCTCAAACAGGCCAATTTTTTTACCACATCATCTTTGTGGCATGACATTACATCAAGCAAGGTTTCATGTTTTTCTAATAATTTTTGATTTTTTGGAATTAAAATGCCATGGCACTCCATGCATGTGTCCATGACATGAGACCAATATGTTTGAAAATTCGTTCTAATTTACTGCACATGGAATTAACTCGCACACAAGTACACAAATATGACTTTTCAAACCGTTATGGTTAGCCGTTGCAAGTAGAGGTAGTTCGAATTTGAATTCCATTCATAAAATGGGTAGAAAATCACTTAAATATCTTTACAAGGCCAAATGACCCTTGAAATTTCCCAAAATTTCACATGACAGTTGTATTAGTGCACGTTAAATGTAGAAAAACAATTGAAGGCCGCAAGAGGAAGCTATCTCCCGTTCGCCATCAAACATGCATTGTTCCCTCTCAGAACCACGAGCCTTCTAGTGAGTTGCTCCGGTTTGAGAGGGGGGGGTGTCCAAACTTTCGTCAAACAGGCCAATTTTTTTACCACATCATCTTTGTGGCATGACATTACAGCAAACAAGGTTTCATGTTTTTCTAATCAGTTTTTAATTTTTTGGAATTAAAATGCCATGGCACTCCATCCATGTGTCCATGTCGCGAGATCAATATGTTTGAAAATTCCTTCTAATTTACTGCACATGGAATTGACTCGCACACAAGTACACAAATATGATGTTTCAAACCGTTATTGTGAGCCATTGCATGTAGATGTAGTTCAAATTTGAATTAAGGTCAATAATTGGCTAGAAAATCACCTAAATGTCTTTAAAAGGTCAAATGACCCTTGAAATTTTCCAAAATTTCACATGACAGTTGTATTAGTGCACGTTAATGTAGAAAAACATTTGAAGGCCGTAAGAGGAAGCTATCTCCCATTTGCCATCAAACATGCATTGTTCCCTCTCGGAACCACGAGCCTTCTAGTGAGTTGCTTCGGTTTGAGAGGGGGGTGTGTCCAAACTTTCGTCAAACGGGCCAATTTTTTACCACATCATCTTGGTGGTATGACATTACATGAAGAAAGGTTTCATGTTTTTCTGATCATTTTTTAATTTTATGGAATTAAAATGCCATGGCACTCCATGCATGTGTCCATGTCATGAGACCCAATATGTTTGAAAATTCCTTCTAATTTACTGCACATGGAATTAACTCTCACACAAGTACACAAGTACACAAATATGATGTCTTAAATCGTTATGGTCAGCCTTTGCATGTAGATGTAGTTCAAATTTGAATTACGGTCATTAACTAGCTAGAAAATCACTTAAATGTCTTTAAAATTTCAAATGACCCGTAGAATTTTCTATATGTTCTCATGATAGTTGTAGTAGTGCACGTTAAACGTAGAAAAAATATGAAATCCGTAAGAGGAAGCTATATCCTATTCTTCATCAAACATGCATTGTTTCCTCTTGGAACCAGAAGCCTTTTAGTGAGTTGCTCCGGTTTGTGAGGGGCGTCTTTCCAAACTTTCGTCAAACTGGCCAATTTTTTTACTACATCATCTTGGTGGCATGACATTACATCAAGCAAGGTTTCATGTTTTTCTGATCATTTTTTTTTGGTATTAAAAATGCAATGCCACTCCATGTATGTGCACATGCCGTGAGACCAATATGTTTGAAAATTCCTTCTAATTTACTGCACATTGAATTAACTCACACACAAGTGAACAAATATGATTTTTCAAACGGTTTTGGTTAGGCGTTGCATGTAGATGTAGTTCAAATTTGAATTACGGTCATTAATTGGCTAGAAAATCACTTAAATGTCTTTAAAAGGTCAAATGACCCCTGAAATTTTCCAAAATTTCACATGACAGTTGTATTAGTGCACGTTAAATGTAGAAAAAAATTGAAGGCCATAAGAGGAAGCTATCTCCCGTTCGCCATCAATCATGCATTGTTCCCTCTCGGAACCATGAGCCTTCTAGTGAGTTGCTCCGGTTTGTGAGGGGGTGTGTCCAAACTTTTGTCAAACAAGCAATTTTTTTTACCACATCATCTTGGTGGCATGACATTACATCAAGCAAGGTTTCATGTTTTTCTGTTCATTTTTTTATTTTTTGGTATTAAAAATGCAATGCCACTCCATCTATGTGCACATGCCGTGAGACCAATATGTTTGAAAATTCCTTCTAATTTACTGCACATTGAATTAACTCACACACAAGTGAACAAATATGATTTTTCAAACGGTTATGGTTAGGCGTTGCATGTAGATGTAGTTCAAATTTGAATTACGGTCATTAATTGGCTAGAAAATCACTTAAATGTCTTTAAAAGGTCAAATGACCCCTGAAATTTTCCAAAATTTCACATGACAGTTGTATTAGTGCACGTTAAATGTAGAAAAAAATTGAAGGCCATAAGAGGAAGCTATCTCCCGTTCGCCATCAATCATGCATTGTTCCCTCTCGGAACCACGAGCCTTCTAGTGAGTTGCTCCGGTTTGTGAGGGGGTGTGTCCAAACTTTCGTCAAACAAGCAATTTTTTTTACCACATCATCTTGGTGGCATGACATTACATCAAACAAGGTTTCATGTTTTCTAATCATTTATTAATTTTTTGGAATTTAAATGGCATGGCAATCCATGGATGTGTCCATGCCGTGAGACCAATATGTTTGAAAATTCCTTCTAATTTACTGCACATGGAATTAACTAGCACACAAGTACACAAATATGATTTTTCAAACCGTTATGGTTAGCCGTTGCATGTAGATGTGGTTCAAATTTGAATTACGGTCATTAAATGGCTAGAAAATCACTTAAATGTCTTTAAGAGGTCAAATGACCCTTGAAGTTTTCCTAATCTTCACATGACAGTTGTATTAGTGCATGCTAAATGTAACGCCCCAGAGTTACTTTCCATAATTGTACTCCAACTCTTGCCGTTTCCGGTGTCAAGTTGTATTTATTTCTCGGGTTCGGGTCCTTGTCTCCGTGTGTTGTTTTTCGTTTTCATGCATCTCATACCATGTCATCATGTGCCTTGCATTTGCATACGTATTCATCTCATGCATTCGAGCATTTTCCCCGTTGTCCGTTTTGCATTCCGGCGCTTCGTTCTCCTCCGGTGGCCATTTCTAGTCTTCTTTCGTGTGTGGGGTTCAAACATTTCCGGATTGGACCGAGACTTGCCAAGCGGCCTTGGTTTACTACCGGTAGACCGCCTGTCAAGTTTCGGGTCATTTGGACTTCGTTTGATACTCTAACGGTTAACTGAGGGACCGGAAAGGCCTCGTGTGTGTTGTAGCCCAACACCCCCCAAATTTGGCCCAAAAACCCACCAAACTCTGCTCCATATCCTAGAGCGTTCGATCACGATCGTGTGGGCGAAAACCGCACCTCATTTGGACTCTCCTAGCTCCCTCTATGCCTATATATAGACCCCCTCCTCCAAATCCCGGATCCCCTCGTCTCAAACCCTAGCTAAAAAAAACTCCCAGCCACCGACGGACATGTCCGCCGCCTGACCGGACACGTCCGGCGGCGCCCCCGACCACTCCGGTGCCGCCACGTGGCAGGACCACATCGCCGCGGCCGCCGGCCCGCAGGCCCACGCGGGGCCCTCCGCGCCGCCTCCCGGCCCACGT
>NC_057806.1:698509898-698519292 GCF_018294505.1 Triticum aestivum
CCTCCCCGCGCCGCCGGCGTCCTTCTCCGGTCTCCTTCCTCCACGCCGGCCGCCGCCGCGGCCATTTCCGGCGACTTCGGACCGGCCCGGTGAACAGTGTTTGCTACAGTGCAGCTGGATCTAGATCTAGGTTGACCTCTCTCCCCCGAAACCCTAATTTTCGTGCTACCTTTGACTGCTTGTATCTCCGCAACCGTAGCTCCGTTTTGGGCATATGATATATCAAAATCTTCGCCTCGACATGTAAATCATTTCATTCATTGCATCATTTGCATTTGAGGCCATCTTGATACCCAAAATTCTGTTAGAAGGAGGCTTCGTGAGTTAAATCGCAGATCCGTTAGTTCATCATGCAGTTTTGTCATTTTTGCCATGTTTAATTCGTGCATGATATGCCTGTGCCCCTTTGGGATGAATTGTTAAGCATTTTGTCTTTTTTCCAGAGGTGCCATCCATGCATTTTTAGGATGTGTGTGTTGCCTTGTGCAACCTTGCGAAGAGAGGTACCTGAGATTGCAGATTTCAGGGACTTAGTAATTTCACTAAGTATGGGATATTTTAGTTCATGATGCTATATGTCCAGCTTGTTTCCTAGTGATCCGTGCCTCTTTTGAGGATGATCAGTAAGGGAGTTTTGATATTTATGTTATGCTCTATCCATCCATGTCTTTGTTGGCATATGTGGAGTGCTCTAGGTTGACTCAATCAAGCTCAACTTTTGCTTCGTTGTTAATCTGGGCAGATCGTCAACTTGTTTGCGATTTTGCCGATGCTACCGTTAGTGTTCCATTCATGCTATGCCTTTGTTCTTGCCATGTGTAGCTAGCACATTGTGCCTTCTTGCTGTTTATATGCTTTCCTTGCCATGACTTGCACCGTAGTGAGTGCATCGAGCTCGTTTACATGCCTTCGTGAGTTAAATTTCAGTATGTCTCAGTTTTCACTAAGTCTGAAAACTGATTGTGTTCGAGCTATGTTCGTGAGCTCGGTAGAGTATTTTTTTAACCCTTTTGGCCCCAGGTCACTTTGGGTGTTTTGTTAAGCTTGTTGAGTAGCTCCATGCCATGTTCTTACTTGTCATGTTAAGGTTTTCTATCATGTTGTTTTGCTGCTCCGAAGAGAGCATCGTGATCTGAAATTTCAGACTAGTGTTAATTTCACTAAGTCTGGAATCTGTTTTGCATTTGCGTTTTAGCCATGCTTGTTTGAACCTCTTAATGGATGAATTGGCCGTGGCTCAGTGCTAGTGTTTTGTCAACCATCTTGTGTACATCACTGCCATGAATTTTGTTTTCATGTTTGGTGGCTGTAGCATGTTCATTCCGTTGCATTTAGATGCCTACTTGCTGTAAATCGCATACCGGTGTCATATCTTAAAACGCTTGCCATTTCCAAACCGTAGCTCCGATTCCAATGATCTTTATATCGTTTTCAAGCGATTTCATCCCCTCTATCCAGTGGCACACTTGGTTTTCCAAGTTGATGCCAGGTTCATGCATTTCCTGTCATATCTTGTATTTTGCATTCCGCATCGCATCCCGCATAGCATATCGTCATTTCATCATATTGCTTGGTCTTGCCCGTGGTTGATTGTATCCTTGTTGCTTGTTTGTCTTGTTGGGTAGAGCCGGGAGACGAGTTCGCTACCGAGGAGCCCGTTGAGTTTGCTTGTGAGGATCCAGTCAACTCTGACAACTGTGCAGGCAAGATGATCATACCCTCGAAATCACTACTATCTTTGCTATGCTAGTTTGCTCGCTCTTTTGCTTTGCCACTGCTACGATGCCTACCTTTTGCTTGTCAGCCTCCCAATTGCATGATTGAACCTCTAACCCACCATTATCCTAGCAAACCGTTGATTGGCTATGTTACCGCTTTGCTCAGCCCTTCTTATAGCTTTGTTAGTTGCAGGTGAAGATTGGAGCCGTTCCTTGTTGGAACATTTATTTTACTTGTTGGGATATCATTATAGTGCTATGTTATCTTAAATGCATCTATATACTTGGTAAAGGGTGGAAGGCTCGGCCTCTCGCCTAGTGTTTTGTTCCACTCTTGCCGCCCTAGTTTCCGTCATATCGGTGTTATGTTCCCGGATTGTGCGTCCCTTACACGGTTGGGCTATAATGGGAACACCTTGATAGTTCGCCTTGATTAAAGATTTTCCAGCAATGCCCAACATTGATTTTACCATTTGCCTCCTAGCCTCTTTTTCCCTTGGGTTTCCGGAGCCCGAGGGTCATCTTATTTTAACCCCCCCCCCAGGCCAGTGCTCCTCTGAGTGTTGGTCCGAACCAGGCAGCCTGCGGGGCCACCTCGGGGAAACTTGAGGGTTGGTTTTACTCGTAGCTTGACCTATCCGAGCGTGCCCTGAGAAAGAGATATGTGCAGCTCCTATCGGGATTTGTCGGCACATTCGGGCGGTGTTGCTGGACTTGTTTTAACCTGTCGAATCATCTTGTTGTACCAAGATACCGAGTCTGATCGGTGTGTCTTGGGTGGAGGTCTATTCCTTCGTTGACCGTGAGAGCTTGTTATGGGCTAAGTTGGGACCCCCCTGCAGGGATTGATCTTTCGAAAGCCGTGCCCGCGGTTATGGGCAGATGGGAATTTGTTAATGTCCGGTTGTAGATAACTTTAACTTAACTTAATTAAAATGAATCAACCGTGTGTGTTACCGTGATGGCCCCTTCTCGGCGGAGTCCGGGAAGTGGACACGGTGTTGGAGTTATGCTTGCGCAGGTTGTTCCTTTAGCTTCTCGCTCGTGCTTTGCCTTCTCTTCTCGCTCTCTTTTGCGAATCAGTTAGCCACCACATATGCTAGTCGCTTGCTGCAGCTCCACTTATATTGCCGTACCTGTCCTATTAGCTTAAATAGTCTGGATCGCGTGGGTGTGAGATTGCTGAGTCCCTGTGGCTCACAGATACTACAACTCCAGATGCAGGTCCAGGTGTTTCTGCTCCAGTTGACGATTACGAGCTCAAGTGGGAGTTCGACGAGGACTCTCAGCGATACTATGTGTCTTTTCCGGATGATCAGTAGTGGTGCCTAGTTGGGGTTATCGATTCAGGACCTTGTCGCACGTTGGGTTCTTTTCTATTTTGGCGCCGTAGTCGGGCCATGAGTGTTTGTTTGATGGATGTTATTTATTTACTCTGATGTGACGTGGCGAGTGTAAGCCAACTATGTTATCTCCCCCTTTTATTATATATTACATGGGATGTTGTAATGATTGCCTGACTTGCGACATTGCTTTCAATGCGGTTATGCCTCTAAGTCGTGCCTCGACACGTGGGAGCTATAGCCGCATCGAGGGTGTTACAAGTTGGTAATCAGAGCCTTCCCCGACCTTAGGAGCCCCATTGCTTGATCGTTTTTAGCAGCCGAGTTGTGTCTAGAAAAATGTTTTGAGTCCTTAGGAATTATATATCGGAGAGCTTAGGAATTCTTTTTACTTCCCAGTCTCCTCATCGCTCTGGTAAGGCATCCTGGCGTAGAGTTTTGACTCTTCTCTTCTCAAATTTCACTAAAAAAAATTTTAGGATCACGCGAGTATTTTGGTTTTGTTCCGATGGTTTTGTGACGAGAACATTGTTCTTGGTGCCTCCTGTCTTTAGGGGTTGTGGCAGTGTCCCGGGGAGTTGAGCTCCGAGGTGTTGTCGTCACAATTTTGTCGTTGCAATTCTGGTATACTTGAGATATGTGCGCGACATCGGAAATCTCTTTTATGCAGTTCGTTGGTGAGATAACCTCGACGCCACCCAGTACTGGGGTGGGAGTTCGGGAGTATCGCCATAACTTGTATAACGGATGCTTTTCGAAGGTTGAGGTAGATGGTTTCCGAAGTTTTCCTGGTTATGTGTTGAAGGATGGATATAACTGGATGTAGGATTTGCTAGTTTGGGTGAGATATTGTGCTTCCCCTGTATCCCCAACACCTGATTGCATAACCGGAAAGGTTCGGGAGTTTCATAGGTGGGAATTCTAGTAGCTCTAGTTCTTCTTCCACGGATATTGGTTTGAGATTGGGATTTCTTACCGATTATTCGTTCTTGATCCGTACCTTGTTGAATTATTTCTCTTCCTTAATTCTACGTGGCTTCTCAATTTATGGATATGTGACCATTTGAAGAGGAATGCATTCGTTCATTTTGTTCGGATGTGAAGACTATTTGTTGCAATTTTCATTCCGTTGGATTCAGCTTCTATATTGTTGTCTATCAATGTTCTAATGGTGGTCAACCTCTTCAGGATGGCTCCTCCAACGCGCACGACTCCGAATCCTGATCCGCCTCCACCTCCGCCTCCTCCGGAAGCATGGCAAGCTGTGATGGCCGCTACTAATGCAAACACACAGTTGATCATGCAAATTCTCCAAGAGCGCAATCAAGGCAGTCAAGGGAATCAAGGCCATAATCAGCACCACTTTGCTACTCTGAACCAGTTCCTTGCTAATGGCCCAAAGACGTTCAGCGGTTGTGTTGAGGCTACCGATGCTGACGATTGGCTAGTGGATCTGGGCAAGCATTTTGAATGCAGCAACGTCAGGCCTGAAGATTTCGTCAAGTTCGCTTCTTTCCAGCTCAAAGATCAGGCTGCAGAGTGGTTCCAGCAGTACAAGGATTCCAGAGGTGGACGTCTGATCACTTGGGACGATTTCCGTCAAGATTTCCGCGCTCATCACATCCCTCAAAGTGTGGTTGAGAGTAAGCGTCAGGAATTCCGCAATCTGAAGCAAGGCTCTTTGTCTGTCTATGACTACAACAAGTTGTTCCAGAAGCTCGCCCGTTTTGCCAAGCAGGATGTTCCTGATGAGAAGAGCATGATCTATCAGTTCAGGGGTGGTCTTCGTGAGGAAATTCAGCTTGCTCTTGTCCTATTTGAGCCGTTGAGATACGATGAGTTCTACAACATGGCACTGAAGCAAGAGGCTGCTCAGATGAGGTGTGATGCTTCCAGGAAGCGTGCCAGAGATGTTACTCCGTCTTCCTCTACTCAAGTGGTCAAGCAGCAGAAGTATTGGCTTCCTCCTCCTCCGTTCCGTCAGCCGTATCAGCAGAAGAGCAAAGGTGGCAGTGGTTTCTCCCACCCACCCAACCCAGGCTTTCAGAACAAGTCTTCGTCTCAAGTGCCAAGACCGAGTGCTCCGTATCACCGTCCGCTTTCAGAGGTCACGTGCAACAAGTGCCAACAGAAGGGTCACTATGCCAACAAGTGTACCAACTAGAGGCGTCTTCCTCCTCCTCCTCCTGTCAGATCGGCAAGTACAGCTGTGGTCAAGCACAATCCCAAGCACGCCAAGGTCAATATGCTGAATGCAGCTCAGGTTGAGGATTCTTCAGATGTCATTATGGGTAACCTTCCTATTAATGATATTCCTGCAAAAGTTCTTTTTGACACGGGTGCATCGCATTGTTTCATGTCAAAGCCATTTTTTACCAAGCATGAGTTCGTTTCTTCTCATTTGTGTAAACATATGGATATCATTTCTCCTGGCAAACGTTTGAGCGCAAGTCTGGAGGTGCCAGATGTCGCTATCACGATGGGCGATTTCAAGTTTCTTGCTTCTCCTATGGTTCTTGGTAACTCGGATGTCGATCTTATTATCGGGATGGACTGGCTCTCTAAGCATAAAGCTCAGCTTGATTGTGCAGCCAGGCAGATTCAACTGACTCATTCGTCTGAGGATGTCATTGTCTTTGCCGCTCGGGATAATTCCATCCGGTTGTTTTCTCTCAATGAGAAGGGTGAATTGGATGCTATTTCGCAGATTCCGGTTGTTTGTGAGTATCAAGACGTTTTTCCAGAAGAACTTCCAGGGATGCCTCCAAACCGGCCGGTTGAATTTGTTATTGAACTTGAGCCCGGTACGGAACCTGTGTGCAAACGTCCCTACAAGCTCAGCCCCGAAGAGTTGAAGGAGTTGAAGAAACAACTCGATGAGCAAGAAAGATTGGGTCTCATCCGGCCTAGTACTTCTCCGTGGGGTTGTGGTGTTCTTTTTGTGAAGAAGAAGGATGGATCGAGTCGACTTTGTGTTGATTACCGTCCAGTAAACAAGAAGACCATCAAGAACAAATACCCACTTCCCAACATCAATGAGCTGTTCGAACAACTCAAGGGTGCTCAAGTATTCTCCAAGCTTGATCTCCGTATGGGTTATCATCAGATTCGTATTCGTGAGCAAGATATTCCCAAGACGGCGTTCAGAACAAGCTTTGGTTCATATGAATACACCGTCATGTCTTTTGGCCTCGCAAACGCTCCTCCGACGTTCTCCCGCATGATGAACTTCATCTTCAGCCCCTACACCAATGAATTCGTTTTGGTCTATCTCGACGACATTCTGGTTTTCTCGAAGAACAAGGAAGATCATGCTAAGCACTTGCGTTTGGTTCTTGACAAGCTCAGAGAACATCAGTTCTACGCCAAGTTCTCCAAGTGTGAATTTTGGCTCGATGAGGTTCTTTATCTTGGTCATATCATCTCTGCCAAGGGCATTTCCGTGAATCCTGAGAAGGTGTCTGCAATTGTGAATTGGGAACCTCCTCAGAACGTAAAGCAACTCCGCAGTTTCCTCGGTCTCGCAAGCTATTGCAGAAGATTCGTTGAAAACTTTTCTAAGATCGCCAAGCCTCTCTCAAATCTTCTTCAGAAGCACGTCAAGTACGTTTGGTCTCCGGAGTGTGATATTGCTTTCAACACTTTGAAAGAGAAATTGATCACTCCTCCAGTTCTGACTCCGCCTGATGAAACCAAGCCGTACGAGGTCTTTTGTGATGCCTCTCTCCAAGGTCTCGGTGCTGTACTGATGCAAGAGAAGAAAGTTGTCGCTTATACCTCTCGCCAGTTGAAACCTAATGAGAAGAACTACCCCACTCATGATCTCGAGTTGGCGGCAGTTGTGCATGCTTTGTTGACTTGGAGACATCTTCTATTGGGAAGGAAAGTGGATATTTTCACTGATCACAAGAGTCTCAAGTACATCTTCACTCAGCCTAATCTCAACCTCAGGCAGACTCGATGGGTCGAAATGATTCAAGAGTACAATCCGAGTATCGAGTATACTCCAGGCAAGGCTAATGTGATTGCTGACGCGTTGAGCAGAAAAGCTTATTGCAACAGTCTGATTCTCAAGCCTTATCAACCCAAGCTTTGTGAAGCTTTCCGCAAACTTAATCTGCAAGTTGTTCCTCAAGGTTTCCTCTCTAACCTTCAAGTTTCTCCTACCTTGGAAGACCAGATTCGCCAAGCCCAGCTTCTTGATGATATGGTGAAGAAGGTGAAGATTGGTATTGCAAAGAGTCAGTCCAAGTACAAGTGCTACCGACTTGATGACAAGGACACTCTCTTCTTCGAGGATCGAATTGTTGTGCCCAAAGGTGAACTTCATAAGGTGATCATGAACGAGGCTCACAACTCTCTCCTCTCCATCCACCCTGGTAGTACGAAGATGTATCAGGACCTCAAGCAAGCTTATTGGTGGACTCGAATGAAGCACGAGATCGCTCAATTCGTGAATGAATGTGATATCTGCAGAAGAGTGAAGGCAGAACACCAAAGGCCAGCAGGTCTCCTCCAACCTCTTGCCATTCCAGAATGGAAGTTTGACCACATTGAAATGGACTTCGTGACTGGGTTTCCAAAGTCCAAGCGTGGCAATGATGCTATATTTGTTGTCATCGACAAGCTCACCAAAGTGGCTCATTTTCTGCCTATCAAAGAGTCGATCACTGCAGCTCAATTGGCGGAACTCTATACCTCTCGCATTGTCTCTCTGCACGGTATTCCTCAAGTGATATCTTCAGACCGTGGCAGCATCTTTACCTCCAAGTTTTGGGATTCTTTTCAGAAGGCCATGGGCACCAACATCCGCTTCAGCACAGCTTTCCATCCTCAAACAAGAGGTCAAGTCGAGCGTGTCAACCAAATTCTTGAAGATATGCTCAGGGCTTGTGTGATCTCCTTCGGCATGAAGTGGGAGGGCTGTCTTCCTTATGCTGAATTCTCGTACAACAACAGCTTTCAAGCAAGTTCGGGCAAGGCCCCCTTTGAAATTCTGTATGGCAGGAAGTGCCGTACCCCTCTCAACTGGTCTGAAACCGGTGAACGTCAACTGCTGGGTAATGACCTAATCACAGAAGCAGAAGATATGTGCAAAGTCATTCGTGATAACGTCAAAGCAGCCCAGTCCCGCCAGAAGAGCTACTATGATAGTAAGCACCGTGATCTGGTTTTCGAGATCGGAGATCATGTTTACCTCCGCGTCTCTCCCATGAAAGGTACTCGTCGCTTCAGTATCAAAGGGAAGCTTGCCCCTAGATACGTGGGACCTTTCAAGATTGTCAGCAAGAGAGGCGACCTCGCCTACCAACTCGAGCTTCCTTCAAACTTTGCAAATGTTCATGATGTGTTCCATGTCTCTCAGCTTCGAAAGTGCTTCAAGACTCCTGACCGCACCGTCGACTTCGAGGACATTGAGCTCCAAGAAGATCTCTCTTATCGTGAGCACCCAATTGCTATTCTTAAAGAGACTGAACGCAAGACTCGCAACAAGTCAATCAAATTTCTCAAAGTCAAGTGGTCTCACCATTCCGACCGTGAAGCTACCTGGGAACGAGAGGCTCACCTCCGTTCTGAGTACCCGGAGTTCTTTCAGTCCTAGATCTCGGGACGAGATCTTTTCATAGTGGTGGAGTGTTGTAACGCCCCAGAGTTACTTTCCATAATTGTACTCCAACTCTTGCCGTTTCCGGTGTCAAGTTGTATTTATTTCTCGGGTTCGGGTCCTTGTCTCCGTGTGTTGTTTTTCGTTTTCATGCATCTCATACCATGTCATCACGTGCCTTGCATTTGCATACGTGTCCATCTCATGCATTCGAGCATTTTCCCCGTTGTCCGTTTTGCATTCCGGCGCTTCGTTCTCCTCCGGTGGCCATTTCTAGTCTTCTTTCGTGTGTGGGGTTCAAACATTTCCGGATTGGACCGAGACTTGCCAAGCGGCCTTGGTTTACTACCGGTAGACCGCCTGTCAAGTTTCAGGTCATTTGGACTTCGTTTGATACTCCAACGGTTAACCGAGGGACCGGAAAGGCCTCGTGTGTGTTGAAGCCCAACACCCCCCAAATTTGGCCCAAAAACCCACCAAACTCTGCTCCATGTCCTAGAGCGTTCGATCACGATCGTGTGGGCGAAAACATCACCTCATTTGGACTCTCCTAGCTCCCTCTATGCCTATATATAGACCCCCTCCTCCAAATCCCGGATCCCCTCGTCTCAAACCCTAGCTAAAAAAAAAACTCCCAGCCACCGACGGACATGTCCGCCGCCTGACCGGACACGTCCGGCGGCGCCCCCGACCACTCCGGTGCCGCCACGTGGCAGGACCACATCGCC
>NC_057806.1:698519718-698521949 GCF_018294505.1 Triticum aestivum
ACCCGCGTCCCGGCGCCCGCCGCTCCCTTCTCCGGCTCCGGCAGCCCGCGCCGCCGCGAGCGCCATCTCCGGCTCCCGGCTCCGGCTACAGTGCGGCTGGATCTAGATCTAGGTTGACCTCTCTCCCCCGAAACCCTAATTTTTGTGCTATCTTTGACTTCTTGTATCTCCACAACCGTAGCTCCGTTTTGGGCATATGATATATCAAAATCTTCACCTCGACATGTACATCATTTCATTCCATTGCATCATTTGCATTTGAGGTTATCTTGATACCCAAAATTCTGTTAGAAGGAGGCTTCGTGAGTTAAATCGCAGATTCGTTAGTTCATCATGCACTTTTGTCATTTTTGCCATGTTTAATTCGTGCATGATATGCCTGTGCCCCTTTGGGATGAATTGTTAAGCATTTTGTCTTTTTTCCAGAGGTGCCATCCATGCATTTTTAGGATGTGTGTGTTGTCTTGTGCAAGCTTGCGAAGAGAGGTACCTGAGATTGCAGATTTCAGGGACTTAGTAATTTCACTAAGTATGGGATATTTTAGTTCATGATGCTATATGTCCAGCATGTTTCCTAGTGATCCGTGCCTCTTTTGAGGATGATCAGTAAGGGAGTTTTGATATTTATGTTATGCTCTATCCATCCATGGCTTTGTTGGCATATGTGGAGTGCCCCAGGTTGACTCAATCGAGCTCAACTTTTGCTTCGTTGTTAATCTGGGCAGATCGTCAACTTGTTTGCGATTTTGCCGATGCTACCGTTAGTGTTCCATTCATGCTATGCCTTTGTTCTTGCCATGTGTAGCTAGCACATTGTGCCTTCTTGCTGTTTATATGCTTTCCTTGCCATGACTTGCACCGTAGTGAGTGCATCGAGCTCGTTTACATGCCTTCGTGAGTTAAATTTCAGCATGTCTCAGTTTTCACTAAGTCTGAAAACTGATTGTGTTCGAGCTATGTTCGTGAGCTCGGTAGAGTATTTTGTGAACCCTTTTGGCCCCAGGTCACTTTGGGTGTTTTGTTAAGATTGTTAAGTAGCTCCATGCCATGTTCTTACTTGTCATGTTCAGGTTTTCTATCATGTTGTTTTGCTGCTCCGAAAAGAGCATCGTGATCTGAAATTTCAGACTAGTGTTAATTTCACTAAGTCTGGAATCTGTTTTGCATTTGCGTTTTAGCCATGCTTGTTTGAACCTCTTAATGGATGAATTGGCCGTGGCTCAGTGCTAGTGTTTTGTCAACCATCTTGTGTACATCACTGCCATGTATTTTTTTTTCATGTTTGGTGGCTGTAGCATGTTCATTTCGTTGCATTTAGATGCCTACTTGCTGTAAATCGCATACCGGTGTCATATCTTAAAACGCTTGCCATTTCCAAACCGTAGCTCCGATTCCAATGATCTTTATATCGTTTTCAAGCGATTTCATCCCCTCTATCCAGTGGCACACTTGGTTTTCCATGTTGATGCCAGGTTCATGCATTTCCTGTCATATCTTGCATTTTGCATTCCGCATCGCATCCCGCATAGCATATCGTCATTTCATCATATTGCTTGGTCTTGCCCGTGGTTGATTGTATCCTTGTTGCTTGTTTGTCTTGTTGGGTAGAGCCGGGAGACGAGTTCGCTACCGAGGAGCCCGTTGAGTTTGCTTGTGAGGATCCAGTCAACTCTGACAACTGTGCAGGCAAGATGATCATACCCTCGAAATCACTACTATCTTTGCTATGCTAGTTTGCTCGCTCTTTTGCTTTGCCACTGCTACGATGCCTACCTTTTGCTTGTCAGCCTCCCAATTGCATGATTGAACCTCTAACCCACCATTGTCCTAGCAAACCGTTGATTGGCTATGTTACCGCTTTGCTCAGCCCTTCTTATAGCGTTGTTAGTTGCAGGTGAAGATTGGAGCCGTTCCTTGTTGGAACATTTATTTTACTTGTTGGGATATCATTATATTGCTATGTTATCTTAAATGCATCTATATACTTGGTAAAGGGTGGAAGGCTCGGCCTCTCGCCTAGTGTTTTGTTCCACTCTTGCCGCCCTAGTTTCCGTCATATCGGTGTTATGTTCCCGGATTGTGCGTCCCTTACGCGGTTGGGCTATAATGGGAACCCCTTGATAGTTCGCCTTGATTAAAGCTTTTCCAGCAATGCCCAACATTGGTTTTACCATTTGCCACCTAGCCTCTTTTTCCCTTGGGTTTCCGGAGCCCGAGGGTCATCTTATTTT
>NC_057806.1:698522005-698526126 GCF_018294505.1 Triticum aestivum
CCCCCCCCCCCCGGGCCAGTGCTCCTCTGAGTGTTGGTCCAAACCAGGCAGCCTGCGGGGCCACCTTGGGGAAACTTGAGGGTTGGTTTTACTCGTAGCTTGACCTATCCGAGCGTGCCCTGAGAAAGAGATATGTGCAGCTCCTATCGGGATTTGTCGGCACATTCGGGCGGTGTTGCTGGACTTGTTTTAACCTGTCGAATCATCTTGTTGTACCAAGATACCGAGTCTGATCGGTGTGTCTTGGGTGGAGGTCTATTCCTTCGTTGACCGTGAGAGCTTGTTATGGGCTAAGTTGGGACCCCCTGCAGGGATTGATCTTTCGAAATCCGTGCCCGCGGTTATGGGCAGATGGGAATTTGTTAATGTCCGGTTGTAGATAACTTTAACTTAACTTAATTAAAATGAATCAACCGTGTGTTTTACCGTGATGGCCCCTTCTCGGCGGAGTCCGGGAAGTGGACACGGTGTTGGAGTTATGCTTGCGCAGGTTGTTCCTTTAGCTTCTCGCTCGTGCTTTGCCTTCTCTTCTCGCTCTCTTTTGCGAATAAGTTAGCCACCACATATGCTAGTCGCTTGCTGCAGCTCCACTTATATTGCCGTACCTGTCCTATTAGCTTAAGTAGTCTTGATCGCGTGGGTGTGAGATTGCTGAGTCCCTGTGGCTCACAGATACTACAACTCCAGATGCAGGTCCAGGTGTTTCTGCTCCAGTTGACGATTACGAGCTCAAGTGGGAGTTCGACGAGGACTCTCAGCGATACTATGTGTCTTTTTCGGATGATCAGTAGTGGTGCCTAGTTGGGGTTATCGATTCAGGACCTTGTCGCATGTTGGGTTCTTTTCTATTTTGGCGCCGTAGTCGGGCCATGAGTGTTTGTTTGATGGATGTTATTTATGTACTCTGATGTGACGTGGCGAGTGAAAGCCAACTATGTTATCTCCCCCTTTTATTATATATTACATGGGATGTTGTAATGATTGTCTGACTTGCGACATTGCTTTCAATGCGGTTATGCCTCTAAGTCGTGCCTCGACACGTGGGAGCTATAGCCGCATCGAGGGTGTTACACTAAATGTAGAAAAAAATTGAAGGCCGTAAGAGGAAGTTATCTCCGGTTCGTCATCAAACATGCATTGTTGCCTTTCGGTACCACGAGCCTTCTAGTGAGTTGCTCCGGTTTGTGAGGGGGGGGGTGTCCAAACTTTCGTCAAACAGGCCAATTTTTTTACCACATCAACTTGGTGGCATGACATTACATCAAGCAAGGTTTCATGTTTTTCTAATCATTTTTTAATTTTTTGGAATTAAAATGACATGGCACTCCATGCATGTGTCCATGCCGTGAGACCAATATGTTTGTAAATTCCTTCTAATTTACTGCACATGGAATTAACTCGCACACGAGTACACAAACATGATTTTTCAAACCGTTATGGTTAGCCGTTGCATGTAGATGTAGTTCAAATTTGAATTATGATCATTAAATGGCTAGAAAATAAATTGAATATCTTTAAAAGGTCAAATGACCACTGAAATTTTCCAAATTTTCACACGATAGTTGTATTAGTGCACGTTAATTGTAGAAAAAAATTGAAGCCCGTAAGAGGAAGCTATATGCCGTTCGTCATCAAACATGCATTGTTCCCTCTCGGAACCACGAGCCTTCTAGTGAGTTTCTCCGGTTTGTGAGGGGGGTGGGTGTCCAAACTTTCGTCAAACAGGCTAATTTTTTTAACCACATCATCTTGGTGGCAAGACATTACATGAAGCAAGGTTTCATGTTTTTCTGATCATTTTTTAATTTTTTGGAATTAAAATCCCATGGCACTCCATGCATGTGTCCATGCCGTGAGACCAATATGTTAGAAAATCATTTCTAATTTACTACACATGGAATTAACTCGCACACAAGCACATAAATATGATTTTTTTTCAAACAGTTATAGTTAGCCGCCGCATGTAGATGTCGTTCAAATTTGAATTAAGTTCAATAATTGGCTAGAAAGTCACTTAAATGTCTTTAAAAGGTCAAATGACCCCTAGAATTTTCCAAATTTTCACATGACAGTTGTAGTAGTGCACGTTAAACGTAGAAAAAAATTGAAGGCCATAAGAGGAAGCTATCTTTTGTTCGTCATCAAACATACATTGTTCCCTCTCGGCACCATGACCTTCTAGTGAGTTGCTCCAGTTTGTGAGGGGTGTGTGTCCAAACTTTCGTCAAACATGCCAATTTTTTAACCACATCATCTTGTTGGCATGATATTACATCAAGCAAGGTTTCATGTTGTTCTGATCATTTTTTAATTTTTTGGAATTAAAATGCATGTGTCCATGTCGTGAGACCAATATGTTTGAAAATTCCTTCGAATTTACTACTCATGGAATTAACTCGCACACAAGTTCACAAATATGATTTTTCAAACCGTTATGGTTAGCCGTTGCATGTAGATGTAGTTCAAATTGGAATTATGGTCATTAAATGGCTAGAAAATCACTTAAATGTCTTCAAAAGGTCAAATGACCCCTGATTTTTCCAAATTTTCACATAACAGTTGTATTAGTGCACGTTACACGTAGAAAAATTTGAAGGCCGTAAGAGGAAGCTATCTCCCGTTCGTCATCAAACATGCATTGTTCCCTCTTGGAACCACGAGCCTTCTAGTGAGTTTGCTCCGGTTTGTGAGGGGTGTGTGTCCAGACTTTAGTCACACATGCCAAATTTTTTACCACATCATCTTGGTGAAATGACATTACATCAACCAAGGTTTCATGTGTTTCTGATACTTTTTATTTTTTGGAATTTAAATGCCATGGCACTCCATGCTTAATTGTGTCATAGCCGTTAGCCCAATATGTTTGACAATCCCTTCCAATTTACTACACATGGAATTAAATCACACACAGTACACAAAATATAACATTTCAAGCCATTATGGTTAGCTGTTGCATCCACATGTAGTTCAAAATTCAATTACCGTCATTAATTGGCTAGAAAATCACTTAAATGTCTTAAAAGGTCAAATGACCCCTGAAATTTTCCAAAATTTGACATGACAGTTGTATTAGTACTACAAATTTTCTCGTACATTTAAAACACCATCCGTTACCAGTTACCTCCAAATTCGTATTTCACAGCTAATACAAATGATCTACAACATCACACACAGTTGTTTTGTAGGAACCATTTGCGATGAAAATATCTGGGTCGATTTAAGTCTTCCTCTTTAACCTTCACTGGCTTGTCTGCTCCAGTGCCGGCAACCCCCGAATCCAGGAATCCCTATCCCCATTCTCGCGCCCCCTTCGTACGATGGCCGAGGTCGAGGTAAAGAATAGTTTTTCCGTCAAGGAATCGGTGGTGGAGTACCAAGGCGAGCTCTGGCACAACCACTACTATGAGTACTACTACCTTGAGGGCGGCTCCGAGGACGAGGATGCGGTCGGCTTCAGTAGGGGGGACATGGAGTCCACCAATGGCGGCATGTCGCCAGGACAAGTCATCGATGTGTCATCTCATACCTGGGATGCATAAGCCGACGCGGTGGCGGATTTGTTAATATTATGCGTATTTAGGCTTGGTTTTTAATGCTGGTCTTTTGTTAGAGCAATGTTTAGGTCAACTGGCTCTGTTTAATTACTAAAATTGCTCAATTTAGTAAGTGTGGTATGTCTGCTGTACGCTCTTTTGTGTGCCCAAATTACCAAGCGATATTAAATTATGCAATGACATACCCGGGGAAATTTCCACCAAAATTTGAATTATCAAATTCATGCCATGCGCGTAAAGCGGAAGAATCATTTGCGATGCACACAAATCATTCAAAGTGAATGGTCCAGGGGCACCGAGCGCAAAGTTTCCCTCAACATTTCTAAAATTTTGGCCTACCGCGAAAATATGTACCCCCACCCCCTCCCCCCTTTCCCACCCCCTTTTCTCCCCGACCACAAGTCACATTTCCCATGTTTCCTCCTTCCTTCCTTCCTAAGCTATAGCTGCTTCCTCGGTCGCTTCCTTGCTCACGCCGTCTCGCATCCTACCGCCGGGGTCACCATGGTCTTCTTCAAATACCTCTCCACTGTTCCTCCTCCAGCGATGACTCCTTCAGCACCCGGG
>NC_057806.1:698526492-698536896 GCF_018294505.1 Triticum aestivum
CGGGGAAATTTCCACCAAAATTTGAATTATCAAATTCATGCCATGCGCGTAAAGCGGAAGAATCATTTGCGATGCACACAAATCATTCAAAGTGAATGGTCCAGGGGCACCGAGCGCAAAGTTTCCCTCAACATTTCTAAAATTTTGGCCTACCGCGAAAATATGTACCCCCACCCCCCCCCCCCTTTCCCCCCCCCTTTTCTCCCCGACCACAAGTCACATTTCCCATGTTTCCTCCTTCCTTCCTTCCTAAGCTATAGCTGCTTCCTCGGTCGCTTCCTTGCTCACGCCGTCTCGCATCCTACCGCCGGGGTCACCATGGTCTTCTTCAAATACCTCTCCACTGTTCCTCCTCCAGCGATGACTCCTTCAGCACCCGGGTGCGCCTCTCATCTCTCTCTCGGGCTATGACTTGGAATGAAGGATTTTTACCCGATGGTCGATTTGAGTCATTTCTTCCTCTTTTAGCTCCCTAGGACCATCAGTGGCAACGAATGGAGTGGGGTGGCTGAAGATCTATCTACTCGTTGTCACCATCATTCTCCATGCATGAAGCTAGTTGCATTTGAATCTGTTGACAGCGGGAGGAAGTTTCTGGCATCTCCAGAGAAGGTTACACCCTCTTTCGTTGTTACAAATCATTTGTTAGATATTATTCAGACACTTTCACGGTCCCAACCCATTCATACCACACCTTCAACCAAATGCATCCTAAGACAGTGTCACAATTTGTATCTAGTATCTAAAATTGTTGCCATCTCATCAGCGGTGCCATTAGAAAATTATTTGGCACCACTTCGGCACAGTTTGTGCAGCTAACTTTTGTCCACACATCCGAGCAGCCAAGCAATAAAATACTAAATCTTTATGGCACGAAGGAACTAGGCATCGGAGCAACTAGGTGCTCAAGAGTCTAGGACCCTGATTTTTTCCACTGCGTCGGCTCGCTAGTGCAGGGCACCGGTGCGAGATGTAGCAACAGTTGTCTGTACCCCAGTTTTGGCATACAAAGTGGACGACCTTAGTTTTATTAGTTATATGTTACTAAATTTGAGCATGTACATAGCTCTCAGTATCAATTTGCTGTCATCTAAACAATGTCACTATGTTGTTGCATTTATATTTACCTTCCAAATAAAATGTTCAATTTGTTGTTTATTGTACATGAGTAAGAACTTGTAGAGTTGTTGTAGTTAATTATAGCTTCTAATGTTTCAGAATTTGGTTATTGTCTTAGTAGCAATTAATTGATTTGCACATTAATATTTGTGAGAAGATATGTCATAATTGACATGTTTCTTCAGTTTTTCAAAATAAGCATTGGTGATTTTCTATGTTGTTGTAAACCCATTTCCCCTACAATTGTTACTGATCTAGTTTTAAATATTGTAGAATGAACAGAAGTGTTTTTACTTGGAGTGGGTTGATCAATAGTGGCCACAGTCTTTGAAGATGTGCCTAGCAAAGCTCCAGAGCATGTATGAGGAAGAGAACAGAGGTAGGCTTAGAGAAAGTGTTGTCAGCGCTGAAGAATATTTGAAGATGCGGGATAAAAACAGGAAGGTGGAGAATGAGCTCAGATTTTTTAAATCAAACTTTGCTAAGATGGTGTTGCCAAAGGAGGAGGCACTTTCCCAGTTGGCAAGTGCAAAACAGGTTCTTACTAAACTGAAAGCAGAGGTGGATAAGACGAGCCTAAATGATCTCGATTAGGTAAATGAATATATTGTTCTTATGAAGTTGAACTAGCTATATGCTGTACTGTGTTGTTTTCATGTAGGTATCGTAATGTGATGTTATAATATATTTATGTGCTTGATAATAAATTGTCAAACAACTGTTCGATATGAAATGTAAATTTGCGTAATACTGGACTTATTAATTGTAAACTAATAAACCTTCTAAATGAGTCATAGAACTGTGCAAACGGTTCTAGTAGTAAAAGCACTTGTGATGGATACCCCAATGCCACACAGTTTTCTTCATCAAATTGTGTGTGATGTAGTTGATAAAAGCAAACAATTAACCAAGGCAGAGCATGTGTGATAGTTACACCTTTCACACACAAGCCTACACATAAAACTGTGTGGGATGTACATACGAAAGGAAAAGTTTTCCCTGGATTGACTGTGTGGGATGTACATAAGAACTGAAACATATTCCTTGGATTGACTATGTCTGATATACATATGAACGGAAATGTTTTCCGTGGATTGACTGCATGGGATGTACATAAGAACGGAAACATGTTCCTTGGATTGACCATGTGTGATATACATACGAACGGAAATGTTTTTCTAGGATTCACCGTGTGGGATATACATATGAACGGAAATGATTGGGTTTCGATGCCTCACCCGATCGCACACAACCTCATTTTTCCCCAACCTGTGTCCTGGGAGGGCCTATCCCCGATGGTCTCCGGGTCGTGTGGGAAGGACACCCCCTATCGCCCACACTCACATGGCGACGGTTCCAAATGTCGTCGCGGAAAGGGGTTAAAAACCATTTGTATAGCACTTCGTTGTACAAGTGAAACCAAACCAATAGTTTCAAGATAATTACAAAGATATCAAATCATGCATAAAAGAATTCAGAGAAGATTCAAATAATATTCATAGATAAGCTGATCATAAATCCACAATTCATCGGATCTCAGCAATCACACCTCAAAAAAGTATTACATCAAATAGATCTCCAATAACATCAGGAGAACATGGTATTGAGAATCAAAGAGAGAGAGAAGAAGTCATCTATCTACTAGCTATGGACCCATAGGTCTGTGGTAAACTACTCACGCTTCATCGGAAGGGCAATAGAGTTGATGTAGAAGCCCTCCATGATCGAATCGCCCTCCAGCAGAAAGAACACCCCCACGCGCTGCTCAAGCTTGCGCTCGAAGCCATCTGCAGCAGCAGGGTGACAAGACGTGCGAGAGGAGGACGAAAGGACATGTACACATACGGTTAAAAACGTTTGTGATTTAATTACCTACTATACCCCCATCATGGTTCATATGTAGGATTTAATTAATAAAATACGAATGCATGTCGCCAAAGATTATACCGTTGGATTCGTATTCGAACATAGTTTCCAATTATATATTTTTTATAACATGCATTAACATTTTGTTGGATAAATTTAAGGGAATGGTTTGGCACAAAATATAAAGGGGACTAATATACCAAGACGAAGGTAGTAGCACACGGTCGCTCTCTATGGAGCGACGCAACTTCCAGCCGGCTTGTAGGCTATCATTCCCTGCGTGTTGAACTACTCTATGTGTGTGGTTGCTCACAGTTGATATGTGTGCGGCGCGCTCTGCTCGCATGCCACCGCGCGCGCTCTGCTCTCCCGTCCCTCTGGGTGCTCTGACCTCCTCCCTCCATGCGTGTAATTAGATGTTTATTTCAGTTATGAAATATACATGTTATTCTTCTATAGATAGAGCAAATCACATGGCTTATTAGCAGCAATCGTCTGTGTTATTATTGGTCTTCGTACACATTTATGATTACAAACATGTTTGCCGCGTATCGCACATTGGCTCATCGCAAACAGTTCATCCGAGTGAACTATATGCCCTCCATCGCACACACCTTGATCTGGCTGACCATTTATATTGTGTTGCCTAATCACAGACAGTTCATCCTAGTGAACTGTATGCCGTATATTGCACATGCCTTCATCTGGCTGCCCGTTTCTATTGTTCTGCCTCATCGCAAACAGTTCTTCTAGATTAATCGTCTGCCACGCATTGCACACACAACTCTAATGTGAATCATGTTTGATGTCACCGCAATCACAAACGTTTTACGTCTTTTTTGACGGTTTTATTGGAGCACCGTTTTTTATTAATGCATCGCACATAGTTTTGTCAAAGGGTCTCTGATTGTAGTGTCGCGTTAGTAGGATCCTACAGTGGTGTTCACTTATATCCTATAGTAAATGGTTGAATGAATTGAATATCATTAATCTGAAATTATATATGTTTCATATGCTTATCCCATGGGGACTAATGACTTCCCATATAATAAGTACAGGGGGTAAAATTTATTGAATGTTATCAAACACAGCATTGGTCACTTGAACAATTCATGAAATAATATTGAAGGAAGAGAGATTTCACATATAAATATACTATCTTGGACATCTTCTTTGATTGTGAGCCCCATTAATTATTTTCAAACTTGAGCAAATTAGTTGAAGTTAGACAAGGAAGACAACATAATGAGTAATGGTTGGGTATATTTGTATAGAAGTTATATTGTTATGGATCCTCCAACATGTGGTGCTTGCTCGGGATCTTTTGCTAGCCTTCGCCTGTACTAAGCGGGAATACTGCTTGTGCATCCACTTCCTTAAACCCAAAGTTATTCCATATGAGTCCACCATACCTACCTATATGTGGTATTTACCTGCCGTTCCCAGTAAATTTGCATGTGCCAAACTCTAAATCTTCAAATAATAATCTGTTTTATATGCCCAAATCGCTCATCAAGCGACCGGGGCGGTCAATATCTTCCATGCTAGGTGGGATATTCTCACGATGACTTTTTATTCGCTTGTCATTCACGAGAAAGTGGCTAGTGATTGGGATGCCCAGTCCTATGATCAAAATCAAAGTCAAAATATAATAATGAAATAAAACTGCCCCAGATCATTGTTGGTATGGAGGGCACCCGAGGATTCGGCTCGCCATCGCTTGTGTTTGTTGGTGGAGGGGAGTAAAAACTTTACCTTTCTGTTTGGGAACCGCCTATAATGTGTCTAGCATGGAAGATATTGGGAACTCTCGGTCATTACGTTGAAAATGAAAGCATACCTCTCAAAATTATATTCATCCCTATTTTAAATGCTTCGAGCTCTGGCACCTCTGCAAATCCCAGCTTCCCTCTGTGAAGGGCCTATCTTTTACTTTTATGCATGAGTCAGTAGTATTCCTTCTAATTTCAACCTACTCTAGTTGGCAAGTATCATGTGGTGGGAAAAGATCCAAGCATATATGGGCATTCAAATATATTTGACCATGAATTATTATTGTTGACAATTATCTATATGATAAAATAAGTTGGGTGGGGAAATACTAAGCCCCTATCTTTCTCTATGTTTGATGGATGCTATTTGTTCTAAAAATATGCTTTAAGTGTCCGCAATCATGGAAGACTATATGATAGATGCGTATATGGAATTTGCTAAATCAAAGCTCTTAGATAGACCCTTCCTGAAAAAAAGATGAATTGCGATTGTTCGATGACTGAGAACATAGTTTGTTAGTTTTCAAGAAAGTTTATGGTCTATACTTCAACATGTGAATAGCTTGCTACTTGATCATGACAGGTTTTATGAGATGATCTACTATTTATGAAATATAATGATGCTAGAAAAAGTGTTTGGAACTATCATTGATCAAACTTATGCACTATGTTAGCATTCACACTTCATAAATTATTTCCTTCATCATTTACCTACATGAGGACGAGCAGGAATTAAGCTTGGGGATGCTGACACATCTCCAACGTATCTATAATTTATGAATTATGGATGCCATGTTTAGAGCAATTTATATGGTTTTGGTACGATTAGATTAGAACAAACCCGGACTGACGTAGTTTTCAACAGAACTACCGTGGTGTTGTTTTTTCTGCAGAAATAAAAGTTCTTGGAATGGGTTGAAAATTTACTATGATTTTTATGGACCAAAAGAGACCCCCGAAGCACCAGAGCTGGGCAAGAAGTGACCGAGGAGGCCAAAAGCCTGGGGGCACGCCCACCCCCTGGGGCGTTCCCCCGAGCTTGTGGACCCCTCGGGCTCCCCCTTGACGTGAGACTGACGCCAAAATTCCTATAAATACCAAAACCCCCAAAAAGAACACTAGACGAGAAGTTCTATCTCCGCAATCCTCTGTAGCCATGGAAAACCAATCGGGACCTCGTTCTGGCATCCTGACGGAGGGAGAAATCATCACTGGAGGCCACCTTCATCATCCCGGCGGCCACTAGGATGAGGAGGGAGTAGTTCACCCTTGGGGCTAAGGCTATGTACCAGTAGGTATGTGTTTGATCTCTCTCTCTCTCGTGTTCTTGATTTGCCACGATCCTGATGTACCGCGAGCTTTGTCAATATATTTGGATCTTATGGTGTTCTTCCATCCGTACCTTCTTGTGATGAATTGAGTCTTGCTCTCTGAAGTTTTGTTATGTTGGATTGAATATTGGACTTGAGAACACTTGATGTATGTCTTGCATATGGATACCCATGGTGACAATGGGGTATTATATTGATTCACTTATGTATATTTTGGCAGTTAACTCGAGGATTCCCGAGGTGACATTGGGTAATCTATGCATAGGGGTTGATGCACATTTTCGTCCTTTGTTCTTTGATAGAAACTTTGGAGTGATTTTTTGTTGCACGTTGAGGGATTGTTATATGATCCAATTATATTATCATTGTTGAGAGACTTTGTACTAGTGAAAGTATGAACCCTAAGCCTTGTTTTCAAGCATTGCGATACCCTTTTTGCTCAGATTTGTTACTAGTTACCTTGTTGTTTTTCTATTTTCATATTACAAAAACCTATATCTACTATCCATATTACACTTGTGTGACCATCTCTTCACCGAACTAGTGCACCTATACAATTTACCATTGTATTGGCTGTGTTGGGGACACAAGAGACTCTTTGTTATTCGGTTGCAGGGTTTTCGAGAGAGACCATCTTCATCCTATGCCTCCCATGGATTGATAAACCTTAGGTCATCCACTTGAGGGAAAATTGCTACTGTCCTACAAAACTCTGCGCTTGGAAGGCCAACACGAGTCTACAAGAATAATTTGCGTAGTAGACATCACTCCCCAACAATCAAACCTACTGAGGGAAATCTTATGTCTCGAGTCGATATGGTTGTTGCCACTGATTTGCACGGGTCAGCTGCTCAGCCACACCCCGTTCCTCACGAAGCTCAACCAATTTCGACGATGAAGAAATTCTCTAAGCGCCTATCACCTCAGAAGTGGAAGTTGCCTCTGAATCCAATGGCTCTGGTGACGACACTTCGGGAAACGCTTCTGATTCGTCTGCCATTCCTACTTGACTCTTGTCTTTCGACACCTTTTTGCCACTTTTTGACAAAAGGGGGAGAATTACATGGAGTTCTGATCGATTTTCTTGATTTTGGTTGTTGTGTTTTGTCTCATGTTTGCAACACTCTCCTTTAGAATTGATCTTTGTTGTGTTGTAAAACTCTCTTGTAAATTTCTGGTCTTTAGTACTAATAACCCCCTGCTACATTTTATGTGTCTCGGTAATCTATTTTGCAGGTGGATACTTTATCTGAAGTTATGAATGATTACGCTGGACTATCATTGGCAATTATCTCTCAATGCAATAGATTATCCTTAAAGTATTGAAATGTCTCTCTAGCAAGTCTATTCTAATATATGCAGAAATTGATCTTCAAAACTTATACCCATGAATACATTTAGGGGGTCTTCGAGACAAGTAAGGGTTGTTCACTTTTGCTTGCTACTATCCACTTGTCCATCCTTATTTTGATGATTATCTATTTTGTCAATAATTCTTCAAAAATGGGGAAATTGTTTGTGCAATAATTTGCCTACTTGTGTTTTGGATATTCTTGTCATAAATAGTGCTAGACTAATGTGTTTACTTGCACCCAGTGTGAGAAGTCTTGAAGTCATGTGGAGTATGGAACAAACTCCGAACATAATCTCCTGCGAGACAAAAGGGATTATCACCAAATATTATACCTGTCGAAAGTGAACCAAAAAATTGTTGACAAAAAGCAATTGATTCGGTGCTTCTTGCTACTTCTTATCTTGCGTTGGTTTTTCCCTTGAAGAGGACAGGATGATGCAACAAAGTAGAGATAAGTATTTCCCACCGTTAAGAACCAAGGTATCAATCTAGTAGGAGGTACACACAATTATCCAATAGTCGCACCTACACAAACAAATAAATACTTGCACCCAACGTGAAAAAGGGGTTGTCAATCCCTTCACGGATAATTGCAAGGATGATATCTGATAGAGAAAGGTATAAAAGATAAATAAAAAGGGAAAATAAAGTAAAGGTAAACAAATTGCAGCAATGTATTTTTGTATTTTTGGTTTTATAGATCTGAACATATATGTTGAGAAATAGACCCGGGGCCATAGTTTTCACTAGAGGCTTCTCTGTTGAAAGAACAAATACGGTGGGTAAACAAATTACTGTTGAGAAACTGATAAAAAAGCGCATAGTTATGACGATATCTAAGGCAATGATCGTGAATATAGGCATCACGTCCGTGACAAGTAGACCGAAACGAATCTGCATCTACTACTATTACTCCTCACATCGACCGCGATCCAGCATGCATCTAGTGTGTTAAGTTAACAAGAACGGAGTAACGCCTTAAGCAAGATGACATGATGTAGAGGGATAAATTCAATCAATATGGTAAAAAGAACATCTTTTTATCCTTAATGGCAGCAATACAATATGTGTCTCGCTGCCCCTACTGTCACTGTGTGAGGACACCGCAAGATTGAACCCATCACAAAGCACCACTCCTATTGCAAGAAAAATCAATCTAGTTGGCCAAACCAAATCAATAGATCGGAGAGAAATACAAAGCTATCTTAATCATGCATAAAAGAGTTCAGAGAAGACTCAAATAATATTCATAGATAATCTAATCATAAATCCACAATTCATCAGATCTCAACAAACGCACCACAAAATAAAATTACATCGAATAGATCTCCAAGAACATCGAGGAGAACATTGTATTGAAGATCAAAGAGAGATAAGAAGTCATCTAGATATTAGCTATGGACCCGTAGGTCTGTGGTAAACTACTCACACATCATCAGTAGGGCAGCAAGGTTGGTGTAGAGGCCCTCTGTGATCGAAACCCCCTCCGGCAGAGTCCAGAAAAGGCCCCAAGATGGAATCTCATGAGAACAGAAGCTTGCGGCGGCGAAAAAGTATTTTTGTGTGCCCTCTGGTATACGGGAGATATTTGGGTACTTATGGAGCTGGAATTAGGGTTAGGGGAGTCCCGAGGGGCCCACAAGCTTGTTGGGCGCCCCCCTGGGGCGCGCCCTGTGAGCTTGTGGCCCACTCGTTGGCTCTCCTAGCATCCTCCCGAAGCTTCGTGGTTGTATTGTGGTCCAAGAAGAATCCTTAAAAAAATTCATTCTGTTTGGTATTAATTTCCTATCAAAGACAAAAATAAGGAAAAAAACAGGAACTGACACTAGGTTAATAGGTTAGTCTCAAAAAATGATATAAAATAGTATATTAATGCATATAAAACATCCAAGATAAATATTATAATAGCATGAACAATCAAAAATTATAGATACGTTGGAGACATATCACCTGTCCACAAAAATTGACTACAGCCGAGAAGTTTGAAGACGGAGAAAGGACATACTATTTTCATTCGTTGATTACTCTTCTCTTTCTTGAGTGACAAGACCACCGTGCTATTAAGAGGGGTATAGTGTTCGAAGCTTATGGTTTTGATGCTAAACCAAATCCTGTGAGTTCAGAGAAATCTCTTTATGTTCCAAATGCGTACATGCTAGCAAGAGGTGCAGTTCATCTTTGCTCAAGAGATTTTATTCGGACCGAGGAGTTAGCATTACTTGTTCCAGTAATGTACTGTTGTGCTCAAAATCCAACCGTTGGATACGTGTTGGTTGGACATTGGCTAGTTGTCATGTCCAAAATAATTTTCCTCCCTTGGGAAGACGTGGCTATAAATATCCCACCCCGTCCAATGTGCACTCTTGGCAAGCAACGCGTGATTCCAAGAAGACTGTGTGAGCACCCCTCCCCCGAGTGATTTGAGTTTAAAACCACCGAGAAAACACCCCATAGCCAAAAAATTAGATAGTGGTTTAGCATCCTCTAAAGGAGAACATGGTATTTCTCTGACTAAGAGTAATTATGGTTAGGTGTCAAAAAATTAGAGCTGCGAACCCTCTAGAAGGTTAGGTGTCAAGTATTTCTGTGACTAAGAGTAATTATGGTTCATGAAGACAACGTTTGTGAAGATTTGGAGATCGCCTCAAGCATCTACCACGAGCGGTCGACACTGATTGACGAATCAGTTTTTGAGGAGAATGGGACGACGAGAGTTTATCTTTGGTGTTCAATCACAAGTCCCTCCAACTAGATGTAGTACTTTTGCAGAACGGCGAACTGGTCTACCAAATCTTCGGTCGCCATCAGGCATCTCTGTACTCAATTTACTTTTGACTACCTATTGTGAGTTATGTTTCGAACATGCGATTGTTTCTCGATGGCTACTTAGATATCATTTGGTAGTTAGTTCTTGTGTTAGTTCACTGTTTCTTATCTTTCTGTTGGTGGATTTCGAGAGATT
>NC_057806.1:698537078-698552879 GCF_018294505.1 Triticum aestivum
CATAATTCGTTCCTATAATACGTAATGTGGTGAACTCTTTAGTTAGTTAGTTAAAATGGATCAGATGTGTTACATTGTGTTTGTAAGTGAACAAATTGGAAGTGTTAGTGAGTTACTCCATTGTTAAGAATTATATAACTATACGGAATATCTCAATTTAGCCGGCTGAAGTAATGTGTATAAACACTGCAGTGGCAGCAGAAATGTTGTCGTGGCAGCGAAATTTTAAATTTACATGCCTACACTTTCACTGGCAGCAGAAATGTTGTCGTGGCAGCGAAATTTTAAATTTACATGCCTACACTTTCAGTGGCAGACGCTCTAACTAGCGCGCCATTGCTACAACTTTTGCTAGTGGCGGGGGTCGCCACTATTGATTTGCTACTAGTGGTGGGCGCACGACCGCCACTGATGCCATGTTAGTAGTGGCGGGAGGTTAGTGACGGGCGCCTATGAGAGGCTTGTCCGCCACTGCTGGGCTTTTGCTGCCTGCTACTCCTAGGCATTCCTGGACTAGTGGCAATCACACCTACCTGTGGTACCATGTTGCCCAGTCACCATAGCAGTTTTCGTATCCTGATGTCAAATCAGTAGTTGTATGGTACTAGGACTTTATTGAACATATATGTTGCATGCACTTATTATGTTACCATATGCACTTATTATGTTACCATGTATAAGTATTAACATTGGAGAGCTATTAAACTAAAGTGAGTATTTAAAACTGTGCTAAGACTTTACGATAGTATTATTACTCTAAAACTGAAAAAAGATGCCAGAATAGCCAAAAATGCTGTAGTGGCAGCGTTTTTCCTTTTGCCTGGCACAATTTATCACTGATGGGCGCAAACGGGTGCCTCACGAGTAGAAACATTATCTGTGACGGTCAACACGCTTGCCACTAATGCAACGTTAGCCCTGGCGGGCGCCCCTAAGGGCAGCGACCAACACTGATAGCATTTTAGTGCCCGCCAGGGCATTCCAGCGGTAGTGGCACATTAGCCTCTGGTATGAAATGATCAAGCAGCAGTTAAGCTTGTGCTGGGATTGGCCACCGTACGTGTTAACGTGCGTCTGCGAAGCATATGTGCGTATGAATTTTTTGGTTGTTTGCTAGGATCTTTGTAATAATCATCGCCGGCTGCCATGTCCTCCATGTGAGACTACTGGTCTATCTTCGAGGACGCATACGCATCTACAGTATAATTAACACTGACCCGACCTCTATGCCGTATGTTGCAGTGTAGCCACCTACCTATCTAATTAACAAGGAGATACCGATTGTAAGCAATGAACATCATCAAGACTGATTTATGTGAGCTATCCGGTGGCTGACTTAATGATTTGATGAGTGTTACATTGAGCGAGCAATACTAAAAACAATCCTGATTTTGAATATTAAGATAGATTTCCAAAAAGGGTCGGACACTATGGTTGGCTAGCTCTTCTATTGTCGCTAAGAGCATCTACAACTGGACCCATACTTGCCCCAATGGACCGGACGGGCTCTCCAGTCAGTGACCGGACCCAAAATTACTACTCAACCGGACTCCCTATATCCATCCGGCCTAAACACCTAGATTGACCCGCGCTCCCATATCCATCCCATATCTGGGGTGGATATGGGGAGGCCCAGACACGCTTGGCGCTTAGGTCTGACTCGTTGTGACCCGTGCCGCCCCCACCCATCCCCACAATAACCCCAGCCGAAGAACCCTAGCCTCACTCCTCTCGGCTGCTCCGCTACTCTTCCACTCAGTTTCCCTTCTTGCGTACTCCACTTCTCTCCGCCTGCCATTGTTTCACTGAGGTCATCGGACGAGGATGAGCCCGCGCTCCACATTGATCTCCGCGCCCAGCGGATGGATTGGGGCACGAGCTCCGCCTCGTTGGCAACATGTTCGTCGTGGGTGGGCAGCGCCTCATCTGCCACGCCACGAATGCGACAGATGCGCTACCTGCCGTCTCAGGCTAGGCGCCAAGGCGGGCTTCGCCTCTTGGTACCGCCATCAGCTACCCCTTCGTAGTCAATGGGTGTTGGTGCCGCCTCCGCCTAGCCTGCAGCTACGCCTACGGCAGCCGGAGACGAAGGGCAGCGCTTAGAGGATGGCGATGAGGGCAGCGGGACAAGCATCTGGCTCCACTCGATCTTCGCCGGAGACGCTCCCCGCCCCCGCCGAGGACGAGGCAATTCGGCTTACAAAACGTTGTCTTACACACCCGTGGACATGAACGCCCGTCACCGGCAACCCAAGAATGATGCGGCGCTCCATCCGGCGTTGGAGGTGTTGGAAAAACTCACTTGAAAGTGTCTGACAGGGCGGACAGAGCCGCCCGTCTTGTGGCAGAGCAGAATCGCGCTGCCTTACGCATGGAGGGCTACATGAGCTCTTCCTCCGCGGCCGACAGCATCACGACACCCCACAACCGAGGCCGCAAGGGGCGGCGAGGAAGTAGTGAACTCAGGCCCTTTTGATGAGCTGGGCCCTTTTGATGTTAAGTCTGATGAGCTGGGCCCTTTTGATGAACTAAATCTATGTCCGATATCAGATTTGCAGTTATCCATTGTCCTATGGATCAAAGTATGTTGCATGGCTAGTATGAATTTGGGTACCAAATTTAGGCAACCGCGGTTGTGGAGCGACCGATTTAGTCACTGTCCGATCAGTGACAACGAACATGCTCACGGGCGTATAGGTCGCCGTATTAGGTTATCACATTTGTAGATGCTCTAAATGTCATTGTAGGTATGTTTAGGTTGTACTACGTCTATTTAAATATGTTTATATTTTCACTATATTAGGTTATTCTGTTGAGTGTCATATAAAAAATCAAGTATAATGTTCGTGTTTATTATTTATTTAGGTTTTCTATTTAAAAAGTATGCTTAAGTATTCGCTCGATCTTAATTTTTCTTTGTCCCCTGCCACTGTTCTAGACGTACATATGAAGATATCTCAGGTATCTTTGACATTTGTACTGCTGTCGGAGCTCTGGGCCTGTGCGGGCGACCGTGGTGCTACTGCAGTACGATATGGTCCTGGTACGTAACCAGTCCCCGGCTCTGCATTGGTGCGTCAGCTCTGCTGACATTGTCATCCGGCTCAGGCGCTCAACCAACACCCTGTTTCCTACAGGTGTGTTATAAGTGACTGCGTACGACTCATCGACGCTAAATCTCATGGATGAGTACAGTCTCTCTTGTGGATCTACCATGGCGAACACCGTATCACATATTTTTTTCTTAAAAGAAGGACAACTTCGGCCTCTGTATTTGAACGATGCATACAGCTATTTTATTAATTATTGATACAACACCTTACAAACTCATAGAATAGTAAAACTAAAGCGATCGTCTAAGCAACATCTGTTGCTACTCCTATCCAATTGATGAAGCGGCGCCGAAAGTCTAGGCCTAATACCAAACAGACCTCGCAGCCAAACCTAACATCTAAGACTTGAGGTCCCAACGAGGACACCTGCCGGGTATGGGCACCCACCAGTCCGGCATGCTCCTCAATCAGGACGTCTGCTGGGTATGAGGCCGCCGCAGCCATCTGCCACTAATCCATCTTCAGAGTTGTACCGTTGCATCTACCTTGCCCGGTCTAGCTGCTGCCGACGCCACCACGACGCCAGACAGCGTCACCCTCCTGCGCGAGTCCATCTCCGCTCATCGGGCGCCGAGTCTCCACTGCGCCACGCCGTCGAGATCCTCCGTCATCAATGGGCAAGATGAAACACCGCTCCTCCACTTGTCCCCTCCAACCAGTACTTGCTCCAAAACGATGCCCCTAGGAGGGAGAACGACACCGAAGGCATCGTCATCGTCTGATCCGGTAGACCCAGATATAGGGTTTCCCCTGGAACTTCCCGATCAGGTTGACATGACCTGCAACGACGATGCCTCTAGAAGGGAACGACGTCCGAGACGCCACCATCGTCCGCCAAGACATCAATCAGGCGAGATTTTCACCGGAAGCCACGTCTTCCCGACCTCGCGGATGGCTGGAACTGAGCGGAACCTCGCCACGAAGATGTACGTCTGTGTTGGTACTCCGACAGAGATCCGGCATCTCCTCACTGGCCCCTTCACGCGCCACCGGTCGGCGGAAGGCCTCCCCGCGATGGATCCGATCAAGGCGTTGGATCCGCAGTCACCGCCGTCACCATCCCGACCATGACAGCGCACCCCGCGCGGATGGGGTGCTGCCACCGCCGCCGTCCATTCAGGGCCGCCGCTCCGCTGGCTATGGAGCATCGGCCACCGCCGCATGGCCTGGGGTCGCCGCCCCAGCCGCCGCCTTCGGATCGCATGAGAGGAGCCGCCCCTGCCGCCTCAGATGAGATACACCGCGTCCACCCGCCCAGGTGCCTTCGGCACCGGGCCCACCGCCACCGTGGCCCACGGCGGCGGCGGCAGGAGGACGCGCTAGTGTGTTGGCGGTGCTAGGGTTTCGGGGCCCCTGGCGCCGCCCGAAGGGAGGCGACGCGAAGGGGAGGGGAGGCAACGCGAGGCCAACAGACCAGACAAAGATTCTTTAGTAGTACTGTGTAATCGATAAAGATTCGTTGCACTTGGATGTTGAAAGCAGCCGAACACTTTATTAAGAAAACATGTAGTTACTGGTGTAATGGTTTACATCTGTCTCGGCCATCGGTAAACTGAAGAATATACACTCGTATTACTTTCTGCGAAACTGAAGGGTAGGCTTCATCCTACCGAACTTTGTCTCGCGGAACGGGCTTCTTCTCGGCTGCTCCCCTCTCCCGCTAATACAAAACTTATCCTTATCGTGTCAACCGTAGTTTCATGAAATGTTCAACTCCACTGTTTCTACCACCGTAAGCAGCTGAGAAAGATAAATGATGTCTCATGGATCCACCCCTGACGGGAACTACAAAGCCAAGAAGATTTGTTTTTGTTTGCTCAATGCATCTTTTCAGATCTTAGAACTTAGATGTTTTACATGTTGTTGGCTATGAACGTATCATATGAGTATATGAAATCAATGGAATTATGAGATGATTCTGACCATGTATCTCATGTCTTCATGGGATGCATGCACATGTTAGAGCATCTACAGGCGCGGTCATCAAATCTAGCTCCTCAAACGCCCACGGATACACACGGGTGTTTTCATGGGCACTGATCCGACACTCCTCAAACTGTGTCCTTCACATCCATGTATCTCATATCCAATAACCTATATCCATACTAAGCATGCAACATGAATAAAAAGTACATAGATCATCGCACGGACTATGAAACGGACATAGATATGCATATTGCCATCATCAACGGGCCTCCAAAAGCTAGTCAAAGTTCACATAATCCACATTCATGATGGACAAGTTCTAACTAGACTACTAAATATCTTGGAATTAACAACAGAGACAACAGAGATTCACCACTTTCTCGCTTGGCCTTTGACCTTCCGGTCGCTGACGTAGCTGTAAGCGTCCAGGACAGGTGGTGGATCATCGAAATCGTAGGAGGCGGAGTTGTGGTCATCGCCGTCATCGAACAAGGAGTCATTGATGAGAATGATTCCCTTCATCCGCCAGGCGGCCTTGTCCTACTGCCGCTTTAGCTTGGCCACCCGAGCAGCCTCCGCCGCTTACTCCGCTGCCTCGCGCTCCGACTACTCAATGGCAAGCCAGAGCACCTTCGCGTTCTTCCTCCATAGATGATGAGCGTCTGTCTTCACCGCCATCAGGGACCGGCGATAGACTCAAGCGAGGAGCCGTTAGTCCTCAATGGGCTTCACCAGCAACCCGCGGTGGCGGCACATGAATTTTTCCGCTGCGTTCCTCTCCCTTGCCTGCTGCCTCTCACGGTGGGTGGTGGATGCCTTCGATTCCAGCCCGTAAGTCCGGTCCGAGGGGGCGGGCACTAGCAGCCAACGCTGCCCTTGCGGAGCAGCGGCGGGCAGGGGAACGGTATGGCCCTCGTGGAGCTGCGTGCGGCCAGGAGGGGACCATCTCCGGGGTCTGCGCTGCGCCGGCGCGGGTGCGGCAACGTGGCAGATACTGATCTGCCGCCCGTGTCCACCATGGACCAGTCCACCGCAGCGCAGAGGGCTCGCTCCTTGTCGACACCGAGGTCGGAGTACATGAGAAACTGTACCCTTCAGTCAGATTTAGCCTACATAAGTCGTACGCAGTCACTTAAAACACTCTGTTGGGTGTTTGCTGAGTGCCCGAGTCGGGTGACATCGTGAGCAGAGCTGCCGAGGCGAGAGCAGTGCCGGGTCGGGATTGGTTACGTATCATGATCATTTTTTTTGGGAACTGCAATATGACCCATGTCACCGTCATAGGCTCAGAGCTCTGACAGCAATAGATAGGGAGACTGTAACTTGAGATCTATTCATGCGTATGTACGCCCAGAGAAAATAATCTAGTGAGCCATGCGTACACGCGTGTTAATTGTTAAACACTGTGCTTATGGAAAAAAATACACTCGCAAAAGAGGCCAGTTTGAGAGTTAGAGACGAAAACGTGATATGAACTGGGGACCCGATATTTCGATAAGAGGGGATAACTACGATTTTTGTGGGACTTGACCTTCACGATCCGGCTACCAATCATATAGGGAGAACCGTACACGACTGATATCCACGGTAATCCCTGAACCAACTTCACGGCATTATCGATCAAGTCAGCGGCACAATCGACCTATTCATGAAGGATTTTTTCTGCAAACAAATCAAAGAACATACAAAAAAATAATAGCCAAGCAATCTGAAATTGCGAAAATGCTAGATGGAATAATCTTACAAGATGAAGTTCCGATAGAATGTCTTGACGGTCGCACACTAGTGCAGAACCGGACAATAGCACCGGTTCATAAGGCCCTTTAGTCCCGGTTCGGTAACCGGCACTAAAGTGTGGGCGCTAAAGGTCCCCCCCCCCTTTAGTACCGGTTCAGCGCGAACCGGTGCTAAAGGGCAACCACGTGGCACGAGCCAGCTCCGGGGGCAGGGAGCCCTTTAGTACCGGTTGGTGACACCAACCGGTACTAAAAGGTTGGGGGAGGGGGGTTGGGTTTATGATTTCATTTTCATTTAATTTTGTGTTTCCCATTTAATTTTTTTTCGTTTGCTGGTATTTTACGATGCTACATATTGTACACGTTATGCATATATATAAATAGAATTTCTAGTAGAACAGATCATATATATATATATATATATATATATATATATATATATATATATATAGGAAAAATCCATCCTACCACCCAGTGGTAGTTATCCCACATGTCTCATATACTACCATGTGGTACTATATATACTATTTTATTATTTTAAATATGTTTATATACTATATCTAAGATATTTCAAAGCAAGTTAAATGAAAAAATTGCATATGAGCCCATAGTTTTTGTCATATTTGTAAAATACGTACCTATTTGTACGTAAAAATGAGGATACTCAAAAAATGGTGCATACTATCTAAAAATTAGTATATATACTACCTAATCATTGTTATATACTACATACTACACGTACATACTCTCGGTTCTGACAGATACTACATACAACATACAAAACGCAAGTGGTGCTAACTACCACTGCTTGTAGGAAACATTTGTCCTATATATATATATATATATATATATATATATATATATATATATATATATATATATCATCGAATGTCTCACAACCACCATTAATTCACACATATATATCATCGAATTAGGTAGCTCAATTGGTGCCTTCAGAGCTAGTGGCATTAGCCTAATTGGTGCCTTTGGAGCACGATGACAATTGGAAGTGGTTCATGGGGCGGTAGCGGGTAAAAGTATTCTCCTTTGGGATCAATGACCTGGTCGAGCAAAAATCCCGCTATTTCCTCTTGAATTGCTTCTATGCGGTCCTCTGCTAGGAGCTGCTCCCACACCTCTCTGAACTGTTAAGAAGGAGATCAATATGCATGTGTATTAGTTGTGTGACTAGATATCGATAATGGTCTAAAAATTATGAATAATGTTCTGACAAATGTACCCACTCCTTTCTTTGAGATCTGCTCCTTTTGGACGCCATCATGCGAATGTTCTCGCAAACGTAGTATGCACACAGATTATTCCCCGGTGCCTGCTTCAGGGCCTTTATGAAAATGAAATTTGATCAGATAATAATTAATCAAGCATGCTAATTAAAGAGATGATAGCTAGCTAGTACTACTTAATTACTTACCTTGGGTCGATACCATTTCAGTTTCGTTTCCATTGGCCTGGAGTGACGCTGATGAACTTTGCTCAAGCCCTGCCCGCCGACAAAGAAAATGAATAAATGGGTTATTAAATAGTTGTTATCAGGAAATGACGAACTAATTAAATGGGCCGAGATATAGTTAATAATGATTGAAATTACCTGTTGACTATCCCCTTCACGGTGGTGTAGTCACTTGCTTTTTTAAGTAGTGAGTCCAGTATTTCAACTGTTCCTTCATCAACTTTAATGATTAACAAAATCCAGTGAAATATGCATGCACACATGTTTGCATGTCTTAATTAAGCGGGCATATGTAAGCAAAAACATGTAGCTAGCTAGTAGGCAAAAACAGAATTTGTAGTACAAGACAGTGTGACTCACTCGAAGTTGTAAGGAAATAGTATATCTTTATTGGTATTGAGGCACTTGAAGACCTCTAGCATGCTTTCCTCTACACTTTTTTCATAATATGGATCTAATTTCTATGTGTATTCATTAATGGTATTTGGGTCAATGAACCCAATGCCATAGCGTCCATCTTTTTCCATTTCATAAATATTCATCCTACATAATACCATAGAAAAAAATATAGTGAGAATAATTACAGGTAATGATTTATCAAAATGATCACTACAGCTAGCTTGAGACTTAAATTACAGAAAGAAATCACTTACAGACAATAGCAACTGACGATAGATTTGTCGAGTGCGTCTTGATTGTATAACTGAAATAGTTCTGAATACTCAACGGACACAGCTTTTCTCATGGTAGTAATGATCCTTCTTGACATTCACCATGAGGGACTCTCGATTGTAAATCTTGGTAATGTCCATGTACCATTGATGCAATTTACACATTCTCGTTGGGAGCTTCTTGACCTCGTCTGGCTCGACCAAAGGTTGGCCCCGGACATATTTCTGTTTATTTCCTCCTCTCTAATCAGAGACATGGGCTCGATATCGAGGAGTTGTCCAACAGTGATCATGAGCCTTTTAGCCTGCTTAATATGCTCCTCGGTTATTACCACATCGCCCAGCCCGGGAACATTAACGGTTTGCCCACAATAATATTGGGCGCGCGTACTCTCATGTGTTGTTGGCACAACAAGCAGGAGGATTGATTGCGCCGCCTGTTCTCCCAGCTGGGGAACGGTTTTACCGGTCCTTTTGCCAGCTGATTTGCTCGAGCTCGAGCTCGCCTCTTTCTGTAGAAGTGCTCGATATAACTTCCTGAGGTGGCTCTCATAGTCTGTGTCAACAGTCTTGGGAGCTGGTGCTTTAGCCATACGAATGAAGTGGTCAATCTTTTCCTCAGGCACTTTCTCCCTTGGCGGCGGTGGCGGTTTCGGTGGAAAATGGGCTTCCACCTCGGCCTTCGATATGGCTGTGTTTTCCTCCTCGGACTTGTCGTAAGGCCTCTGCGGAAGAGGCGCGGGGCTGCTTGGACCATATTGAAATCGCTTGCCTCCGCTTGTACCTCCAGTACTACCTCGACTTGTACCGCTACGCACCATAGCTGAGGCGGCTCTCTTCCGTGATTACTGAGGTGGCGAATATGGCTGACGTGGCTGAGTTGGAGGAGGAGGAGTGGCCTAAAGCTATGCCGGACTTGGAAGAGGAGTGGTCTAACGCTTTGCCAGACTTGGAGGAGGAGGAGTGGCCTGAAGCTGTGCCGGACTTGGAGGAGGAGTGGCCTGACGCGTTGGTGGACTTGGAGGAGCGGGAGTCTGCTGACTCGGTGGCGGACTTCGACGAGGAGTCGGATGACGCGGTGTCGGTGGCCTTCGAAAGATGATGCAATCCTATTTCCATAGGATTATACGATGGTTGGCCTCTCCCAGTGTGTGATCCTCGTCACCTCCAGGAATGTCAAGCTATAGCCTCGAATATTGGTCCACCACCTCATCAACCAACACTAGTAGAAAAAGGGCCTATTGTCCCGGTTCGTAAGGGCATTTTGTCCCGGTTCCTGAACCGGGACTAAAGGGTGGGTACTAATGCCCTGTCCTTTAGTCCCGATTCAATCCAGAACCGGGACAGATGGGCCTCCATGTGGCCTGTGCGTGAGCCCAGGCAGGAGTGCCTTTGGTCCCGGTTGGTGGCACCAACCGGGACCAATAGGCATCCACGCGTCAACATTTCCGTGGCTGGGTTTTTTGTTTTCTTTGAAGGGGGGGTGGGGTGGGTGTTTTGGGGGGTTAATTTAGGTGTTTCATATATCATGTTAGCTAGCTATAATTAATAGAGAGAAGTGTCCTCTCTTATGTCCGTGCTTGGTCGACGCTAGATACTATACATACGTATAGAGAGGACTAGACACGCTAGCTAGCTAGTAAGCAAACGAAGGAAACAGAAGATCATCAAGAACATATATGCATACAGAGAGAAGTGATATCGACCACCTTTCCTTCTCCGAGAGATTGGTCGAACAACAAGTTCTCGTATATCTATCCGACACTACTAGCTACATATATACAATAATTATCTCTTACAAATATAATCTCCTAACATATAGACGCATGGTCCACATAGTATTCTCCGTCTTCAGCGATCACGTGGTCAAGAAAGAATGCCGCCAAGTCCTCTTGAATTGCTCGCATGCGAGCTAGTGCTAGGAGTTCATCCCGCTTCCGAAACATCTAATTTGAAGAAGGGGGTCAGTACATATATATATGAATGAATGAAACTCAACACAAATGATGGTAATAAAATAAAATTGTGAATGTTGTTATTTACGCACTTCATATTGTTCGTCAGAGTAGCCCCGCTCACAGGTCGTGTGGCGGATGGACTCGCAAATGTAGTATCCACAGAAATCATTCCCTTGTTCCTGCCACAACCACTTTACAAGAAATAGAGGTCAATCAAACTGATAAGCAAGAATGCCAAATGGTATTGATGAAACTAACACTTGAATCACTAGGAGATGCGCAGAACATGCTACTATAGTACTTACTTTCGGGTGTCTAAATTGCAGCTTCTTCGGGAGTCCCGGAGCTTTTTTGGTGAATTTTTTCCAAACCCTTCCAGACAAAGAAAACAATTACTTGATATATCAGGAAATGAACAAAGTTGCTGATATGGTGGATAATGATCGATTTAACTTACTTCTCGAGCATTTGAGTCATGTCCGCATAGTCCTGGGGATCTTTTCGTCTTGAGTCTAAGACAGTTACTAGTCTATGCTCAAGCTTAATCTCTAGGAGAGTATAGTGGAAACTGCACAGGCATGCATAACTCATCAATTACATTACTATAACCTTGACTAATATATAAGGGAAACCGAATATGCACAAGACAATAACACTCACTTGAAGTTGTAAGGAAAGAGTATTATATCATTGTTTTCATTTATTACCAACGATCGTAGCAAGTTGGCCTAGGTATCTGCGGCATGAAATTTAACCTCAGTTGCATCTATGAGATTTGTGTTAATGAGCCCAATATCACCGATTTGTCTTTTCTTGAATTCGGCGATCTTCAATCTGCATAATATAGTGAGGATAATTATAAATACATGCAATGAAAGAGCTGAGCTATATAGAGAGACTTAATGACAGAAGTAGTACTACTTACAGACAGTAGCAGGTGACTGTTGCTTTATCAAGGGCCAATTGATTGAAAAACTGAAAGAACTCCTCAAATAGAACAGGCAACAGTTCAATTCCAACGAGGTCATGCTCCTTTTTAACCCTCACATACAAAGTACTCCTCCCCACAGACTCTCTATAGATTTTAAAGTACCAATCATGCAATCTTCGCATCATGCTCCTTTGATGAGAGGCTTCCCATACTTGTATCTTTGTATCTGCACCTCCATGAAATCATAATGTACATCGTTGGGCAGGTAATCTCCAAGATTCCTATAACCGGGCACCATGCTCGGATCATTAGCGACGATGTCGCTAGGCACCTTGAGCGGGGGGCACGATTGCTTCGCTATTTCGCCGAGCTGGGCAATTTGTTTCCTAGCTCGTCGTTCTTTCAGCCTTTCATCACTGACAGTACTTCCCGACCGCCCCGCTTCGGCAAATTCGTTTCCAATAATGCGATCATAGTTGCTTTTTGGCGGAGACTTGGGTGGTTTTGTCAGGGCACCCGGAGTGCGCTTTGCTTTCACCGGATCTACCTTCTCCTCCGGAGGTGGATGTTTCTTTGCTTTCACCCCTTCGAAGAAGTTCCTCACTTCTTCTCTCGCGATCTCGGCGTTCTCCTCCGGGGTCTCTCGTATGGTAACTTCTCTGGAGTCTTCAGAGAAGGATCGAATCTGTATGTCCTCCCGCCGCTGGCTGTACTGCTAGACGCCGGCAGAGCAGACGGAGCGACTGTCTTCTTTACTTGCTTATGGGGCGGAGGAGAAGGACTACGACGCACCGGAGCAGCCGGAGCGGTGGCGGGTCTCTTCCGCCCTTGCTGACGAGGTGGAGAAGGAGAAGGCTGGCTGCTCAGGCGCGCCGGCGCAGGCGGAGAAGGAGGCGGAGTGCCGCCACGCACCGGAGAAGGAGTCGACCGAGTGCCCTGATCGTCACTCGTCGGAGGAGGAGGCGGTGGAGGAGGCGGAGTGCCCTGACTCGCCGGAGGAGGAGGAGGCGGAGGCGTCCAGTTCGGAAGGTTGATGAGCTCCCTCCGCCATAGGCATGGAGTCTTCAGAGCAGAACCCAGCCGAATCTCCCCTTCACCGGTAGGGTGGTTAAGCTGGAGGTCCTCAAATCCCTACGTTATTTCATCCACCATCACCCTAGCATATCCTTCTGGAATCGGCCGGCAATGAAATGTTGCGCTGGGTTCAGTAGGAAAAACAGAGCCAACATCCGCCTTGAACTTCATATTAATCCGTTGCGTCATAAGGTTGCAATTTTGAGACTCCCTGATAGCATCCACGGGATAGCTGGCAGGAGCCGTCAAGACATGCTCCGGCTGAAGCAGCTCAGTGGAAGCCACGCTGCTTCTCCGCTGACATGGCGGGGTAGCTTCGGGGAAGCTTCGGCAGTTCGTTTGCTGCGATTTGCTTCTCGTTCCTCTATCGCTTGTACCCTAGCGTGCAGCGCCTGCAGTTGGGTCTGCTCCACTTTGTTCCTCCTCTCGTGGCATTTCTAACCACCTGCGTTCGGAAACCCATCCTTCCACGGAATGGAGCCTGGCGTGCCTCGTGTCCGTCCAGGGTGCTCAGGATTCCCGAGGGCCATTGTGAGCTCGTCGTTCTCTCTGTCTGGAACGAACGTCCTTGTTGCGCTGCTTCGATATAGTGCTTAAGCCTCTTGACTGGTATTTCCATTTGCTCGTCCGTCCAAATGCACTTCCTTGATGCAGGGTCCAAGTTTCCGCCAGCCCCGAAGAACCAAGTCCGGCAACGGTCTGGCCAGTTAATTGTCTCTGATTCGATCCCTTTATCAACCAGATCATTCTCAATCTTGGCCCACTTAGGCCGGGCTACGAGGTAGCCACCTGACCCCGTGCGATGGTGATGCTTCTTCTTCGCAGCATTTTGCTTGTTTGTCGCCGACATCTTCTTACTCTTTTCCGATGTCTTGTGGGCCACAAATGTGGGCCAGTGATCGCTGATCTTCTCATATCTGCCCTTGAATTCTGGTGTCTCTTTGTTCTCGACAAACTTATTCAGCTCTTTCTTCGACCTCCTGAATAGTTTTGCCATCATCTTAAGAGCAAAAGACTTGATTAATTGCACTTTAACTGGCTTCTCCGGATCATCCTCTGCCGGTAGGGTGAAATTTGACTTTAGCTCAGTCCAAAGATCATTTTTCTGCATATCATTGACATAAGACACCTCAGGGTCTTCTGTAGCCGGCTTTAACCATTGCTGGATGCTGATCGAGATCTTGTCCCTAACCAGAACCCCGCACTGAGCAACAAATGCGCTCTTTCTCCAGAGGGGTTCAATCAGTTGGCCATCGGGCGCGATCGCTATGATCTCAAACCTTTCATCCGAGCTCAACTTTCACTTCGGGCCTCGTTTCTTTACCGAAGTTGTGCTCGATCCGGAGGGCTAGAAAAAAGAACAAAGACTTAATTAATATGTGTATATACCAAAACAATGAATGCATCAATTAGCTAGTCGGCACAAGCTTAACTAATATATATACATGGCCGGACTCTGTTCGGTCACCGGAGACGTCATCACGGTCTCCTTCTTGCACCAGCATTGGGTCACCGGAGCCGTCCTCACGGTCTCCTTCTTGCACCGGCATTAGGTCACCGGAGCCATCATAATCATAGCCAGCTGCTTCCAGACCATCGGTGTCATTGAGAAACAACAAGCAAATGGCATCACTTCCTCGTGCAATTATGTCCCCCAACAACTCTTCTTGTACTTCGTCTCGGGCGGTGTCCATAGTTTCTACAATTATTTACAACATGACAATTATTATTCAAACATGAAAGATGGATATATTAGTGGCAAACGTAGAACTAATATTAATTAGTGGCCTCGACGCTGCTTCTCTAGGGTTTGGGGTGGCTTCGACAATGCTTCAAGGATAAAAAAAGAAGAGGAAAAAAAGAGGAGAACAAAGAATAGAGGAGTTCTTCTCCTCTATTCTTTCTTCTCCTCTTTTTTTTCTTCTTCTTCCTCTTTCTTTTTATCGGGAACGAGGGTCGTCGAGGGTCGCCGAGCGGTAGAGGAAACCCTAAATAGCAAGTATCGTGGGTGTGAGATACATGTGGTCGTCGGTGTCGGACACTACATCCACGTCCCACAAGTGACGTGGGTGTTGACCCTCTCATGTTTGACGACCCTCGACCCCTCGACCCCTCGGCGACCCTAGACCCCCTCTCGACCCTCGACCCCTCGGCGACCGTCGACCCCATCTCAACCCTCGACCCCTCGGCGACCCTCGACAACCCTCGTTCCCGATAAAAAAAAGAGGAAGAAGAAGAAGAAGAAAAAAGAGGACAAGAACTCCTTTTTTTCTTCCTCTTCTTTTTTTATCCTCTTCTTCCTCTACCGCTCGGCGACCCTCGATGACCCTCGTTCCCGATAAAAAAAGAGGAAGAACAAGAAAAAAAAGAGGAGAAGAAAGAATAGAGGAGAAGTCCTCTATTCTTTCTTCTCCTCTTTTTTTTCTTCTTCCTATTCTTTTTTATCCTCTTCTTCCTCTCATGTGCGACGATCCTCGACCCCGATAACATTTTTTTCCCTGATAACATTTTTTCCCCGGAGGGGGACACTGGTCATATCGATCGGATTCGTCATATTTTCTACGAATGTTCTATATACATACATCCATCGATATCATTGCATACATACATAGACATCTACATTATATATTAAGAAAAAATATCAAAATTCATCATACACACATCTACAGTATATATGAACAAAAATTATAAACTTTCTCCCCAACTCATACATGCATACATACATATATTTTGCAAAGGAGCTATATTTTGCAAAGGAGCAGGGGGGAGGAAGGAAGGGGGAGGATGGGGTGGTAGCTACCTCTCCTGGCAGGATCGGGGAGGAGACGCAGGCGGCCGGCGTCGGGGGCGACGGCGACGAGGACGGGCTCGGGGTCGGCGAGGGCGATGGCGGGGCGCGCTCGGGAGCGGTGGACGGCCTC
>NC_057806.1:698552889-698553735 GCF_018294505.1 Triticum aestivum
CGGCAGGGCACGCTCGGGGGCGGTGGACGGCAACGACATGGGCGGCAGACGGCGTCGGCGTGGGCTCGGGGGCGGGGCAGGGGCAACGGCGGCAATGACGAGGCACAGAGGGGCAGCCTGGCGGCGTCATCGGGGCGGGATCGAAGAACTGAACCAAAATTTTCACAAGTGCTGTATATATAGAACGAGCATTGGTCCCAGTTTGTGGCTAGGGCGGTAAGCGGCGGCCTTTGGTCCCGGTTGGCGGCGCCAACCAGGACTAAAGGGGGCATTGGTCCCGGTTTGAGCCACGAACCGGGACCAATGCCCCCCTTTATTCCCGGTTGGTGCCACCAACTGGGACCAATGGCTTGCGCCTGCCAAAGCCGCGGTGCGGTGGGATGTTTAGTCCCACCTCGCTAGCTGAGGAGCGGCAGGACCTGTTTATAAGCCCTGCCCCGCCATCTTCATTGAACTCCTCTGAATTGCAGGCCTCTAGGCCTAATCTCGCACTCCTATGTCTGTGGGCCTGTTGGGCCTTCTGCGGGCCTGAATCCTAGCCCATGGATAGGTTTCTAGTCGTATTCAGGCCGTGGTGGCCCAGTAGGTGGCATTGTTTTTGCTATTTATTTTTTCATTTCTACTTAGAACTAAATACTTATAGTTTTTTAGTGATTTTTTTCTTTTAGGTCACAAAAATAATAAACTTTCTGTTAGTGCCATTAGTTTTAAAATTTGAATAGTTTAAATTTGAATTTTTTTAAATTTGTGCGAATCACTAGTTTATGAATAACTTTACTATAAAAATTGATTTTTGAGTCATTCTGTTTCCTGCTATTTAATATTACTGTGTTTTATCATTATACT
>NC_057806.1:698554466-698577036 GCF_018294505.1 Triticum aestivum
AAAAACACTTTTTTAGTTTTTTTGTTTTTTTTGTTACTTTATTTATTTTATTCTGTTTCTACTTACAACAAAATACTTATTGTTGCTATTTTTATTTTTTTCCAGATTTTTTGTTTTGTTTTCTGTATTATCTATTTTGTTTTGTTTTTTGCTTTAATTTTTAATTCTTTTTGCTCTTAGGTCAGCAAAATTATAAACTTTCTGTTAGTGCCATTAGTTTTAGAAAAAATATAAACTTTCTATTAGTGCCATTAGTTTTCAAATTTGAAGAGTTAAAATTTGAATACTTTGAAATTTGTGTGAATCACAAGTTTGTGATTAACTTTACTAAAAAAATGAACATAGATGCACCTATAGAGAAAATTCGACCTAAATTCATAGTTTTCAAATGAACTCTGAAAAAGTTGGCATAGCATACTCGTGTGTTACAAAGTTGGCATGGTATCATCATAGTAGCTGCAGGAGAAAGTCTTTAATTTTTCTTCGCTTGTGTCATTTTCTTATTGCGCCGTAACCATGGATAATCTTCATCGTTTATCAGGATGCTTGGGTCAGATATGACATTGAAGAGAGGAATTTCATGAAACTTTTCATAATCTTCAAACATGTCTGTCTTGCCCTCCACTCCCAGGATGTCCCTTTTTCCTGAAAGAACTATGTGGCGCTTTGGCTCATCGTATGATGTATTCGCTTCCTTATCTTTTCTTTTTCTCGGTTTGGTAGACATGTCCTTCACATAGATAACCTGTGCCACATCATTGTCTAGGACGAACGGTTCGTCAGTGTACCCAAGATTTTTCAAATCCACTGTTGTCATTCCGTACTGTGGGTCTACCTGTACCCCGCCTCCTGGCAGATTGACCCATTTGCACTTAAACAAAGGGACCTTAAAATCATGTCCGTAGTCAAGTCCCCATATGTCCACTATGTAACAATAATATGCGTCCTTTCCACTGTCGGTTGCTGCATCAAAGCGGACACTGCTGTTTTGGTTGGTGCTCTTTTGATCTTGGGCGATCGTGTAAAATGTATTCCCATTTATATCGTATCCTTTGTAAGTCAATACAGTCAAAGATGGTCCCCTAGACAACAAGTACATCTCATCACAAACAGTCTTGTCACCTCTGAGACGTGTTTCCAACCAACTGCTGAAAGTCCTGATGTGTTCACATGTAATCCAGTCGTCGCACTGCTCCGGGTGTTTGGAGCGTAGACTGTTCTTGTGTTCATCGACATACAGGGTCACCCAGGTAGAGTTCTATAGAACTGTGTAGTGTGCTTGAGACCAAGAATATCCGTCCCAGCATATTATTGAGTCACTTCGAAGAGTGCCTTTTCAGTCAGTCTCCCATCTTACCGCGATTTAGGGAGACCTATCTTCTTAAGGCCAGGAATGAAGTCAACACAAAACCCGATGACATCCTCTGTATGATGGCCCATGGAGATGCTTCCTTCTGGCCTAGCGCGGTTACGGACATATTTCTTTAGGACTCCCATGAACCTCTCAAAGGGGAACATATTGTGTAGAAATACAGGCCCCAGGATGACGATCTCGTCGACTAGATGAACTAGGATGCGCGTCATGATATTGAAGAAGGATGGTGGGAACACGAGCTCGAAACTGACAAGACATTGCGCCACATCACTCCTTAGCCTTGGTACGATTTCTGGATCGATCACCTTTTGAGAGATTGCATTGAGGAATGCACATAGCTTCACAATGGGTAATCGGACGTTTTCCGGTAGAAGCCCCCTCAATGCAACCGGAAGCAGTTGCGTCATAATCACGTGGCAGTCATGAGACTTTAGGTTCTGAAACTTTTTCCCTGGCATATTTATTACTCCCTTTATATTCGACGAGAAGCCAGTCGTGACCTTCATACTGAGCAGGCATTCAAAGAAGATTTCTTTCTCTTCTTTCGTAAGAGCGTAGCTGGCAGGACCTTTATACTGCTTCGGAGGCATGCCGTCTTTTTCGTGTAAATGTTGCAGGTCCTGCCGTGCATCAGGTGTATCTTTTGTCATCCCATACACGCCAAAGAAGCCTAGCTGGTTCACGCAAAGGTTCTTCGTCACGTGCATCACGTCGATTGAAGAGCGGACCTCTAGGTCTTTCCAGTAGGGTAGGTCCCAAAATATATATTTCTTCTTCCACATGGGTGCGTGTTCATCAGCGTCATTCGGAACAGCTAGTCCACCGGGACCCTTTCCAAAGATTACATGTAAATCATTGACCATAGCAAGTACGTGATCACCGGTACGCATGGCGGGCTTCTTCCGGTGATCTGCCTCGCCTTTGAAATGATTGCCTTTCTTTCGACATTGATGGTTGGTCGGAAGAAATCGACGATGGCCCAGGTACAGATTCTTCCTGCATTTATCCAGGTATATACTTTCAGTGTCATCTAAACAGTGCGTGCATGCGTGGTATCCTTTGGTTGTCTGTCCTGAAAGGTTACTGAGAGCGGGCCAATCGTTGATGGTCACGAACAGCAATGCCTTTAGGTTAAATTCCTCCTGTCTGTGCTCATCCCACGTACGTACACCGTTTCCATTCCACAGCAGTAAAAGTTCTTCAACTAATGGCCTTAGGTACACATCAATGTCATTGCCGGGTTGCTTAGGGCCTTGGATGAGAACTGGCATCATAATGAACTTCCGCTTCATGCACATCCAAGGAGGAAGGTTATACATACATAGAGTCACGTGCCAGGTGCTGTGATTTCTGCTCTGCTCCCCGAAAGGATTAATGCCATCCGCGCTTAAAGCAAACCATACGTTCCTTGCGTCCTTTGCAAACTCATCCCAGTACTTTCTGTCGATTTTTCTCCACTGCGACCCGTCAGCGGGTGCTCTCAACTTCCCGTCTTTCTTATGGTCCTCACTGTGCCATCACATCAAGTTGGCATGCTCTTCGTTTCTGAACAGACGTTTCAACCGTGGTATTATAGGAGCATACCTCATCACCTTCGCAGGAACCCTCTTCCTGGGGGGCTCGCCGTCAACATCACCCGGGTCATCTTGTCTGATCTTATACCGCAATGCACCACATACCGGGCATGCGTTCAGATCCTTGTATGCACCGCGGTAGAGGATGCAGTCATTAGGGCATGCATGTATCTTCTCCACCTCCAATCCTAGAGGGCATATGACCTTCTTTGCTGCGTATGTACTGTCGGGCAATTCGTTATCCTTTGGAAGCTTCTTCTTCAATATTTTCAGTAGCTTCTCAAATCCTTTGTCAGCCACAGCATTCTCTGCCTTCCACTGCAGCAATTCCAGTACGGTACCGAGCTTTGTGTTGCCATCTTCGCAATTGGGGTACAACCCCTTTTTTGTGATCCTCTAACATGCGATCGAACTTCAGCTTCTCCTTTTGACTTTCGCATTGCGTCCTTGCATCGACAATAACCCGGCGGAGATCATCATCATCGGGCACATCGCCTGGTTCCTCTTGATCTTCAGCAGCTTCACCCGTGCAACATCATTGGGCACATCATCTGGTTCCTCTTAATCTTCACCAGCTCCCCCCGTTGCAGCATCACCGTATTCAGGGGGCACATAGTTGTCATCGTACTCTTCTTCTTCGATGTCTTCCATCATAACCCCTATTTCTCCGTGCCTCGTCCAAACATTATAGTGTGGCATGAAACCCTTGTAAAGCAGGTGGGAGTGAAGGATTTCCGGTTAGTGTAAGACCTCGTATTCCCACATTCAGTGCATGGACAACACATAAAACCATTATGCTTGTTTGCCTCAGCCGCATCGAGAAACGCATGCACGCCCTTAATGTACTCGGAGGTGTGTCTGTCACCGTACATCCATTGTCGGTTCATCTGCGTGCATTATATATAATTAAGTGTCCAAATTAATAGAAGTTCATCATCACATTAAAACCAAAGTACATACATAGTTCTCATCTAACAACATATAGCTATCCAGAGCATCTAATTAATTAAACCATACATTGAAACTATGTAAAACATTTCAATGCGAAAACAAATGTGATCTTAATCGCAACCAAGGTAACAATTGATCCAACGGCATAATGATACCAAGCCTCGGTATGAATGGCATATTTTCTAATTTTTCTAATCTTCAAGCGCATTGCATCCATCTTGATCTTGTGATCATCGACGACATCCGCAACATGCAACTCCAATATCATCTTCTCCTCCTCAATTTTTTTTATTTTTTCCTTCAACAAATTGTTTTCTTCTTCAACTAAATTTAACCTCTCAACAGTAGGGTTGGTTGGAATTTCCGATTCACATACATCCTACATGAATAAAATCTATGTCACATTGGTCGTCATAATTTTCATAAACAATAAATGAACCAATAGTTATAAAGATAATATATATACCACATCCGAATCATAGACAGGACGAGGGCTGACGGTGGCGGATACCAAAACCATCGCACTATATAAGATGCAATAATAAAAGTAAGAAAATAATACAAGTATCTATGTAAACATACAAGTAAGAATATTTTTTCCTTTCAGAAAGAAGATAAGAACAGGAGGCTCACCACGGTGGTGCCGGCGATGAGCTTGGGGTGGGTGATCGACGGCGGTGAAGACGGGAACGGGGCGTGACGGACCGCTAAACCTAGACAAATATTGAGGAAAATGGAGCTTGGAGGTCGAGCTTGGAGAGGACAAAGCTTAAGTAGTGTGGCTCGAGCATTCCATCGAACACCTTGTGTGCATAGGAGGTGAGCTAGAGCACCACCGAGCCCTGTCCCCCTCGGCCAGAAAAAACAGAGCTGTGTGCTCTACTCTTACGCGAGGACGTATATATAGGCACCTCATTGGTCCCGGTTGGGGGCATCAACCGGGACTAAAGGGGAGCCTTTGGTCCCGGTTCAAGCCACCAACCGGGACCAATGGTGGTGGGCTAGGAGCGAGGCCCTTTGGTCCCGGTTTGTCCCACCAACCGGGACCAAAAGGTCCAGACGAACCGGGACCAATGGCCCACGTGGCCCGGCCGGCCCCCTGGGCTCACGAACCGGGTCCAATGCCCCCATTGGTCCCGGTTCTGGACTGAACCGGGACTAATGGGCTGACCCGACCTGGACCGTTGCCCCCTTTTCTACTAGTGCAAGACACGAGCATAGCCCGCTGGAATCGGGTTGCAATGGAAGGTTGCCTCGGGGCGATTTGTAAAAGCAACGGCGTCCGCCACCTTCATGGATACGTTCTTCATTTTAAAGTGTAGCTCGTAGTTAGTGTTCTCCATCATGTCATCCACTGGGTAGCTATCCAGCAGTGCGTCACCCGGGGTGGAACCCACGCTGCTTCTCAGCATGGATGGGACGGTGCTATCCATTGCTGGATCATCCGCTAGCTGCTGCAGCTGCTGAGACCCCCTTTGCTGGCTAAGTGAGTCGATCTGCTCCTGATGCCGCTGGAATGTTACTGCCAAGTCTGCGTGCGCTGATTCTAGGCCTTGAAGGCGTTCATAGTCCAGTTCCTCTGCTCCTCCTCCATCTTCCTCTTCTTCTCCTCCGTAATCTTCTTTCTCGCACGGGTTCTGTAGTCGGCGTTCCAGTCCAAAAACCCCTCATACCACGGAATAGCGCCCTTGCCTCGTGTTCTTCCCGAGTGTTCAGGATTTCCCAGGGCGCGCGTAAGATCGTCCTTCTCTCTGTTGGGCTCGAACACCCCCGATCGAGCCTCTTCTATTGCAACAAGTAGCTTATCTTCGGCTCCGTCCAGACATGCCTTCTTCGAAACTTTGCCTGTCTTCGGGTCCAACTCCCCCCATGCACATAGAACCAAGTCCTGCACCTGGGGGGCCAGCTCAATGTTTCTGGAGTGACACCTGCATCCTCCATCTCTTTCTCAGACTTATCCCACTTAGGCATTCCTACCGCATAGCCACCTGGCCCCAGCTTATGGAACTTATCCTTTTTTGCGGCATTGCCCTTGTTTATTCTCGACCGTTCCTTAGATAATTCTGATTCCTTGAATTTCACGAAATCGTCCCAATGAGCACTTTGCTTCTCTAGTGTTCCCTTGAATACTGGAGTCTTCTTTCCTCCCTTCACGTACTGGTCCCATACACGATTCTTGTGGTTGTTGAATGCAACCGCCATCTTCCTAAGAGCAGCATCATTGACTTTCTCCACATCTGCATCTGTGAAATGATCTGGTAGGGTGAAATGTTCCATGAGCGTTTCCCAAAGCAGAAGTTTTTGTCTGTCGTCGACAAAAGTAAGATCTGGACGTGGCTTTGCTAGCTCTATACATTCTTGAAGGGAGATCGGGAGTTGGTCCTTCACAAGAACTCCGCACTAATGAATGAACTTGTCCGCAATCTTCTTAGGCGCTAATGGTTCTCCATTAGGTTTGATGGCCTCGATATTATACTTTATGCCCTCCTTCAACTTTTTGTTCGGGCCTCGTACTGTCCTGCTGCCTGAAGATTTTCCCTATCCGGATGGCTGAAAGAAGAAAGATCGATTCATTAATATATATCTTCAAGTCATTTAAAACATGTAATGATCACCAGATGCCTGCTTATATAAGTATACCTCGCCGGTCTTTGTTGTTTCAAGATCAACATTTTCTTCGTCATGTTCATAGTTCATGACTTCATCAATTCGGCCGTCGTGATCGAATATCATATCACCCTCCCCGGTGTTGTTTAGACTGTTGGAAATATGCCCTAGAGGCAATAATAAAAGTGTTATTATTATATTTCCTTGTTCATGATAATTGTCTTTTATTCATGCTATAACTGTATTATCCGGAAATCGTAATACACGTGTGAATACATAGACCACAATATGTCCCTAGTGAGCCTCTAGTTGACTAGCTCGTTGTGATCAACAGATAGTCATGGTTTCCTGGCTATGGACATTGGATGTCGTTGATAACGGGATCACATCATTAGGAGAATGATGTGATGGACAAGACCCAATCCTAAGACTAGCACAAAGATCGTGTAGTTCGTTTGCTAGAGCTTTGCCAATGTCAAGTATCTCTTCCTTTGACCATGAGATCGTGTAACTCCTGGATACCGTAGGAGTGCTTTGGGTGTATCAAACGTCACAACGTAACTGGGTGACTATAAAGGTGCACTACAGGTATCTCCGAAAGTATCTATTGTTTTATGCGGATCGAGACTGGGATTTGTCACTCCGTGAAAACGGAGAGGTATCTCTGGGCCCACTCGGTAGGACATCATCATATGCGCAATGTGACCAAGGAGTTGATCACGGGATGATGTGTTACGGAACGAGTAAAGTGACTTGCCGGTAACGAGATTTAACAAGGTATCGGTATACCGACGATCGAATCTCGGGCAAGTAAAATACCGCTAGACAAAGGGAATTGTATACGGGATCGATTGAGTCCTTGACATCGTGGTTCATCCGATGAGATCATCGTGGAACATGTGGGAGCCAACATGCGTATCCAGATCCCGCTGTTGGTTATTGACCGGAGAACGTCTCGGTCATGTCTGCATGTCTCCCGAACCCGTAGGGTCTACACACTTAAGGTTCGATGACGCTAGGGTTATAAAGGAAGCTTGTATGTGGTAACCGAATGTTGTTCGGAGTCTCGGATGAGATCCCGGACGTCACGAGGAGTTCCGGAATGGTCCGGAGGTAAAGATTTATATACAGGAAGTCCTGTTTCGGCCATCGGGACAAGTTTCGGGGTCATCGGTATTGTACCGGGACCACCGGAAGGGTCCCGGGGGCCCACCGGGTGGGGCCACCTGCCCCGGGGGGGCACATGGGCTGTAGGGGGTGCGCCTTGGCCTACATGGGCCAAGGGCACCAGCCCCAAGAGGCCCATGCGCCTAGGGAACCCTAGAGGGAAGAGTCCTCAAGGGGGAAGGCACCTCCGAGGTGCCTTGGGGAGGATGGACTCCTCCCCCCCTCTTGGCCGCACCCCAAACCCATCTAGGGCTGGCCGCCGCCCCTAGGGGGTGGGAAAACCCTAAAGGGGGCGCAGCCCCCTTCCCCCCTATATATATTGAGGCATGGGGCTACCCATAACACGCGATTTGATCTCTCGTTGGTGCAGCCCTGCCCCTCTCCCTCCTCCTCTTCTCCCATGGTGCTTGGCGAAGCCCTGCGGGATTGCCACGCTCCTCCACCACCACCACGCCGTTGTGCTGCTGCTGGATGGAGTCTTCCTCAACCTCTCCCTCTCTCCTTGCTGGATCAAGGCGTGGGAGACGTCACCGGGCTGTACGTGTGTTGAACGCGGAGGTGCCGTCCGTTCGGCACTAGGATCATCGGTGATCTGAATCACGACGAGTACGACTCCATCAACCCCGTTCACTTGAACGCTTCCGCTTAGCAATCTACAAGGGTATGTAGATGCACTCCCCTTTCTACTCGTTGCTGGTCTCTCCATAGATAGATCTTGGTGTTGCGTAGGAAAATTTTGAATTTCTGCTACGTTCCCCAACAGTGGCATCATGAGCTAGGTCTATTGCGTAGATTCTTTGCACGAGTAGAACACAAAGTAGTTGTGGGCGTCGATATTGTTCAATATGCTTGTCGTTACTAGTCTTATCTTGATTCGGCGGCATCGTGGGATGAAGCGGCCCGGACCAACCTTACACGTACGCTTACGTGAGACCGGTTCCACCAACAAACATGCACTAGTTGCATAAGGTGGCTGGCGGGTGTCTGTCTCTCCCACTTTAGTCGGATCGGATTCGATGAAAAGGGTCCTTATGAAGGGTAAATAGCAATTGGCATATCACGTTGTGGTTCATGCGTAGGTAAGAAACGTTCTTGCTAGAAACCCATAGCAGCCACGTAAAACATGCAACAACAATTAGAGGACGTCTAACTTGTTTTTGCAGGGTATGCTATGTGATGTGATATGGCCAAAGGATGTGATGAATGATATATGTGATGTATGAGATTGATCATGTTCTTGTAATAGGATTCACGACTTGCATGTCGATGAGTATAACAACCGGCAGGAGCCATAGGAGTTGTCTTTATTTTTTGTATGACCTGCGTGTCATTGAAGAACGCCATGTAAACTACTTTACTTTATTGCTAAACGCGTTAGTCATAGAAGTAGAAGTAGTCATTGGCGTGACAACTTAATGAAGACACGATGATGGAGATCATGATGATGGAGATCATGGTGTCATGCCGGTGACAAGATGATCATGGAGCCCCGAAGATGAAGATCAAAAGGAGCAAAATGATATTGGCCATATCATGTCACTATTTGATTGCATGTGATGTTTATCATGTTTATGCATCTTGTTTACTTAGGACGACGGTAGTAAATAAGATGATCCCTTACAAAAATTTCAAGAAGTGTTCCCCCCTAACTGTGCACCGTTGCTACAGTTCGTCGCTTCTAAGCACCACATGATGATCGGGTGTGATGGATTCTTACGTTCACATACAACGGGTGTAAGACAGTTTTACACAGCGAAAACACTTAGGGTTAACTTGACGAGCCTAGCATGTGCAGACATGGCCTCGGAACACGGAGACCGAAAGGTCGAGCATGAGTCGTATAGTAGATACGATCAACATGAAGATGTTCACCGATGATGACTAGTCCGTCTCACGTGATGATCGGACACGGCCTAGTTGACTCGGATCATGTAATCACTTAGATGACCAGAGGGATGTCTATCTGAGTGGGAGTTCATAAGATGAACTTAATTATCCTGAACATAGTCAAAAGACCTTTTGCAAATTATGTCGTAGTTCACGCTATAGTTCTACTGTTTTAGTTATGTTCCTAGAGAAAATATAGTTGAAAGTTGAAAGTAGCGATTATGCGGACAGTAGAAAGCTTATGTCCTTAATGCACCGCTCAATGTGCTGAACCCCAAACATCGTTTGTGGATGTTTCGAACATCGAACATACACGTTTTGATAACTACATTATAGTTCAGTTAAATGGTTTAGAGTTGAGGCACCAAAGACGTTTTGCGAAACGTCGCGGAACATATGAGATGTTTCGAGGGCTGAAATTGGGATTTCAGGCTCGTGCCCACGTCAAGAGGTATGAGACCTCCGGCGATGTTCTTAGCCTGCAAACTAAGGGAGAAAAGCTCAATCGTTGAGCTTGTGCTCAGATTGTCTGAGTGCAACAATCACTTGAATCGAGTGGGAGTTGATCTTCCAAATGACATAGTGATGTTTCTCCAAAGTCATTGCCACCAAGCTGCTAGAGCTTCGTGATGAACTATAACATATCAGGGATAGATATGATGATCCTTGGAATATTCGTGATGTTTGACACCGCGAAAGTAGAAATCAAGAAGGAGAATCAATTGTTGATGGTTGGTGAAACCACTAGTTTCAAGACGGGCAAGGGAACAAAGGGATACTTCATGAAACGGCAAATCAGCTGCTGCACCAATGAAGAAACCCGAGGTTGAACCCAAACCCGAGACTAAGTGCTTCTGTATTAAGGGGAACAACCACTGGAGCAGGATTACCCTAGATACTTGGTAGATGAGAAGGCTGGCAAGGTCGATAGAAGTATATTGGATATACATTATGTTAATGTGTACTTTACTAGTACTCCTAGTAGCACCAGGGTATTGGATACCGGTTCGGTTGCTAAGTATTAGTAACTCGATATAAAAGCTACGGAATAAACGGAGACTAGCTAAAGGTGAGCTGACGATATGTGTTGGAAGTGTTTCCAAGTTTGATGTGATCAAACATCGCACGCTCCCTCTACCATCAAGATTAGTATTAAACCAGAATAATTATCATTTGGTGTTTGCGTTGAGCATTGACATGATTGGATTATGTCTATCGCAATACGGTTATTCATTTAAGGAGAATAATGGTTACTCTATTTATTTGAATAATACCTTCGATGGTCATGCACCTAAAGGAATGGTTTATTGAATCTCGATCGTAGTGATACACATTTTCATGCCAAAAGATATAAGATAGTAATAATAGTACCACTTACTTGTGGCACTGCCATGTAAGTCATAATGGTATAAAACGCATGAAGAAGCTCCATGTTGATGGATCTTTGGACTCACTCATTTTTGAAAAGTTTGAGACATGCGAACCATGTCTATTGGTGTATATGCATGAAGAAACTCCATGCAGATGGATCGTTTAGACTCACTTGATTTTGAATCACTTGAGATATGCAAATCATACCACATAGGCAAGATGACTGAAAAGCCTCGGTTTCAGTAAGATGGAACAAGATAGCAACTTGTTGGAAGTAACACATTTTGATGTGTGCAGTCCAATGAGTGCTGAGGCATGTAGTGGATATCGTTATGTTCTTACTTCACAGATAATTTGAGTGGATGTTGAGTACATTTACTTGATGAAACACAAGTCTGAATTATTGAATGGTTCAAGTAATTTCAGAGTGAAGTAAAAGATCATTGTGACAAGAGGATAAAATGTCTATGATATGATCATAGAGATGAATATCTGAGTTACGAGTTTTGGCACACAATTAAGACATTGTGGAAATTGTTTCGCAATTAATACCGCCTGGAACACCATAGTGTGATGGTGTGTCCGAACATCATAGTTGCACCCTATTGGATATGGTGCGTGCCATGATGTCTCTTATCGAATTACCACTATTGTTCATGGGTTAGGCATTAGAGACAACCACATTCACTTTAAATAGGGCACCACGTAATTCCGTTGAGATGACACCGTATGAATTATGGTTTAGAGAAACCTAAGTTGTCGTTTCTTAAAAGTTTGGGGCTGCGACGCTTATATGAAAAAGTTTCAGGTTGATAAGCTCGAACCCAAAGCGGATAAAATGCATCTTCATAGGACACCCAAAACAGTTGGGTATACCTCCTAATTCAGATCCGAAAGCAATATGGATTGTTTCTTGAATCGGGTCCTTTCTCGAGGAAAGGTTTCTCTCAAAAGAGTTGAGTGGGAGGATGCTGGAGACTTGATGAGGTTATTGAACCGTCTCTTCAACTAGTGTGTGACAGGGCACAGGAAGTTGTTCCTGTGGCACCTACACCAATTGAAGTGGAAGCTTATGATATTGATCATGAAACTTCGGATCAAGTCACTACCAAACCTCGTAGGACGACAAGGACACGTACTACTTCGGAGTGGTAAGGTGATCCTGTCTTGGAAGTCATGTTGCTGGACAACAATGAACCTACGAGCTATGGAGAAGCGATGGTGGGCCCGAATTCCGACAAATGGTTAGAAGCCATGAAATCCGAGATAGTATCCATATATCAGAACAAAGCATGGACTTTGGTGGACTTGCCCGATGATCGGCAAGCCATTGAGATAAATGGATCTTTTAAGAAGAAGACAGACGCGGATGGTAATGTCACCATCCATGAAGCTCGACTTGTGGCGAAAAGTTTTTCACAAGTTCAAGGAGTTGACTATGATGAGTTTTTCTCATCCGTAGCGATGCTTAAAGTCCGTCGGAATCATGTTAGCATTAGCTGCATTTATGAAATCTGGCAGATGGATGTCAAGACAAGTTTCCTTACTAGTTTTCGTAAGGAAAGGTTGTATGCAATACAATCAGAAAAGTTTTGTCGATCCTAAGGATGCTAAAAGGTATGCTAACTCCAGCGATCCTTTTAAGGACTGGAGTGAGCATCTCGGAGTTGGAATGAATGCTTTGATGATGATCAAAGATTTTGGGTTTGTACAAAGTTTATGAGAAACTTGTATTTCCAAAGAAGTGAGTGGGAGCACTATAGAATTTCTGATGAGTATATGTTGATCAGAAATGATGTAGAATTTCTAGAAAGCATATAGGGTTATTTGAAAGGTGTTTTTCAATAGAAAACCTGGATTAAGCTACTTGAACATTGAGCATCGCGATCTATAAGGATAGATCAAAATGCTTAATAATACTTTCAAATGAGCACATACCTTGACATGATCTTGAAGGTGTTCAAGATGGACCAGTCAAAGAAGGAGTTCTTGCCTGAGTTGTAAGGTACGAAGCTAAGACTTAAAGCTCGACCACGGCAGAATAGAGAGAAAGGACGAAGGTCGTCCCCTATGCTTAAGACGTAGGCTCTTCAGTATGCTATGCTGTGTACCGCACCTGAAGTGTGCCTTGCCATGAGTCAGTCAAGGGGTACAAGAGTGATCCAAGAATGGCTCACAGGACAGCGGTCAAAGTTATCCTTAGTAACTAGTGGACTAAGGAATTTTCTCGATTATGGAGGTGGTAAAAGAGTTCGTCGTAAAGGTTACGACAATGCAAGCTTGACACCTATCCGGATAGCTCTGAGTAGAGAGACCGGATACATATAACGGAGCAATAATTTAGAATAGCTCCAAGTAGAACAGTTATTTGGAATAGCTCCAAATAGAGCGTGGTAGCTGCATCTAGGAGATGACATAGAGATTTGTAAAGCACATACGGATCTGAAAGGTTCAGACCCGTTGACTAAAACCTCTCTCACAAGCAACATGATCAAACATAAAACTCATTGAGTGTTAATCACATAGTGATGTGAACTAGACTACTGACTCTAGTAAACTCTTGGGTATTAGTCACATGGCGATGTGACCTGTGAGTGTTAATCACATGACAATGTGAACTAGATTATTGACTCTAGTGCAAGTGGGAGACTGTTGGAAATATGCCCTAGAGGCAATAATAAAAGTGTTATTATTATATTTCCTTGTTCATGATAATTGTCTTTTATTCATGCTATAACTGTATTATCCGGAAATCGTAATACACGTGTGAATACATAGACCACAATATGTCCCTAGTGAGCCTCTAGTTGACTAGCTCGTTGTGATCAACAGATAGTCATGGTTTCCTGGCTATGGACATTGGATGTCGTTGATAACGGGATCACATCATTAGGAGAATGATGTGATGGACAAGACCCAATCCTAAGACTAGCACAAAGATCGTGTAGTTCGTTTGCTAGAGCTTTGCCAATGTCAAGTATCTCTTCCTTTGACCATGAGATCGTGTAACTCCTGGATACTGTAGGAGTGCTTTGGGTGTATCAAACGTCACAACGTAACTGGGTGACTATAAAGGTGCACTACAGGTATCTCCGAAAGTATCTATTGTTTTATGCGGATCGAGACTGGGATTTGTCACTCCGTGAAAACGGAGAGGTATCTCTGGGCCCACTCGGTAGGACATCATCATATGCGCAATGTGACCAAGGAGTTGATCACGGGATGATGTGTTACAGAACGAGTAAAGTGACTTGCCGGTAACGAGATTTAACAAGGTATCGGTATACCGACGATCGAATCTCGGGCAAGTAAAATACCGCTAGACAAAGGGAATTGTATACGGGATCGATTGAGTCCTTGACATCGTGGTTCATCTGATGAGATCATCGTGGAACATGTGGGAGCCAACATGGGTATCCAGATCCCGCTGTTGGTTATTGACCGGAGAACGTCTCGGTCATGTCTGCATGTCTCCCGAACCCGTAGGGTCTACACACTTAAGGTTCGATGACGCTAGGGTTATAAAGGAAGCTTGTATGTGGTAAACGAATGTTTTTCGGAGTCCCGGATGAGATCCCGGACGTCACGAGGAGTTCCAGAATGGTCCGGAGGTAAAGATTTATATATAGGAAGTCCTGTTTCGGCCATCGGGACAAGTTTCGGGGTCATCGGTATTGTACCGGGACCACCGGAAGGGTCCCGGGGGCCCACCGGGTGGGGCCACCTGCCCCGGGGGGGCACATGGGCTGTAGGGGGTGCGCCTTGGCCTACGTGGGCCAAGGGCACCAGCCCCAAGAGGCCCATGCGCCTAGGGAACCCTAGAGGGAAGAGTCCTCAAGGGGGAAGGCACCTCCGAGGTGCCTTGGGGAGGATGGACTCCTCCCCCCCTCTTGGCCGCACCCCAAACCCATCTAGGGCTGGCCGCCGCCCCTAGGGGGTGGGAAAACCCTAAAGGGGGCGCAGCCCCCTTCCCCCCTATATATATTGAGGCATGGGGCTGCCCATAACACGCGATTTGATCTCTCGTTGGTGCAGCCCTGGCCCTCTCCCTCCTCCTCTTCTCCCATGGTGCTTGGCGAAGCCCTGCGGGATTGCCACGCTCCTCCACCACCACCACGCCGTTGTGCTGCTGCTGGATGGAGTCTTCCTCAACCTCTCCCTCTCTCCTGGCTGGATCAAGGCGTGGGAGACGTCACCGGGCTGTACGTGTGTTGAACGCGGAGGTCCCGTCCGTTCGGCACTAGGATCATCGGTGATCTGAATCACGACGAGTACGACTCCATCAACCCCGTTCACTTGAACGCTTCCGCTTAGCGATCTACAAGGGTATGTAGATGCACTCCCCTTTCTACTCGTTGCTGGTCTCTCCATAGATAGATCTTGGTGTTGCGTAGGAAAATTTTGAATTTCTGCTACGTTCCCCAACATAGACATTCGGAGCCGTAATAATCTTCTTCATTCTGATCATCATCTGGCCCGCGAGGATTGCGTATGATATTGAACAGGGCCTCTTCTCCCTCTCTGCCGGTATTGTCCGCCATAGGTTTTATTTGACTAATCCAAAAGAAATATATGCAAATTACAATGCATGGATGCAATCAATTAATAAGGAAAAACTGAATCAATCATAGTACATAATAAGCATCATCGAATATAATCTCGAATACGTCGTCTTGAATAATAGATATAATCTCGAATACATCATCTTGAATAATATATATAATCTCGAATATTATAAACCAGAGGAGTTAGTCCGAAAAGCATATACACATTATCATAGTCATACAGGCTAGGCTTTTAGTATTTAGCCATTACGATCTCGTGGTAGATCAACTCTTGTAAACACTCATATTCATCAAGATCAATCAAGCAGGACGTAGGGTATTACCTCCATATAGAGGGTCCGAACCTGGGTAACCATCGATCCTAGACGCACAATTCGGGACACCCTACCCGAGATCCTCCGGTTTTGACACCGACAGGAGGACCAACAACGTATGCACGTAAAAGATGGCATACATCAGGGTCACGCTAGATGCGCTGCTACCAAAGAAGAGAAGGAAATCTTCTTTGAATGCCTACTATCTGGCTTCTTGTCGAATATAAAGGGAATAATAAATATGGCAGAGAAACAGTTCCAGAACCTAAAGTCTCATGACTGCCACGTGATTATGACGCAACTACTTCCGGTTGCATTGAGGGGGCTTCTACCGAAAAACATTCGATTAGCCATTGTGAAGCTATGTGCATTCCTCAATGCAATCTCTCAGAAGGTAATCGATCCATAAATCATACCAAGGTTAGAGAATGATTTGGTGCAATGTCTTGTTAGTTTCGAGTTAGTGTTCCCACCATCCTTCTTCAACATCATGACGCACATCCTAGTTCACCTATGCAAAGAGATTAATGTTCTTGGTCCTGTATTTCTACACAATATGTTACCCTTTGAGAGGTTCATAGGAGTCTTAAAGAAATTTGTTCATAACCATGCTAGGCCAGAAGGAAGCATCTCCAAGGGCCATGAATATGAGGAGGTCATTGAGTTTTGTATTGACTTTATTCCTGACCTTAAGCCGATTGGTGTTCCTGAATCACGGCATAAGGGCAGACTGGATGGAAAAGGCACGCTAGGAGGAGATCAAATAATATGTATGGACGGGCATTCTCTCACTCAAGCACACTACACAGTTCTACGGAATTCCACCTTGGTGGCTCCGTATATGGACGAACACAAGAATTTTCTACGCTCCAAACACCTGGAGCAGTCTGGCGACTGGATTACACGTGAACAAACGGGGACTTCCGTCGGCTGGTTGCAGACATGTGCCATGCATGACACCGCTATCGAAGATGACCTGTACTTGCTGTCCCAGTTACCATCTTTGAATATAATTACTTTCAAAGGGTACGAGATAAATGGGAATACATTTTACTAGATCGCCCAAGATAAGAAGAGCACCAACGAAAACAGTGGTGTCCGCTTTGATGCAGCAACCAAGACAGGAAAGGAAACATATTATGGTTACATATAGGAAATATGGGAATTTGACTATGGACGTGGTTTGAAGGTCCCTTTGTTTCGGTGCAAATGGGTGAATATGACACTAGGCGGGGTAACGGAAGACCCATAGTACGGAATGACAACAGTGGATCTCAACAATCTTGCATATGCAGACGAACCATTTGTCCTAGCCAATGATGTGGCACATATTTTCTATGTGAAGGACATGTCCACCAAGCCGAGAAAAAGAAAAGATAAGGTAGAGAATGCATCGTACGATAAGCCAAAGTGCCACATAGTGATTTCTGGGAAAAGAAACATTGTGGGGGTGGATGACAAGACCAAAATGTCACAGGATTATGAAAAGTTTCTTGAAATTGCTCCATTCACAGTGAATATTGACCCGAGCATCCAGTTAAATGATGAAGATTGTCCATGGTTACGGCGCAAAGGGACACACGCGAAGAAAAAGTTTCACACGGCCCAAAGATCCCACTCTGGGATGTGATCCGCTTCTCACTGTCATCACTTTCTTCTTTAGTGAGTTTCCGGACTTATATATTTGGAAAGTCCCGCTTCGAACAAACAGGAGGGAATCATTGTAATAGTTAGGGTACTTATGTGTTTTGGCATTTGAAACGCGAAGAAATTTTATCTGCAAACAAATTATTTCATGCATTTACTGATTTTTTCAACTAAATAACCCTCAAATTGAAAAACACTTCAAATGAACTCTGAAAAGGTTGAAAGTTGGCATGGTTACTGCAAAAAGATGCACTTCGTGTACAAAATAGAGAGGGTTACTGCAAAAACTAGATGCACTTCGTGTACAAAATGGACAATTTCTTTCGAAGTATCATGGTTCCGGACAAAAACTCATCTGTTACAAAGACATTTCATTTTTTAAATAACATAAGTATTACCAAATTGAATATATTGATAAAACACACTAATATTAAACATAAGAAAAAGAATCACTAAAAAACTATTTTAAGGTTAAGTTATTCACAAACTAGCGATTCACACAAATTTCAAATAATTCAAATTTAAACTATTCAAATTTGAAAACTACCGGCACTAACAGAATGTTTGTAATTTTGTGTACATGAAGCAAAAATATTCACAAAGAAACTTTAAATACAACAAAAAACAACTCAAAAGTAAATAAAAGAAAATAAATAAGCAGAAAAGAAAAAGAAGAAGAAAAAACCTAGATAAAAAAGCCTGCCTACTAGGCCACAGCGGCCTGCATACGTCTAGAAACCCAACCTCTAGTTGGGCCAGGATGCAGGACCGCTAGCCCAGTAGGCCCAACAGGGCATCACAACAGAGGTAGGCCTAGAAGGCCTGCTTTAAAGAGGAGCTCGAGACAACAGGGGCGGCGAGGCTTATAAGCATGTGCGGGCGCCCCTCGGCTAGCGAGGTGGGACTAAACTTCTGCGCCCCTCGCCTGGCAGCGCGCCACCTTTAGTACCGGGTGGTGGCTCCAACCGGTGCTAAAGGGGGGATCTTTAGTACTGGTTGGAGCCACGACCCGGTACAAAAGGGGTGCCATTCCCGCCGCTTGGCCTGGCCAAATTTGACCCTTAGTGCCGGTTGGAGCCATCACCCGGTACTAAAGGTCCCTACTATATAAACAACACTTGGAAAATTTCATTCTCCCTCTGATTCTTCATATGTTTCTCCATCGACGACGCACTGCCTGCCTCGCTCGATCGACGCCGTCGCCGCCCCCGTACCGCGCCGTCCCCGTCGCTGCTTCATCGTGTGCCGTTGCCATCGGCACCCCCATCCCCGTCGCCGTCCTCGTCTCCGTCGCCGCCCCCGGCCCGTCCCCGCGTCATCGCCCCCGTCGCGCCCCGGCACGTCGCCGCCCCCCGTCTCCGGCCCCGTCGTCTTGCCTCGCCGTTGCCGTCGCCCCGCTATGAGCTCTCCCCCTCTCCCTCGGACCCGGCCACCATGGCCGCCCCTCCCGGAGCCCACACACACACATGCATGATGAACACACACACACACACACACACATTTTCTTAAGTTAATTAGTATATATGTATTTTCATATGTTTAATTAGTTTCGATGTTTTAGATAATTATTTTTTCACTAGTATATATGTATGAATGCAAGTTAGATGGATATAATTAGTGTTTAATTAGTATGGGATTTTTCTATATAATGTTGTTTTTCTATTTTTAATGGATGTATAGAAGTTGATTTTTCTGTTTTTAGTGTTAGATGCTAAATTAGTGTTTCAGTTGCATATCCTAGTATAGAAAAAAATTGCATATAAAAAAGTTGCATAGGAAAAAGTTGACCATATATATATTTGTTAGATGAAGGACCAGGAGAAGTTGCATAGGAAAAAGTTGCTCAAAATTTCCTAATAAAATGACATTTTATATATAGGAATTTTTTCCAGAAGAATTTGTTATTGACGTCAACGATGCCAGGCCCGCATCCTTGCCGTCGACCGATTCGCGGCGACGTCCTGGTTCAGAGGACCCATGTCTGGGACTGGGCTCCGCCGGGCTGGCACTGAGAGGTGCTACCTTCAGGGGCTCGCCGCTTCGTGAGGAACCCGGCCCCAGGTCCCGTTGTCGATCCTGAGCTCCTTTCACTACAAGAAATATGTCAACTTGCGACCATCACTATTGGTCGTTGATAGGTCATTGTTTTTCATTTGCGACATTTTTGTGACAAAAAAAAGATGGTCAAAAGCTGACGGTCGTAAACTGAAATTCACGACCTTCTTTGTGATATGTAAAAGGTGATTGGTTCCACGACCAATTTTTTGGTCACTGGCAGCCTCCCCAGGCCACGTAGGATCCAACGTGGCAAGTTGACGTGGATAAGAATCAGCCCGGACCAATTCGGTGTTTTACATGGGCCGAGCCCAACAATTCAGCCTATTTATTGTTTTTTTCTGTGAATTTTTGGTCGGCTTCATGGGCCAAGCCCAACATTTCAGCCATTTTATTTTTCGGCTGTGGCCTTTTTCGGCTGTGGCATTATATATATATATATATATATATATATATATATATATATATATATATATATATATATATATATATATATATATATATATATAGACGGTCTATTCTGCTAATATTAGCAGAATAACTATTCTGCACACCACTTCGGCACTGCACGCTCAACAGAAGCGCACTGCATCATTTTGACGACGAGCACTGCAATAGAGACTAGTGAACTTTTCGTCGGAAAAAATTGCACGCGTTATTTTTTCGGTACTGTTTTCGCTCTAATTTTTTAACTGTTTATCGGAATGAGGCATGTAATATACCATTGAAAAGCTATGGATTAGGCGCAACTTCGACATGTTGAACACTTTTCGAGATTCCACACGGTTTAAGAGCAGTTTTGAAAATAGTGCGGCGGATGACGAGTGGCAGCGAGCGTTTTTTCGTGTTTTTTTCTAAACCGCTTGTGGGAATGAAGCAAATGATACGCCGTTGGATAGATATCGTCGAGGTGCATCTTTTTCATATACAAATCTTTCTCCAATTCATTACGGTTTAAGAGCAGTTTCAAATTTACTAAATTGCGGAACTCTGTTTTTTCAATTTTTTTGAAATTTTCGGTACTGTTTTTGCTCCGGTTTTCTAACCGTTTGTCGAAACGAGACATATGATACGCCGTTGGAAAGCTACGGACAAGGCCCAACTTTCATATGTTGAAATGGTTTTGAGATTCCTTACGGATTTTAGTTAATTTTGAAAATTATGCGGCTGACTTCGAGAGGCAGCGGCTGTTTTTTCGCGAAATTTTTACGAACGGCTGGTCAGAATAATTCAAATCATACGCTGTTGGAAAGATATCGACGAGACGCAACTTTTTCATGTAGAACACTCTCTAATACTAACGGTTTAAGAGCAGTTTCGATTTTACCGAAAAGCGGACACTCTGTTCTTGGCGAGACCAAAATCGTCATATTTACTGCATCGGACAGAAGAACGCACTGCTTCAGACGAAATACCGCACTTCATTAGATGGTCAAGGGCACCGCATGGTTTCTTTTTGTTTAGACGTATTTTTTCTCGGACGGGGAAAGAAGAACGCACTGCTTCAGACGGAATACCGCACGTCATTAGATGGGCAAGTGCACTGCATGGTTTTTTTTGTGGGACGTAAATTTTCTTTTTTTTTGTGGGACGTAAATTTTCGCAAATGAGGCAGAGTGCACTTCATGTCGAGCGTTTGTAAACCGCAATACTACGAAAAGTGAACCTCGAGACTACCGTAAACGGGCCGCGACACTACCGAAAGTGAACCGCGTGAGTTTTTTCCAAACTCAATTTTTTATGTGCGTAGACCGCGCGAGTGGACCGCGGGGACTGAGCGAGTGAACTACATATAATGAAAAGCGAACTTCATTGAGATATATTTACCAAGCGAACTGTGGAGGAGTATTATAGCAAACTGCATGAGACAACAAAGTGAGCTTCAAAGTTTACTTATAAAAAGACGGGCAACCACACTGCAATGGCGACACAGGGAACTTCACACGATGATGAAGTGCATTGCCGCGCCACTACTCGCGTCGAGCACATGGACTACAACAAAAATAGTAACCTGCTCAACACACACACACATACTCCAATACAAAACAATATCCTTTCAATGGCAGCACCCAGCTGAACGTGCCACAGGTAGAGAATTACATCCCTGGACGTCGTCCACCTTTGTATGTTCTCCATCCTAAGAAAACAACAAAAAATGAACCGAAGAGAAATAGTGACTGGACTGCATGTGTGAATAACAAATTATAATGAGGTACCATTTTTACAGACAACTAGTGTACTGCATGATGAACTTTGACTTACTAAAAAAGGATGCCGCCAGCCACCCTATGGCGAAAAAGAAGGAGTGGAGGAGAGAGCTGCATCCTGCAGGTGAGCGTCATGGCTCGCATGCCCGAGTGAGCTGCACGCCGCACTCCTTCACACTGCAATACCCGCCGTCCCAACAGTGGACTGCACGCATGAGCACGAGATTCACCCAGTACTGCGATGCCTTGTGGGACGTACTTCTCGTCCTCATGGGCAGAACTGCACGCGACACACGCAGCGGCCATCACTGATGGGCGCGCCTGAACGCAGAAAAGGACGAGAACAAGGGGAGGAGCAGGACTCCGGCCGTCCGATGGTGGCGCTGCCATTGCCCTCCTTGGGCTCCTCCTAGAAGGCCACGGTTGTGCTTCGGGGTCGTCATTGAGGAGCCCTGGAGCTCGAGCTCGAGAACGGCGAGCCTCACGGGAAGAGAACTGCATGGAGTGGAGGGGCGCACCACAGCTGGATCTAGCACGCACGGGATTCACTTGCCACGGATCCAGTGGCCCCGGCGGCCGAATCCGGCGCGAGACAGGCCACGGAGATCACTGGAATCTAGCCAGGGGAGAGGGGAGGCTCGTCGGTGATGGAGACGAACTCGACAACCGCACCCATGGTCGTCGCGGTCGATTCTGGTGGTTTCAAGGCGCATCGGGGGCTGGTGGCGGCCGGATCCGGCGGTTGAGGCCGCGCCAAGGGGCCGTGGTGGCCGGATCCGGTGGTTGAGGCCGCACCGGGGCCTGGTGGCGGCGAATCTCGCCATTGTTTGGGGTGGCACGGGAGAAAGAG
>NC_057806.1:698577714-698584500 GCF_018294505.1 Triticum aestivum
GTGATGAATAGTTATTCTTCACCCCTTCTCTATTTTGACATCAATGCACCGTATTTTTACATTTCGTAAATTTTGTCTTATTTCATACGTAAAAAGAGAACATAAAAAATATATACTCGCCGTAAAAATATTTTATGTTACGTAAAATTACGAACGTAAAAACATAGTGTAAAACATACATAAAATGCGATATTTCTTGTCTTATAACCTATTTTTTGTTTTCTTATACCAAATTTTACGTAGTGAATCAATACGAATTTAACTATTTGTATTCCAAACATAATTTATTTATGAAGCGATCGTAAGATTTCCTCGGGTGTAGAATAACTTATTCTGCACCCTGGGTGATGAATAGGATTACTATATATATAGTGGGTCCACTAGTCAGATGGGTCCCAGTTATAAGATTGTGGTAAGTGGGTCCAAGTTGTCAGCTTCTAGTAAGTGGGTCCTGGCTGTCAGGGTCATATTCTTCATGTTTCAATTTGGCAGTAAATAGATAAGCAGTATTTAAATTGGCACAAACAGAAAACACATATAATAATACTTCAAATAACAACCAGATTCAGTATGGAGCTCCTACTCTACAAATAACATATAATACAATGGCTGAATCTGGAGCTCCTGCTCTACAAATAACACATAATACAATGGCGCTCCTGCACTACCAACTACAACAACCATCTATAGTAACTAATACTATACAACATCTACACGATGGAGCCCCTGATCTACCAATTGTGCTATATTCTTCACGATGGAGCTCCTTTGATAGCATTACAAACTAGGCACCTGATCCTGTCATGAAAAACATGCAACCTCAGTCCCCCTGTTACATGAATCAGCAAAGAAGAATCAGAAAACTGGAGCCAATATATTATGAAGAGACCAGTCAAAAAAGGACAAGTTATTTAGAATGATAACATAAATTCAACTAGTACAATGCTTTTATTATCCAGCTAGTCAAAACAAGATACTCATTCATACAAGAAAGTTGACTCACGAAAATAGAGCATTCTACTAATAGCTCGTAGAGTATCAATATTCTGTTCTTATAAGCTTATTCTTATGCCTAAAGCAAGTAAGGAAATCTGGCCAAATACGCAACACCTCCATAAACTAAAACATCATGACTGGCCTGGGTTCTAATTCTGCTTTTTTCTTGGGGCCATGATTACGATGATATAGCCTAATAAACTCTATGCCAAAATGTAAAGAAGATAAATATGGTGATACAGCAATAAGAGCATACTACGAGTAGGAAGTGGAAATAATACAATGAATTCAGAAGCATCAAACCTCTCTTTTTCGAACCATGATTATCTTCTTATGTGAAACCCCGGAATTAAAGTGATGACATTAGTATATGACATGCGTTGATAACAAATGTTAGAACAACCACCAGATTACGAAAGTACACACCCATCATTATGATAAAATAGCCCTTAACAGAGCCAGCAAATGTGTATATTAGCTTTACTAGAAATTAGTCAGTAGATTAAGGAACTATAAAAGAACCACTATAGGTTTGCATCACTCAGGGTAGTGCAAGCCTGATCAACTATACTTTAGCCTTGTCTGGTTGGTACTTGGTATATCTAGTACTAGCACTTCCCGAGGAGCATAAATTTAATACTAGCAAGTACAAACAAAGGAACGATGTATGGTTTACTACCCTTGGTATAACTTGAGTAAACCCATAATCGTAAGCATAGTCAAGTCGAGACATGCACTTCAACACTCAAGGACTCTTAACACAAAGAGAAGCAACACGGGCGGTCAGCAGAGCAAAACTTGTCAAGATTAGCTAATAGATTCTGCACAAGTGAAATCAACAGAATGAGACAACATATTAAGCCATAATCTTAAAATCCAAATTTGACATGAACTAACAGGAAGGACAACCACATGGCAACAACAATTTGAAAAGGGAATCAAGTACTGCTAAAAAATAATACCAAATTAGAAAGCATCGGAAATAAGAAACATGATAAGTGGTAGTTCTAAAGTATAGAAAGATGTCAAAGTGACGGATACATCATCTAGTTATTGGCAACACTCTGCCAGTGCCATGACCTGTGCACAGGAAAACTATTCTTTTCGCCAAATAACCCAGCAACAAAGAAACTGGGGATGTACAATAAGTCAAACTAAGTAAAAAATAAACCCAATTGATAGCCCCACCAGCCCGTAACCAGAGATGACTAGACAACACGATCCCTTGCATTTAGCAAGAACATGGCGCACAACACACTACTAGGAAAGGGCCTACTAGTTGCGCACCTGTTTTTCCTACTAATGGCGCACTACAGGTGCGCCACTAGTATCACGCCATTAGTATTTTTTTACTAATGATGCACCTGTGGTGCACCATTAGTATCTGGTATACTAATGGCGCACCATGTAGTGCGCCATTAGTATAGCCCACGGTGCGCCATTAGTATGCCTCCCAGGGGGCCATATTTACCCATGTGCTTTGGCATACTAATGGCGCACTAGTGGATGATGCGCCATTAGAGTCCTTTTTGCAGTGCGCCATTAGTGTGCTGAGTGGTGCACCACTAGTATGAATATTAGGGATTTTTTTTCTATTCTGATATTTGCACAGGTTACAAAACATATTACTGCACATAATATAGAGAGCACAACATATAAACAACAGATTCATCGAATACAATAAAAGATTAGTCTCCGAATACAATTCATCATATTAGTCTCCGAATTAAAAAGACCGAAAAAGATAGATCATTACAAGTCTCGAGACCGTGAGTAGCGAGTTTGTCGGAAGTAATACTAATCCTAACAAGTCCTACTAATCATCATCATACAACTTCTACTCGTTATTAATAACAAGTCATACGATCATCATCTTAATAGTCATCGAACCAACCCTACTTAATTGTTCTTAGCACATGATCATCAGTATTAGGGAGGACCTAAATACCCTATTTAAGGTAAAATAGCATAAAACAATAAAGACAACGACTCTCCATTATGGAGAATGGAGATCATCTTGTCTCCAATTCTTGCGCTTCACTTCCTTTTGCTTCCAAGAACCTCCTTACGACTGTCCATACATTTTTTCCATCCTTTGATTTGCATGTCTCCACTTCTTTTAGAAATCTGGTATGGACAGTTGAGATTCGTAGGATGACCTGGCAGTATGTTCAAAACATTAAGGCTACCTTTCTGATACATCAAATGAGGCACACAATTCTCTGGGATTATCTGTTGAAAAACATAGTAATAACTTCATCGTTAGCAATGATGTACTAGTTTTAGAAGTATGCAAAAGATGCACGGATGTCATAATAGTAAAAAATTCTTACAAGGGTATCTCCATGGTAGTCACCGTAGTTGAACACATGCACTAGTGGCACGTATTGACCATAATGTTGAGGAGTTTGATTGTAGATATTGTAATTCTCAATGTCAGTACAAAATCCGACCAGATGATTTTTCTCCTTGTATGTTAATTCGGAGCCATCGGTGTAGTGGGTTTTTTCTACCATCTCCCGCACATTCTTTAAAAAATGGAAATAAGCTTTCAATGGAAATAAGCTGTCAACTATTTTGAAATATACAATATAAATTAGCTAATAAATATGTTTGAGAAACTCACATAGCGGTAGAATTGGAGGCGTATCAACAAGGACCCAAATGTCCATATTGTCTTGCTCGATTTTAGGATCACGAAGATCCATGATGACAAGCATACCCTCATCAAAACCATACATCTTGCAAAATGCTTCCCAATTTTTGCAACCAAAATGGGTTAAACTCCCAGAATTATACAGATTTACTTCAAAATCCACATCGTGATGAGTCCTTAGGTGAATTTTCTTTATTTCAGAATTTTCATGGTCTTCAAAATCCATCCTCTCCAACACATAGCGTCTTGCGTGGCATGGGATAAGCTATACTCAAATTGTAAAAGATGAAAATTACACGTTGAAATAGTTGAAGTCATGCTTAATTATGAAAATAACACTTGTCGTCGTTGTGTACCATTTCAACTTCGAAGGTCTCCTCGAGCTTAATGCTGAAGCGCCGATCATCGTCCAGGTGAGGCATGTCGCACAAACCTCGATCGTCGTGGCACCAGCCGCACTCCCCCGGGAGACTTTTGTCGTTCGATGACAACATATCCTACGTTCATAATTCAAAACTACATCATCTCTTGCATTGGGTCCAATAAGATAATCCACAGTATGGTGAAAACACGCCCTTCGAACTGGTTTGAGCTATTGGTGAATGGAGATGGTCTAAGATTTTCAGTAGTAAGAAGTGAAGTGGTAATTTTGAGAGCAAATGGTTAGGATGAGTAGTCCCGCTTTCCTGTTTAGCTTTACGATAGAATATTGTTAGTCATGCACACTTGTGCATTTTCAGCCAGGCCCAGTGGAGTTGGCCTAAAAAATTTTCTTTCTTTAGGCCTGCTACATCCATCTCAAGTATTTATGGTCAAGGGTTAGCAGGGCCATCCAAATAGCATATGTGGTATGGGCTTTTTTAGTAGGTCATCCTACCAGATTAGGGTTTACCGATGACGAGCAACTGACATTAGTAATAACTATGAGTTGATATCACACTTCTATATGTATAACACAAGAGGCAGTTGATCCTACTTAATTAAGTACTAAGATACCCTGGCCCATGCATTAGTCGCAAGTACCCGATATGTCCTATTTTTAGCAAAGTCATGCTAAAATTCACGGAAAAATTCAGCATGACCTTTGCTGAAAATAGGACATATGGAGTACTCGAATTTGCCGGAACGGAAGTTAATCGACATTCTGGCAAACTCAAGGGCCTCTCAGTGTACCTGCAGAATCATCACAACACGATGGTCGGAGACAAAACCCAGCAAACTAGCAAAGTTACTGACGTGTTTACATAAATTGTTTTCTGAAAAAGATGATCATCATCTTTACAAGTCTTTCTCAATGTGATCATAGAAACAAAGCAGCACCACAATGTGCCTCTACTTTCATATGGATGAAAAGGCCACAGACCATATGGTCCTCTGCTTTCATATGGACAAAATAAAAGTTCACACATATAAATGGAAATGAAAATGTATAGTAGGAAATGAAAAAGAATTATGCTCAAAGAACAATGGTAACAGCAAAGATGATAAGTATATTTGAAACAAGAAAACAAGACTTGCATAGGCTATATTTGAAACAAGATATTCTGCCAATCTTTGTTAACTGAAGCTAAGATGATAAGTATATCTAGAGTGCATTAGCTATGGTTCTTATCTAGCTAAAATAAAAGGAGAAAATTGCTTATTTACACCTCACAAATATTTTGGCTTGCTGATCTAGGTAGAAGGCATTTTTGTCATCGGTGCTAGTCAGATCTGAACCTTACATCAAATACACTTCTCAATGTTCACTAAAATTTAGAGACTAGATTGAGAGAGATAGCAGCAGCAAGAAGTTGAGGTTCGGACTCTAAGGAGGAACAGTGGGGGTGCAAGGAGATGGAGTAGAAGTAGTAGAGAGCAGCAGCAAGCAGTAGAGAGCGGCGGCGCACCATCTCTAAAAAGAGATACCTCTCAGCATCAGCATCATCATCCAAGGAGGAGCTGCATGGCACCACCTCCAAAAAGAGACCACCACAAAGCCAGAATGCTTTGCTTTCTTACTCTTCTTACTCCTCCTTTTAACACAACCAGAAAGCTACCACCACCTAAATAACAAACACCTCCTTGGATATGCTAAAACTACAAAATGATCATGGCAGTGTGTTTGTGGCATCCGTGCCTGTGCCAAGATATGCTAAAACTTAGCTCAGCAACCAACAGAAAGTAACTTAGCCCAAGAACAAGCTTTGTGAAAACTAATAAGTCACACATATAAAACCACCTTTGTGAAAACAGTCCACACCAAAACAGAGTCCACTCACGCAACTCACACATTATGTCGATTCAACAACTACTACCCTTTACACTAGCATTGATAGAGCCCGATCAGTCAAAAATTACATAAAAACTATCATAAAAGAACTTGCGTATAGAAAAATCTCAAAATTAAACAATTAGTACATGATGCATGTTCTATGAACCCTGAACATGCACATTGGGAACTATTACAAAAACTAAGAAAACATTATGCATGCTCTCTGAACATGTACATGGAAGATGAAAAACAACTATCTAGTGACGGCTCTTTTGCTCTGAATTCATTCAAGAATGACAAACAACTATCTGGCCATTAGCAGCAGCAGTAGCTAGGGGCAGCAGGCAGCACTAGCAAAGAAGCAGCGATGCAACAAGTAAGAGCAGCAGCAGTGCAAGAGCGGCGGCGACGGCAAGAGCAGCAGGAAGCAAAAGCAGCAGCGACATCAGCGCTATAGGCAGAAGCAGTAGCAGGCGAGCAGCAGAAGCAGAGTAGCAGCAACGGGCGCGCGCGAGGCGCAGCCAGGAGAGGGCGTGGGCGGCTGCGGGCGATGACAGGCACGTGGGGCCACGGTGCAGCAGCGGCAGCAGGTCAGCGGTGAGTTCGGGGACGGCAAACGACGACGAATCAAGGCGAAGTAAAGGGGGGTCCGGAGGAGAAGCTCACCACGAAGCCGGGGACGTGGTTAGGGAGGCCGAGGACGGACCAGAGCGAGACGGGGCCGGGGACGTGGTTGGGGAGGACGATGGCGATGTAGAACGATGGGGCCACGCGTAGGAAGAGATGGCAAGAGGTGGCTGCTGCTCCTCAGCGAGGTGGACGCACTACTGCTTCTCCTTGTCGGCGGGGGGTCGTCGGCGGCGGCGGAGAGCGGGCGCGC
>NC_057806.1:698584730-698585257 GCF_018294505.1 Triticum aestivum
AGGGAGGGGGATCGATCTGGCGAGGGGGAAAGGGATAGAGGGGGAAAGGGACAGAGGGGGAAGGTTAGCAATGACGCACCACCCAGGGGTGCGCCATAAGTACATCCATAGCAATGGCGCACCATCGAGGGGTGCGCCATAAGTAACTTTTTTTATTTTTGAAAATATCATCAAAGTTATTATTTGAAAATATCATCAAATTTGTTTTTTTGGATTTTTAATTGCATTCATTTTTTGAATTGGTAAAACATTTAGGAGTGTGAAAAAATATCATCAAATTTGAAAAAATATTCATGAATTCAAAAAGTCCCCGTGAAATTGAAAAATATTCATTAGTTCAAAAAACATTAAAAAATTCAATACTTTTTGTGAGTTAGAAATTCAATACCAGAATAAACACATAAATAAATATTCATGAGGACCAGAACAGAAGAAATATCATTACTAAAAGTGGAGGAGGGTGCGGTGGGTCGTAGGCGGTGGTGGAGCGGGGGAGGGTGCGGTGGGTTGGTGGCGGCGGTGGAGCG
>NC_057806.1:698585455-698600182 GCF_018294505.1 Triticum aestivum
CTCGGCGGCGGTGGAGCGGGGGAGGGTGCAGGGGTGCTTTTGGCTCTCCATTAGTAGTTTTGCAAAAAAAATTATAGTAGTGGAGGATTGTGTGGCAGGTGCGCCATTACTAGTTAAAACTAGTAATGGCGCACCGTGCCCTGATGCGCCATTAGTATTTTTAGAAAAATTAAAAAAAAATGTTACTACTGGCGCACTGTGGGTCTCGTGTGCCATTAGTGTCTATCACACTAATGGCGCACCAACACATAGTGCGCCACTCCTATATAGTAGTGGCGCACCACATGTCTGGTGCGCCATTAGTGGTCATGTCATCTATAGCCCTTTTCCTAGTAGTGACAGTCACAACTGGAGAGAGCAACCAGAAAAAAGCATAGTTCATGGTGGAGAGAGTGGTGACTTACGTCGATAGCGATGCCTGTCTTTCTCAAGGAAGTAGTGGTCGTCCATGGCCTGGCCGAGAAGAGGATCAAGTACAGTTCCTATCTTACATCCAACCAACATTTAGAGCTAGCCCTGACATCCAACCAACATTGCACAATGGGGCAAAGAGATCCAAATGTCTGGCGTAGGAAGATCTTCACAACCTTCTTTTGGCGAGTTGTACATGAAAAAATAAAATAAGATGATGGTTCTGTAAATGGTAAAGTTGCAAGTCAATAAGATCACAAACATGCTATTGTGTTCACAGTTATTAGTAAAGCAGCAACCAAAACGAGTGATAATGCACAAGCAACTTTTGCATATGTCTATACGATCAAACATTACAGAATTATAATTGTTATTCTAATCTCACTCCACATGTGGCTCTATGAACATGCCGGACACACAGCACTGAACATGCGAGACAAAAATGTAAAGAATCTATTTTATAGATTTAAAGTGACATATTTACCCTACTTGTTCACCGATAGAATCACTACCAATTTGCGCAATAGCTAATAAACCTTAACAAACAATGGAGCGTACACGTAAATTTGGTAACTGATCATGGCTTAATAATAGTATGCATTTGGACAGAAAGCAGCTTATCAAGAAATATTTTTTAGTGAACTCGTCAAAGAGGACATGACACAACAGACACTAGCTACACCAAAGAAATGATTACCAACTCAGAGACATAGCAGAAACTATATGCTAAGCTATTGTAGCTGGGATGTTGTAGCGACTGCGCAAGGCATCGATAGCTCTTGCCACGGACTTTGTCATCTCAGGGAGGGTCACCTTGCACACTAACCATTGTGAACCAAGTTAGTACTAAACGATAAACCACTGGCGCATTGAAAACTGAAGTGAAGTAAAATTCAGAAGATAGATGTCTCTACTAGCTCACTACAGTACTATTCAATGATCACCGCAGAAGGTAGAATCCCAAAACGATAGCACTGTATGTTACCCTTACATAGACGTCTACTAAACCGATGGTGAATAATAGGTTATTGTAGGCAAAGTCATTTGGATAACAGTAACTTGTTCAGATGGAAAATATGAAGAGTAGCATCAGTTTTGTAGACCGCAAGCTAAGGCTCGTGTAGCATGCTTCTTGTTGAATGCAGTGCAACTTCAGTCGACAATCTTCTGCGTGCAGCACAGAACAAAGCAGTCGACGTGTAGAGGTTTCTTTTTTTGGTCACTTTTTAAAACCGCAAGCCACGGCTCATGCATCATACTTCTCGCTTCTTTAAGTTTACAATTAGGTAAGTTTAATTATTGTTTTGTTTAGTAAATCAGAATACTTGTTGTTTACAGGAGAAAAACATGTTCCCTTTGCAGGAGAGTGCAAGTGCTACTGTCACGATTTAACGTCGGGGTGTAACCTCTAATGAGGCAAACGTTAAGCTCATGTGCCACATAGGATCTGAAGCCGACTGCTGCAGCATCCAATGATCAAACGAGGCAAATATAGCAGCATGCAGCATCATATTCAGGAGACGGCGCCAGCCAAGCCATAACTAGTTTGTCTGGACTGCGTACCTTGCACCTCGATTAGAGCGGCACTGTCGAAAGTCTGGTAGGCGGCGGCGGCCTGGCCGATCCCAGGGACCATCATCTGTAGGGGCTGCTGCGCCTAGTAGGCGCCCTCGAGGAGGTGCTGCTGTGGGGAGAGCTGCACGGGGGTGCTTCTCCCCGCGTCCTGCTGGGACCTCTTCCCCTGGAACGACATGACGCCATGGAGCTCCTACACAAGTACACAACCACGTCATCATCCCGTCACACACAGCGGCAAAATCAGACGTGAGCAGAAGCTAACGCAGGCGGTCCGCAGAGGCTGGGCACGTGCGAGGGAGCGTACCTTGGAGGGCGCAAGGAGGACGGGGGAGGCGAAGGCGGAGGCGAGGAGGGACAGGTTTGAGGTCGCCCACCATCGCTCGCGAGGAGCGGATAGAGCTAGGAGAAAGTAGAAACTCTTAGCGGCGGCAACCTTGCGCTCCGGAAATAAATCAGCGGAGTTACTGATGGAAGGGGAGGCGTGGAGCCGCGAAGCCCACCTTGCGCTCCGGCGAGGCGGTGGTGCAGGTGCTGCGATGCGGATCTGCTGCGGGAGGACAAAGGAGAGCGACTGGGACTTGCCATCGATCTGGATCGGGGAGAGAGAAGTGGCGGGGCGGGGAAGGAGGAGTGTGCCGCGGGCTGCTAGGGTTTGGGTAGTGCTGCAAACAGGTGAGCGAGAGACGTTGGATCCCTCGTATGTGGACGGTTCAGATCGGCTGTAGTGGGGTGATCCGTGAGAAGAGTCCTGATTGGTTGAAAAAAATATCTGTGATTTAAAATTAGTTTCCAAGTCCTAAAAATAGGGAGGTTTTGTGAAGCAGCTATCAAAAATATTTTGCAAAAGGGCACCACACAAATTTTCACTAGAGTTAAACCACATTTTATGAAAGAGCACCAATTTATATGCATTTCTAATCTGTTTAGCTATTTTTAATCATTTTCCGAGTCCCCGAAATGAGTTTTTTTGGTGAAGGTCCTACCATATATTTGCTGCAAAATTGGACCAAATCAATTTTCTAAAATACGAGACATATTTAATTCACAATTGACCAAATGGTTGGGTGTTAATAGCCTTGATCCACCTCTGGTGAAAAAGACAAATTTCTGCCGCTTCACTAGAAAGCGGGTCAAATTTGAACTACAGGTGCCTCATAGTCTGCTCTTTATTTTCTCCAAAAATCATTTCTAGGTACATAAGTATCTATTTAATCAGAGAAACATCAATTTTTTTCCAAGATTCAACCACTAGCTAGGAACGGTCAAGCCCGCTGTTTTGGCCACATTTTAAAACGGGCATAAAAAATTTAAAAAAATCAAAAATTAGGAAAACCTTCGCATTGTGTCATTAGATGTGACCAAGTGGCCAGAAAAAATTATAAACTTGTCATACGGCAATTATTTTAAAAATGTGTTCTCACAAATGAGTTATCATATGTGAATAAGATTCATGACTTTCAAACAAAATGACCAATCTTATGGCCACATTCATAGCATAGTTTGTTCCAATGATCTCATATTGTGCACAAGGTCGTATATTGGCATGGGAAACAATGTTGCCTAAGGAAGTTTTCATTTTCTTCGGACGAAAAAATCATTTTTCATTTTCTGAGTGCCCAAAATTAGGTTTTTGTGAAGGACCTACCATATATTTGTTGTAAAATTGGAACAAATCAATTTTATAAAATACTAGGCCATATTTAATGCACAATTGACCAAATAGTTTGGTGTCAAAATCTTTGATCCATCCCTCGTGAAAAAGACAAATTTCTATCGATTTACTTGGAAGCGAGTCAAATTTCAATTGCAGCTGCCTCATAGTTTGCTCTTTATTCTTTCCAAAAATCATTTCTAGGTACATAATTATCTATTTAATCAGAGAAACATCAAAAGTTGTCCAAGATTCAACCACTGGCTAGGAACGGTCAAGCCTACTGTTTTGACCGCATTTTGAAACGGGCATAACAAATTCAAAGAAAATCAAAAAATTGGAAAACCTTCGCATTGTGTCATTACATGTGACCAAGTTGCCAGAAAAAATTACAAACTTGTAATACAACAATTATTTTAAAAAGGTGTTCTAAAAAATGAGCTATCATGCGTGAAGATTTCATGGCTTTCAAGCCAAATGAGCAATCTTATGGCCACATTCATAGCATAGTTTGTTCAAATGATCTCATATTATGCACAAGGGTGCATATTGGAATGGCAAACAATGTTGCCTAAGGAAGTTTTCATTTTCTTTGGACGAAAAAATCATTTCCCATTTTCCGAGTGCCCAAAATGAGGTTTTTTGTGAAGGATCTACCATATATTTGTTGTAAAATAAGGCAAAATCATTTTTATAAAATACTAGGCCATATTTAATGCACAATTTACCAAATGGTTTGGTGTCAAGTGCGTTGATCCACCTCTGGTGAAAAAGACAAATTTCTGCCGATTCTGTTGGAAGCGGGTCAAATTTGAACTGTAGGTGCCTCATAGTTTCCTCTTTATTTTTTCCAAAAATCATTTATAGGTACATAATTATCTATTTAATAAGATAACCATCCAAGTTTTTCCAAGTTTCAACCACTAGCTAGAAACGGTCAAGCCCGCTGTTTTGACCGCATTTTGAAACGGGCATAAAAATTCAAAAAAGTAAAAAATTCGGAAAACCTTCGCATTGTGTCATTAAATGTGACCAAGTAGCCAAAAAATTATAAACTTGTAATACGGTAATTATTTTAAAAAAGTGTTCCCACAAATGAGCTATTATATGTGAAGATTCATGGCTTTCAAGCCAAATGATCAATCTTATGGCCACATTCATGGCATAGTTTGTTCAAATAATCTCATATTATGCACAAGGGTGCATCTTGCAATTCCAAACAATGTTTCCTAAGGGTGGTTTCATTTTCTTTGCACGGAAATTTCATTTTCCATTTTTTGAATGTGCGAAATGAGTTTTTTTGTGTGAAGGACCTACTATATATTTGTTGCAAAATTGGACCCAATCAATTTTCTAAAGTACTAGCCTATATCTAATGCACAATTGATCAAATGGTTGGGTTTCAAAAGCCTTGATCCACCTCTGGTGAAAAAGACAAATTTCCGCCGATTGAGTAGGAAGCGGGTCAAATTTGAACTCCAGGTGCATCATAGTTTGCTCTTTATTTTTTCCAAAAATCATTTATAGGTACATAAATATCTATTTAATCAGAGAAACATCAATTTTTTCAAACATTCAACCAATAGCTAGGAACGGTCATGCCCGCTGTTTTGACCGCATTTTGAAACGGGCATAAAAAATTGAAAAAAATAAAAAAATTGGAAAACCTTGGCATTGTGTCATTACATGTGACCAAGTGGCCAGAAAAAATTATAAACTTGTAATACGACAATTATTTTAATAAAAATTTCTCACAAATGAGTTATCATATGTGAAGATTCATGGCTTTCGAACCAAATGATCAAGTTTATGGCCACGTTCATAGCATAGTTTGTTCAAATGATCTAATATTGTGCACAAGGGTACATATTGGAATGGCAAACACTAGCGTTGCCTACGGAAGTTTTCATTTTTATTGGATGAAAAAATCATTTTCCATTTTCTGAGTGCCCAAAATGAGGTTTTTGTTGAAGGAACTACCATATATTTGTTGTAAAATTGGACCAAATCAATTCTATAAAATACTAGGCCATATTTAATGGACAATTGACCAAATGGTTTGGTGTCAAAAGCTGTGATCCATCCCTCGTGAAAAAGATAAATTTCTGCCGATTCAGCTGGAAGCGGGTCACATTTGAACTATAGTTGCCTCACAGTTTGCTCTTTATTTTTTTTCCAAAAATCATTTTAGGTACATAAGTATCTATTTAATCAGAGAAACATCAAAAGTTTTCCAAGATTCAACCACTGGCTAGGAACGGTCAAGCCTACTGTTTTGACTGCATTTTGAAATGGGCATAAAAAATTCAAAAAAAATCAAAAAATTATAAACTTGTAAGACGGCAATTATTTTAAAAAAGTGTTATTAGAAATGAGCAATCATGCATGAAGATTCATGGCTTTCAAGCCAAATGATCAATCTTATGGCCACATTCATAGCATAGTTTGTTCAAATGATATCATATTGTGCACAAGGGTGCATATTGGAATGGCAAACAATGTTGCCTAAGGAAGTTTTCATCTTTTTGGACGAAAAAATCATTTTCCATTTTCCAAGTGCCCAAAATGAGGTTTTTTGTGAAGGATCTACCATATATTTCTTGCAAAATTAGACCAAATCAATTTTCTAAAATACCAGGCAATAATTAATGCACAATTGACTAAATGGTTCGGTGTCAAATGCCTTGATCCACCTCTGGTGAAGAAGACAAATTTCGACCGATTTAGTTGGAAGCGGGTCAAATTTTAACTGTAGGTGCCTCATAGTTTGCTCTTTATTTTTTCCAAAAAACTTTTCTAGGTACATAATTATCTATTTAATCAGATCAACATCGAATTTTTTCCAAGATTCAACCACTAGCTAGGAATGGTCAAGCCTGCTGTTTTGACTGCATTTTGAAACGGGCATAAAAATTCAAAAAAAAAACAAAAATTCGGAAAACCTTCGCATTGTGTCATTACATGTGATGAAGTGGCCAAAAAAACTTATAAACTTGTAATACGTCAATAATTTTAAAAAAGTGTTCCCACAAATGAACTATCATATGTGAAGATTCATGGCTTTCAAGCCAAATGATCAATCTTATGGCCACATTCATGGCATAGTTTGTTCAAATGATCTCATATTGTGCACAAGGGTGCATCTTGAAATTCCAAACAATGTTGCCTAAGGGGGTTTTCATTTTCTTTGCATGGAAATTTCATTTTCCATTTTTTGAGTGTCCGAAATGAGCTTTTTTGTGTGAAGGACCTACCATATATTTGTTGCAAAATTGGACCAAATCAATATTCTAAAATACTAGCCTATATCTAATGCAAAATTGATCAAATGGTTAGGTGTCAAAAGCCTTGATCCACCTTTGGTGAAAAAGACAAATTTCTGCCGATTCAATAGGAAGCGGGTGAAATTTGAACTGCAGGTGCATCATAGTTTGCTCTTTATTTTTTCCAAAAATCATTTCTAGGTACATAACTATCTATTTAATCAGAGAAACAAAATTTTTTCCAAGATTCAACCACTAGCTAGGAACAGTCATGCCTGCTCTTTTGACCGCATTTTGAAACGGGCATAAAAAATTCAAAAAAATCAAAAAATTGGAAAACCTTGGCATTTTGTCATTACATGTGACCAAGTGGCCAGAAAAAATTAGAAACACGTAATACGACAATTATTTTTAAAAAGTTTTCTCACAAATGAGTTATCATATGTGAAGATTCATGGCTTTCAAACCAAATGATCAATTTTATGGCCACATTCATAGCATAGTTTGTTCAAATGATCTCATATTGTGCACAAGGGTGCATATTGGAATGGCAAACATTAGTGTTGCCTAAGGAAGTTTTCATTTTTATTTGACGAAAAAATCATTTTCCATTTTCTGAGTGCCCCAAATGAGGTTTTTTGTGAAGGACCTACCATATATTTGTTGTAAAATTAGACCAAATCAATTTTATAAAATACTAGGCCATATTTAATGCACAATTGACCAAATTGTTTGGTGTCAAAAGCTGTGATCCATCCCTCGTGAAAAAAGACAAATTTCTGCCGATTTAGCTAGAAGCGGGTCAAATTTGAAATTCAGTTGCCTCATAGTTTGCTCTTTATTTTTTTCAAAAATCATTTTAGGTACATAAGTATCTATTTAATCAGAGAAACATCAATAGTTTTCCAAGATCCAACTAGTGGCTAGGAACGGTCAAGCCCGCTGTTTTGACCGCATTTTGAAACGGGCATACAAAATTTAAAAAAAAATCAAAAAATTATAAACTTGTAATACGACAATTATTTTAAAAAAGTGTTATAAGAAATGAGCAATCATGCGTGAAGACTCATGGCTTTCAAGCCAAATGATCAATCTTATGGCCACATTTGTGGCATAGTTTGTTCAAATGATCTCATATTGTGCACGCGGGTGCATCTTGGAATTCCAAACAATGGTTCCTAAGGTAGTTTTGATTTTCTTTGCATGTAAATTTCATTTTCCTTTTTTTGAGTGCCCGAAATGAGTTTTTTTGTGAAGGACCTACCATATATTTGTTGCAAAATTGGTCCAAATCAATTTTGTAAAATACCAGGCCATATTTAATGCACAATTAACCAAATGGTTGGGTGTCAAAAGCCTTGATCCACCTCTGGTGAAAAAGACAAATTTCTGCCGATTCAGTAGGAAGCGGGTCAAATTTGAACTGTAGCTGCCTCATAGTTTGCTCTTTATTTTTTCCAAAAATTATTTATAGGTACATAAGTATCTATTTAATTAGAGAAACATCACAAGTTTTCCAAGATTCGACCACTAGCTAGGAACGGTCAAGCCCGCTGACCGTATTTTGAAACGAGCATAAAAAAAATCATGGCATAGTTTGTTCAAATGATCTCATATAGTGCAGAGGGGTGCATCTTGCAATGATGAACAAATGTTTCCTAAGGGAGTTTTTATTTTCCTTAGACAAAAATAAATCAATTTTCCATTTTTTAGTGCCCAAATTGAGGGTTTTTTTCTTCTGAAGAACCAACCATATATTTGTTGCAAAATTGGACCAAATCAAATTTAGAAAATACTAGTCCATTTTTAATATACAATTGACCAAATGGTTGGGTGTAAAAAGTTTTCGATCGACCTCTCGTGAAAAAGACAAATTTTCGCATGTTCATTTTTCCATTTTTCAAGTTCCTAAAGTGAGTTTTTTTGTGAAGAATCTAACAAATATTTTTTGTTAAAAAAACTTCTCCATTTTTCAAGAATATTAGACCATATTTTATGAAAAAATTTGTGTACACTAGAAACATATTTTATAAATATGAAACGGTTTTTAGTTACATCATTAACCTTTTTAATAAATATTTTGATGTCTACCATTTTGAACACATGTCTAGATTTTTTAAGACACATTGTACATATTGTTTATATATGTTCAACTTTTTTAAAATACATGATTAACATATTTTCATATATTTGCAACAAAAAACACGTTTGGATGTCTATATTTGTTTTTACACATTGTACATTTTTGTCTACATATAAAACATTGTTGATATTGGTTAGAAAAATTTAAATACATGAAAAACTTGTTATTTTCCCATTTTTGTTGGGCCGAATATATGTTTTTTGTGAGTAATATGAGGGCATTCCACATTTCTTCCTGGATGGGCCAAGGCCTACATGTCACACATATTTTTTTTTAAAAAGAAGGTGGCCTCATTCCACCGAGGCCCAACCCCACCTTGAGCGACACCTGAAGTACCAATGCATCCACGTTCACAACCTCATGACCATTTATATTGGTCGTAATCAGGTAGAAATAAGGTCGTTGACCACTCTTGTCTACTTTATGACTATTTGGTGTAAGGCAATTTCAGTGTTTGAGCCTTTCCAAGCGAAATGGCCGTGGATTTACGACCAATTCAGCCGAGGTCACTGAGAGAAGGTCACAAGTTGACATATATCTTGTAGTGTTTGGTCACGTTCACGTGAGCCACGTTCAGTGCAGAGGGAGCAGACCGCGCCGGAGGTGGTGTGTCGCCGTGTCAGGGAGGAGGACGAGCACGTCCGTCGCTACATGGTTGCTATGGACGTCAGGTTCTCCAATACCTGGCAGGTTCTTTGGTGAGATGACCGGAGCTATGATCCTGTGATGGTTCCTTCTCTTTTGGTGTACACTGCCCACGCCTCAGGAACCACGAGTGGCCTAGATTCTTCTGTAGTATTCGATCTTTATTAGCTAGCTAGCGAGTGATGTATTCGATATATAATATTCGAGATGATGTATTCGAGATTATATATATATATATTATTCGAGACGATGTATTCGAGATTATGTACTATGATTCAGTTTTTACTTATTGATTGCATGCATGCCTTGTAATTTGAATACTAAATTGTTTTATATTTCTTCTGGATTAGTTAAATAAAAGCTATGGTGGACAATACTGGCAGAGAGGGAGAAGAAGTCATGTTTGAGATCATACGCTCCCCTCACGGGCTAGATGATCAGAATGAAGATGATGAAGGCTCCCAATATCTGAACAATACTGGGGAGGGTGATGATATGATATTCGATCGCGACAACCAAATTGAACATTTAACATATGATATAAGCAGCCATCTGGTAATCATCACATGTTTTTAATGATTTGAAGATATATTAACGAATCGATCTTTCTTCTTTCAGCCCTCCGGACCAAGCATATCTTCTACATGTAGCAGGACAGTGTGAGGCTCAGGAAAAAAGTTGAAGCAGGGCGTAAAGTACAACATCGATGCCATCAAAGCTAATGGAGAACCTAGCGCGCCTAAGAATATTGCGAACAAGTTCATTCGTCAGTGCGGAGTTCTTGTGAGGGACCAACTCCTGATCTCCATTCAAGAATGGAAAGAGCCAACAAAGAAACGTCCAGATCTTACTTGGGTCGACAACAGAGCAAAATCAACGCTTTGGGAATGTCTCATGGAACATTTCACCCTACCATATCATTTCACGGATGCAGATGTGCAGAAAGTCAAGGAAGCTCCTCTTAGGAAGATGGCAATTGCATTCAACACCCGGCCAACAAGAAAAAAATATGGACCAAGTACGTCGAAGGAGGAAAGAAGACTCCAGAATTCAAGGGAACACAGGAGAAGCAAAGAGAACACTGGCCTGCTTTCATGAAATTCAAGGAATCGGAATTATCTAAGGAATGGTCCAGAAAAAACAAGGCCAATGCCGCAAAAAGAGCAGTTCCATAGGGTGGGGCCAGGTGTCTACGCGGTGGCAATGCCTAAGTGGGATAAGTCTGAGCAAGAGATGGAGGCTGCACAGGTCACTCCAGTTACATTGAGCTCGCCCCCCAGGTACAGAACTTGGTTCTATGCGCATGGGGGGCGTTGGACCCAAAGACATGCCAGGTTTCGAAGAAGGCATGTCTTAAAGGAGCCGAAGACAAGTTACTTGATGCAATAGAAGATGTTCGAAAGGGGGATGTTCACGCCCAATAGAGAGAACAGCGAGCTTATGCGCACCATGGGAAATCCTAAACACCCAGGAAGAACACGAGGCAAGGGCATTGTTCCGTGGCATGAGGGCTTTTCGGACTGAAACACCGACTAGAGAAGCCATGCGAGAAGGAAGAAGCTGGAGGAGGAGCAGAGGAAGCAGGAAGCAGAACGCCTTCAAGCCCTAGAATCAGCGCACAAGGACTTAGCACTCAAATTCCAGCGGCAGGAACAGCAAATCGAGTCACTTAGCCAGGAAAGGTGGTGTCAGTTGCGGCAGCAGCCAGCGGATGATCCAGCATTGGATAGCACCATCCCATCCATGTCGAGAAGCAGCATGGGTTCCGCCCCGGGCGACGCACTGCTGGATAGATACCCTGTGGGTGACATCATGGAGAACACTAACTGTGAGCTACACTTCAAAATGAAGAACATATCCATGAAGGTGGCGGACGCCATTGCTTATATAAATTCCCCCGAAGCAACCTTCCATTGCAGCCCCATTCCAGATGGCTATGCTCATGTCTAGGTTGATGAAGTGGTGGACCAATATTCGAGGCTAGAGCTAGACATTCCTCGAGGTGACGAGGAGCACACACTGGGAGAAGCCAAACATCATATCATCCTATGGAGAAAGGATTGCATCATCTTTCCAAGGCCACCGACACCGCGTCAGCCGACACCTCCTCGAAGTCCGCCACTGCGTCAGCAGACTCCCGCTTCTCCATGTCCACCAACGTGTCAGGCCACTCCTCCTCCTCCAAGTCCGGCACAGCGTCAGGCCACTCCTCCTGCTTCAAGTCCGGCACAGCGTCAGGGCTCTCCTCCTGCTTCAAGTCCGACACTGCATCAGGCCACTCCTCCTACTTCAAGTCCGGCACAGCGTCAGGCCACTCCTCCTGCTCCAACTCAGCCATGTCAGCTGTCTCCGCCGCCTCAGCAATAGCGGAAGAGATCCGCCGCAACTATGGTGCATAGCGGTACGAATCGAGGTAGTACAGGAGGTACAGGCGGAGGCAAGCGATATCAATATGGTCCAAGCCTCACTCCTCTTCCTCTGAGGCCTCGCGACATGACCGAGGAGCAAAACACATACATAGTGAAGGCCCAAGTGGATGCCCATTTTGGATCGAAACTGGCACCGCCGCCAAGGGAGAAAGTGCTTGAGGAATAGATTGACCACTTTATTCGTATGGCTTGGACCACAAGCTCCCTAGCTTGTTGACTTAGACTATGAGTGCCAAATCAGGAAGGCACATCGAGCACGACTATAGAAGGAGTCGAGCTCGAGCTCGAGCCAAGCAGCTGGCAAAAAATTCGCGAAAACCGTTCCCTAGCTGGGAGAACAGGCGGCGCTATCGATCCCCCCACTTGTTGTGCCAACACATGAGAGTACCGGCGCCCCATGTGGGAAAACCATTCCCCAGCTGGCAATCAGCTTGTAATAACTGACGAGCATAGAAGCTTCTTGTGGTGGTGCGCCTGAGAGAGAGGAACAAAATATTAGTTAAGGTCATTTTGGAGAATGATATTGCTATGTAAATAGGTCATTTTGGAGCTAACAAAGGTTATTATGCCTTTTTTGACCAAAGTATTAGTTATGTCATTTTTGACAAAAATAAGCTAAGTTTAGGTCATTTTCGAGGTAACCAAGATTATTATGCCATTTTTTACCAAAGTATGCTAATTATGTCATTATTGAGCTATCCAAGGTTATTATGTCATTTTAGAGCTAACTATAGCATATTAAGTCTTTTTATAGAGCTATCTAAGGTTATTATGTTATTTTAGAGCTAAATATGGCATAAAGGAACTATCCAAGGTAGTTATGCCATTTTTTAACTAACTAAGCATATTAATTAAATCATTTTGGAAGGGATAAATGCTAGCATGAAGAGTGAATTGCATGAATCATGTAGCAAACCACATACCCAGTTATCCCCATACTCAAACAGGTTGGAGCTCCCTTGATGGTGTGGCACACCTTCCATTTGGTCACGCATATCCTTGGCCTTTTGGTGTTCGACTTTCCATTGGTCAGAGCACCACGCATCCACCAATGCCTCCCAACAGTCCATCTTATCCACACACCATCTCGGGGGCACCTAAGTGAGTCAAGAGAAATTTCAGCACTACGGCTATGACTCAAATCAAGAAAACTAAGTTCAAGGCCTTAACAATAGGTAATTACCTGCATGTACTTCTCCTTACTTAGAAACTTGCCGCGACACTTATGCTTGCCCCTCCTAATACCCTTCGAGGCGTAGTAGTCTCGAACGGCCTGCACCCGAGTCTCGTGCCTTAAGTTCTGAAGTAGGCGCTTGCACTCCTTTTCGACAACCATAGACACGGCCTCCTGCTCTCCCTCTGAAACCCTGTAGAAGTTCTGCAATCAAACAAGGCAACACTGATTAGTACAATCACTAGGTAGTGCTGATTTTTAATTCCGTAAAGGAGAAATTACCCAAAACCGACGGAACGCAATGTCGGCCACCATCTCGCACAAGACACCATCGACCCTCTCCTCTGGCCCGGCCTGGGCAACCTAGTACAGCTCCCAGGTCTGTGCTAGCTGTGGAACGTGACCCTCAACGGGCAACGTGACCCACTCAGGGAAGTGCTGCCGGCAAAGCACACCAAGGACCTGGTTGGCCCTATGGGCACCAGGGGGCATACCCAGCCCCTGTAGTATGACAAGGCCAATGCATTAGATATTAATTTGAAGGAACATGAAGGAAAAAGGTTAAAAAAAAGTAAATGCACTTACTTCAACCCTTTAGGCGCACTCAACCACCTCTGGTCGGGGGTCGTCGGCACGAGTGGGAGCTTTGTAGTGCCACGCTTGTAGACCGTCTTGCCCTTCTCAACCAGCTCATCGTTGCTATAGCTATCATCTGAAAAGGTGTCCTCGCTACCATCCTTCGGGCTAATAGCCTCCGGAGTCTCGTGGGCCGAAGACTCCATGACCGGAGTCTTCTGGGCCGAAGATGCCGTGACCGGAGTCTTCTAGGACGAAGACCCCGTGACCGGAGTCTTCTGAGACAAAGACTCTGGGACCGGACTCACGTGGGGCGAAGGATCGGCGACCGGTGTCTAGTGGGGGGAAGGATCAGTGACCGGAGGCTCATGGACCGCAGTCCGAGACGATTCCACGTCAGACGAAGCACTCATGTGGTCTGGTGAATCAGCTGAGGGTGGCGGCGAGGAAGGCGTAACAGCCTTCCTACCTCACTCGCTGCCACGTCCACCTCTAGCAGGCTTCTTCGTCCTCCCCGGACCTCTCCCAGCCGCAGAAGAAACGCCCCCCGCAGTTGTCTGCATACTGTCTACCAGCGCTCTCTGGAGGGGCAGGGGTGCAATAATGGAACCACCCCTCCCAGTAGCGCTCGCAGGAGGATCGGGGCGCTCTGGACCCTTGCCCACCATCCTGTCAACACCTGCAATGACAAAAAGTAAACGAAATTAGTACAACATAAAAAATTTGGATACCTGACATGAACATAATAATATGTATATAATTTAAGTGTATCATAATCATGACCATAATAAAAATACACCTGATCAACACAAATATATATAGGGTCGGGGTGTCGGTGTGTCGGGGTCGGGTTGTCG
>NC_057806.1:698600811-698604455 GCF_018294505.1 Triticum aestivum
CTCATCCTTCTCCTCCTCCTCCTCCTCCTCCTCTTCTTCTTCTTCTTCTTCTTCTTCTTCTTCTTCCTCCCCCTTTCTACTTATTCTAATTTTCTTCTTCTTTTTTCATTAAACCTAAAACTAAACCTAAACAAAAAAACTAAACTAAATAACCTAAACTAATTAAACCTAAACTATTTAAACTAAATAACCTAAACTAATCTCTCCCTAATAATAAAGCACGGATTGAGTCTCCGGGTTCACCATCGCGGTGTTTTTTTAAAGAAGTCCCTAATGTTTTCGATAATTGAACCCACAGACTTTATTTTAATTCCCTAATAATAATAAAGGACGGATTGAGTCTCCGGGTTCACCGTCGCGGCATTTTTTCAAAGAAGTCCCTAATGTTTTCGATAATTGAACCCACTGACTTTATTTTAATGGATCTGGAAAAACGGTTCAGTTTTACAAAACTCCACCCTATTAAATTAAACCAAAACAATCCAACCAATCCTCCGCCTCCTCCTCCGCTCTCGCCATTGCCCGCAGAGCTCCATCCAATCCCTGGCTCGCTCGTCAAGATGCAAGGTGGTCGCGTCGGCTGGGACAGCGGACGCGCGCACGGGAGGAGGAGTTCGCGGACCTACCTTCCATCGTTCGGGCCAGCAACCGCCGCCGCCGCCAGCAGCAGCTGCAGCAGGCGCAGCCGAAGATCCCCTCGTGGGGCCGGCGCCGGCCGAGAATCCCGCGACCCATGATGATAGCAGCGAGGGCCTCGCCATTCCGGACACCCCGCTCGCCTTCCCCAAGGACGCCGAGCACGACGAGGCAGAGGTGGCGGAGGACGAGGCTAAGGTCAGCATGCAGCACAAGGTGAGCCACCGGGCTGCGGGATCTGCGCCCGCCCGCCTCCCTCCGCCTATTCATTCCACTCCGATTCCGATTTCTTGCTGTTCTTAACCTCCTCAGAGCTTGCACCAGGCTCAAATGTGAGTCCCCTGCACTTCATATTTAGGCTGCAACATTTTCTGAATTTTTAGTTTGGCTGAAGATGCCCTTAGTCGTACACTAGATCCATATTGAGGCTGCAACTTTTACTGAATTTTTAGTTTGGCTCGATGAGGTTGACATCGACGACTCCTACTGCTGCTGAGCTTCGTGTGCCACAGTGATGGCACGGGACGCATCCTCAAGGCCATCGGCGTTGACCGAAAGCCATCAGTGCCGCCGAACCTGGTAGCTTCCACCTCACTGTCGTGGGAGCCTATGAACACAAGACAGAGGGGACGCCGGAGACGAGCGAGGGCGGCCACCTGAGGCGCTAGGAGAGGTGGCAGTGGGCAGCGGCGGCGGCACCATCGAGAAGGGCGCGAAGGACCTCGGTGGAAGCGATACCTATCGGTCATCAGAGCCGCCAACCAGCTGCCCAGCTATGCGCCACATCGACATCTCTTGTAGTTGATGTCGCCGCTCCTCTTCTGAAGTGTCTCTGTGGCAGCGGTGTTCCCACCCCCACGCCCATAGTTGCTTCTGATCTGTTGTCCCTCTCGGCATGGACGGCAATAGTGGCTGCAGTTCCTCTCCGGCGAGCTTGTGCTCTTCTCTTTGCATCACCTGCAAAATCGCTAGATGGTCTCTGGTTTGTGGGTGGCAGGCGGTGATCTTGGACCTGGGTATATGTGAGTATGTGACACATCATTCAAACGCGAATTGCAGAATGATGCCTTGACCAATTTAGTGCAGGATATATGCAAGTTGACTACAAATCAATTGGAATTGTGTACATCTTTAGCAATGTGATCTGGAGTGAAGTTCATCCAGACTCCTACTATCCCCTGTAAAGGCGCACAGAAAGCTAACATGTGGGCAATGGAGCTACAATCTCTCTTAACCTTACATCAGCACCAACAGACAAATACAAAAGTAAACACAAGTTCCCTCGCTGTAGATGAAGCATAGCCAGGGCATGTCAGTCAGTTTCAGTGTATCCAATTTTGTTATCAGAAGTTCAGAACTATCTTTGCTATAACTTTCTTTGGGCCACAAGATATAGGTCGACCCTCAACCCATGCCTATCGTCCAAACTTTCGTTGGGCCACTGCCTTCAGTTTCCACCGCCGGACCAGGCAATAATGGATTTAGATGATGAAGTTGATAATGCTTCCAGACCTCCTGCAGCTCCATGTGTCCATGGTACCTTCACTTTACGTACCTTCAACTTTGGTCTGTGTCCCTTGTCATTGTTCAACTTCTAATATCTCCTCTTGCAGGAATCTTCAAAAAATTATTCATACTCCAGATCACCTACTTCACGATGGAACTGCTCATATATGCTATTTCCATTAATGGGCAATGAGAAAGATGTGGCACATCACAATATTTTTATAGAGCTTTTAACCTTCTTACCATGACGATGAATTTTCCAGTTATCAAGCCACATTTCCATCGACCGACGTGGCTCTGACCAGACACGAACAATTTCTAATCTCGCCACATGAATGGCACTCTTGGTCTCATCAGATATAAACACACATGTTCTACTTGCTAAGGTTGATTGCTCTGCTTGCAGTTGTTGTTACTTTAGATTTGGTGACGATCCTAATTTTTACTACCAGTTTTTAATTAGATTTTAGATAAACTAATTATTTAAAGTTGGTGTCGTTTAGCCCACAAATCAATGAAGTGGCGACATGGGTTGCACGTTGTGTTAAAAGAGGACGTGGACATGGGGGGTTCTTGAGCCATGTTTATTTTGCTAAGGCATATGACTTTTTTTTTTCCGTTGCAACGCACAGACATTTTACTAATTATTTCATTCATAAGGGAAGAGAAGAAATTAAATGAGGGAGACAATTTCACCATTATCCCACTCAGAACACATCCACCACTTCTCTTTCACCCGGTGATAGTAATAAGTTGATGGAGGCGCCATCGAAGGACATAACTATCACTTCCTCAATTCTTTTTTATACCGCGGACACAGAGCGCGTGTGTTTTTTTTAAGACAAAGACTTATTTGGAAAAAAATCAAAAAAGTGAACATTTTAAAATTTGTCACCATTTTTATATTCAGTATTTCCAAAAATGTCCCATTTTTTCAATGTTTGCATTTAAAAATATTCTCAATTTTTTAAATAAATCAAAAATGTTTTTAAAAATCATGTGTTAAAAATGTGAATCTAAAAAAAATCCCATTTTAAAGAAATGATCAAAAATGTTACTTCCAAAAATATTCATGGTTTATCGAAAAGTAAAAAAAAAGATTGACAAACTATTCCATGCACAACTACTCAACTACTCTTTCATCAGATGAAGGATGTTAAGGTGGCTTCTTTAAATCCACACTTCATACTCGGAAAAGAGTAATAAGAATTGAATATAAGAAATGTTGCGTAATAACACACACAAAGCAGATTTTGCTATTTTTTTGGCCCGTTGCAACGCACAGGCATCTATACTAGTTAAACTAAATAACCTAAACTAACTAAACTAAAAAAACCTTAAACTAAATAACCTAAACTAAACAGAAAAGAAAAACAGAAAAAAAGAAAAAAAACACGAGCAGGGGCTCACTTCGGGGGCGGCAACGGGTCGTGGAGGGGGCGACGACGGGGCGGCGGCGAGGTAGGGTGGCGATGGTGCGGGGAGGGCCAGCGACGGGCGGC
>NC_057806.1:698605021-698666776 GCF_018294505.1 Triticum aestivum
GGGGCGACGGGGCAAGGGGCGGCGGGTGGTCGGGGCGGCGGCGGTTGGCTGGTGGCGGGGGCGGCGACGGTTGGTGATTGGTCTCGTCGGGGAGAGAGGAAAGAGAGAGAGAGAGAGAGAGAGAGAGAGAAAGAGAGAGAGAGAGAGAGAGGGATCAGGGTGGGGAGCCGTTAGATAGGTTATCTCTTTGTCGTCCGCCCCCTTTGCCGTCTGCTTTTTTGCTCTTTGCCGTCCGCTGGCAGACAGCAAAGAGGGGGCCGTTAGGTTTTTTCTGAACAGCTCGTTAGTGGGGCTCACCTCCTCTTTGCCGTACGCCAGCAGACGGCCAAGAACTGGCCGATGGCAAAGACATTCTGTGCCATCAGCCAGTTCTTTGTCGTCCGTTTTTCGCAAGCTGACGGCAAAAACCTTCTTTGTCGTCCGCCAGCAGACGGAAAAGAATACGCAGACGGACAATAAGCAAATTCCAGTAGTGCTTTATTCATTTTCTTTGCCGGCGGGCAGGGCTTGGGCAAAGTTCATCAAGGTGACTCCAGGCAAATGGCGAGAAAAGTTGTTTTGGTTTCGACCCAAGGTAAATAATTAAGTAGTACTAGCTAGCTACCATCTCTTTAATTCTTATTTCAATACCATTAATTAATGATCATGCTTGATTAATTATTATCTGATTAAATTCCATTCTCGTAAAGGCCCTGAAGCAGGCGCTCGGGACTGATCTGTGTGCATACTACTTTTGCGAGAACATTCGCATGATGGCGTCCGAAAGTAGCAAATTTGATAGACAGCAATGGGTACGTTTGCCAAAACACTATTCACAATTATTACATGATTATCGATATCTAGTCACACAACTAATACACATGCATATTGAACTCCTTCTTAACAGTTCAAAGACGTGCCGGAGCAGCTCCTACCAATGGAGTGCACACTAGCAATTCAAGAGGAAATAGCTGAATTTTTGCTCGACCAGGTCATAGATCCCAAAGGAGAATACCATTACCCGCTTCCGCCCCCATGAACCACTCCCAATTGTCATCGTGCTCCGAAGGCACCAAGGCAACATGTAGGATAAATTGTATATATACCTAATTATATATATATACATGTGTATGTGTGAATAATGGTGATTGTATATATATGATCGGTTCTACGAGAAGTTCTATTTATATATATGCATAACGTGTACAATATGTAGTATCATGAAATACCAGCAAACGAAAAAGAATTAAATGGAAACCACAAAATTAAAGGAAAAAGAAATAATGAAACCAAAACCCCCCAAACATTTTAATACCAGCAACTGGTACTAAAGGGCTCCCCGCCCCTGGCGCTGGCTCGTGCCACGTGGTGGCCCTTTAGTGTCGGTTACAGAACCGGGACTAAAGGCCCTTACGAACCGGTGCTATAGCCCAGTTCTGCACTAGTGTTGGTAGTAGCGAGGTGTAAAAACCCGCTCTATTACTATCAACTTCGTAGTACCGAGGGGTGAAATCTCGCGCTACTAGTAATTAGCAGTAGCGAGGGGTAAAAAACCGCGCTACTAGTATGCGTCCTCCTGTAAGCTTTTCCCTGGTAGTGTGTGGGTGAAATGATGATACCATGCCAACTTTCAACCTTTTCAGAGTTCATTTGTAGTGCTTTTCAATTTCAGGGTTATATAGCTCAAATAAATCAGTAAATGCATGAAAAATAACAAATGAAGTCAGAAAGGGTTGAAAATTGATGATGTGGCTTTGAATGGTGCATTTTGGACACAAAAGAAGTCTAGAGTTTAAATAAGTTGAAAAAATTAAATGCCTTTTTTGTAACAGATGAGTTTCCGTCCGAAACCCTGATACTTCGAAACAGATTGTTCGTTTTGTACACGAAGTGCATCTAGTTTTTTCCGTAACCCTCTCAACTTTTAGCACATGCTATGTGGGTGAAATGATGATACCATGCCAACTTTCAACCTTTGAAGAGTTCATTTGTAGTACTTTTCAATTTCTGGGTCATTTAGCGCAAAAAGAATGAACTAATAGAAAAAAGAACGAACTATAAATAATCAATTATAATATTCTGTTATGATCAACTAGAGCAAAACTATAATATTCTCCAATAGCAAAATGAATCAACTAAAAAGCTTTTATAAAACTATAATAGCAAAAGGAATCAACTAAAAAGTTTTTATAAACATCTAGTATTTTTAAACTAAAATTATATAAATTTTATTCAACTAAGATTATCAAAGTATTTTCCGTTCAAAAAATTAATGGCAAAAAGAATTTTCATAAAGAAATTTTTTGTTGGAAACGATAATAGCAAAGTAAAATAACAAAATCTGTTCTTGATTAGAACATATATTTAAAATACCATTTATCGCATGCTTGTTATATCATTTACTTATAAGCCCTTTATGTGGTGTCGCACAAACGCCCGACTGTCGCATGCTTGTTATATCATTTACTTATAAGCCTTTTATGTGGTGTCGCACACACGCCCGACTGTGGCATGCTTCATATTATTATCCTTTCGAGGCGTCGTTTCAGACACTCGATCAGTGCTTTTCATTTCTACTCCCTGATTGTTTACTCATGTTTTATTTGAATAATCTTCTTGCGTGCATCATGAACCTTATTTCATAACTGACGAAGTGATCATAGAATATTCCAAAACATGATTATCAGTGGCTATATTATACCTGTGTTCTTAATGTTTGCGAGTACATTTAAAGTACTCACTGGCTTGTCCCTGGCTATTGTCTTGGCCAGATTTCTTGCGTGGAGAGGAGCGTTGTGATGACAGCCCCGGAACCTACGCAATGGTGATAGCAGCCTCGCGAAGATAGGAGTTATCCTGGTTAGCTGTTCCTGTGGGAAATGGAGTCCCATAGACGCTGATGATCCGCAAACCGCTTCCGCCATCAACCACTAGTAACAAATTATTGTACCCATAGGCCAGAATGGTCTTGTACTACATATTATGTACTTTGCTTGGAATTTCTGTATCAAGTTGGTGCCTCATCTGCTAACAGTAATCCTGGGGCTGGTGAGCACAAGGGTCATTTTCTGGGAAATTTATATCCCGAAAATCCGGTCCTGACAAACTTGGTATCAGAGCCAGGCTGACCATTGGCTAATCCTATCTTAGCCAGGTCGAAAACCTCGGTAAACCAACCCACCAGACCTTAACCTAACCCCGGCCAAGCTTCTCGTGTAAGATAGCTACACAGTGACCCGACACCTTTTGGCAGTCGGTGCCCAACCTATCAACCTAGCATTTCGATCACGTGCTAGTGACCGACACCTAAATTGTCTCATTCGCAAAGCGAGCGAAGGAAGACTCCGTTCCCTTTTTTTCTATAAAAGGGGTACGCAAACCTCAACCCAGCACAGCTCAGCCTCTGCCTAAACCAAGCTAAAATGCCAGGACCCATTGTTCACAATGAGACCACAACAACCAACCTTGGAGGCTTCGTGACCGTGCTAGCAAATCTCACCCGCCGTGCCTTCGCGTTAGAAGAGCCCCCAGAATATGTTGTGTACCAAGGGTCCATGAGTGGTTAGAGCCGTCAATTCTGGGCCACTGTACACGTCTATGGTAGGGGTCTATCGCTAGAACGCCCCTACAGGTTCACCGGAAGGACAACTTCCTTTGAGCCACAAGCCATCCAGCTAGCTGCTCGAGAGGCTATAGTTCAACTCCGGCACTTGTCGCCCAGAGTTAACTGTCGCTCATTCTACTACCACCCCAGCCGTGACGGGTATGGTAGGCCACCCCAGGTTGCCAACGGTGATCACGAGACGGAAGCTGCATTATTGCATCTGGTGCGCTATGTAAGTGCACTAGAGGAACTGTTCGATCAAATCACCCTTGATCTGATCGTAGCTCGTGGAGAACTAATACACCGAGCCCCGGCAAGAAGAGAAGATGAGCCCGGCGCCGATAGCCCAGTCGTGCTGTTCGTACATCTGATCGAGTCCTTAAGGTCTGCCCCAGCCATCGACCATAATGCGTTGATGTCCCCAGAAGTGCTTCGTCGCCTTTTGGGAACACACTCCAGCGGGATTGTGGCCAACAACCCCCGCGATGGTCATCATCGCTATGCCGACCCTGCAGCACCTCAACCCCCTCCAGCTAACCCCGGCGGTGAGAACCATGACGAGGCCACGACGTCCTCAAGGCAAGCCTGCTTGGATACAAACGAGGTAGACTATGTCACTCGAGTAGTACCGAGTCTTAGTATACCCCACGCCCTGTAATTTTGAGATCATGAATCACCATATTGGAATGTTGTCTGCTTGTGCATCCCTATTTTAAATTGTAGCCATGCATGAGTGCATTGGAGTACGGCTGCATTTTTAAGTCCGGGCGTAGCTACCAAAAACCAACCCCGACGACACCCATAGTAATGTGTCGCTTTTGCGAGATGTGTGTATATGTGGCTTTGACCCCGACCCATAGAGCAGAACCGACAAACTAGTTGCCGTCCACCGCGGTAAATAACCCAGCCCTCTTGCTATATAAGAGGCCACCTCGTGACCTTGCCAAGTACCCCTCACCCTGGGCACAACCCTCACAACCATTCCTTTGCCATGCCGAGCCCTAGTATTTATCTGAGGACTCTAGATGCCACCCAAGGTAGTTTTGTTAAAATATTGTGGGACTTTACCTGCAGTACCATGGGTTCTACCTAACCACCCCAGTACGAGCTGCTCAAATCGAGGATCATCCCTTCCACCTCGAAATATTGGGCAGTAGTACACATCCCTCCCGTAAACTCAAATCAAGACCCAACAAAAGTCTCCTTCGTGGGGAAATCTATGACGACTCCGCAGATGGCCATAGAAGCGGCTGCACACGAAGCACTGGTTCGCCTTAGATTCGCGGTACCCTATGCCAGCGAACGAGGGTATTATTACTTTCCGAGCCGTGCAGCACCCATGGAAGTAGCATCTTTTCCCGGTGGACGAATTGAGAGAGACCAAGTACTGGCCAACCTTGCCCAGTACGTCATCGCGCAAGAGCGTCTGACCTAGCGGAAAATGGGTTATCTTCAGAGCCTCGCTGATTTAAATCCTCAGATCACCATCGGCAGACCACTTAGGCCCGACCAGGAGAGACGCATTCATCGACTAGTCAATCCGCTTCCCCCGATAGAGGAGGAGTGTGCCCCAGTGCCAGAGACGTTTTCTCGGGACCCTGTACTTTTACGGTTTTCATTATAAACGTCATGGCTATGTTTATTTACATGTTGCAACTTATGCGTTGTACCCAAGTTCGTGCTATGAGTAAACTGTTCGGTTTCAGCTAATATGAGCTATATTTTCAAACGACCCTTAGAAAATCTCGAGGACGAGATTTTTCTTAAGGGGGGTAGTGTTGTGACACCCCAAAAATTTCAACCTTGTTTTATTAATTAAAATTTTGCCAGGAAATTTAAACTTTTATTTTCTGGATTTTCTTTTGATTTCAGAACCATTCTTTTCCTTATTATTATGGACTTATTTGCCCCTTCAAGAAAGACATTCGTATTATCAGTGGATTTATTTGCATAACTATTTCTCTCTGAGCTTTATTCCTTAAAGTGATTTTTCATTAGTTTTGGAGCTCTTTTTGAACTACAACCATTTGATAAATTTATCTAAAATTCCAACCAAAATTTGGAGATGTCATGTGATGTTTTTAAATAACTTTTATGGAAAAATATCTTCTATTCATTGGAAATTTTGAGCTCTACACCATGTTTTGAACTCTGGTCCAGTGGGCAATTTTGCACTACAACCTATTTAAATATTTCTTTAAAACTTCCACCAAACTTATGGGATGTTAATAGGAGTATTTTATTCAACTCTATGCAAAAAAACCCATTGATGTTATTTGAAAATTTTGAGTGAATCAACCTCTTTTTCATTCTGGTCCAACTTGATGATTTGTACTGCAACCATATTTTAACTTGCTCCTTTACCCATGATTCTTTTTCTTGCTTAAAGACCACCCTACAAAACCCTTAAGTCCAGGAGAGTGGACCCATTGGAGGATTTTAAGTGCTTGCAATGAGGCATTTTTCTTTCTGTCCAAAACAGAAGATTTGCAAAACTTGCACTAGCAAGTTTCTGGTTTTGCCCAAATGACCTTACCATCATCACCTACATCTAGGGAGACCCTGATCTAGAGATTTTGGCCACTCCAAGAGTTGCCTAGATACCTTTGACATTATGTCAAACACCTTGAGTGCATGGACAGTTTTGGCATGATTCTACTTTTGCACTATGATCTTGCCCCTCTGGACATACTGGCATGTCCACTAAGCTCCTAAATGCCTCTAACCTAGACATGCTAATCCCCAGCCCCACCCAAGCCACCTAGACTGCCTTGGCATTTCGCCGAACACTTGGCGTGCACGCTCTGGGCGCGCCCAGAGCACACGTTTTGCACGCGCGCGCACCGAGCCGCCGCGTCCCGCTGCCGCCACCCCCGCACCCGTTCTGGCCTCTCCCCTCTCCCAGCCGTCACGCCCGACCTCTCCCTCACCGCAGAGCCGCCTACCCCCCCGACCTTCCGCAGGGCCGCCACCACTAGCCGTCGACGGCCGCAGTAGGCCACTGCCATGGACGGCGCCGCCCGAGCCGCAGCAGCGCGCCAGCTGCCCCCTTGAACAGCCTGAGCCTATCCCCAAGCCTGTCTGCTAGTGCTCGTCGCCGCCACGTCGCCCTGGCCCCCTCCTGGCGCCCTACAGCACCGCCACCGCAAGCCGCCACCGCCGCCCCGACAGCTCTGCCATGGACGGCGCCGCCCAAGCCACCCCAGCATGCTAGCTGCCCTCTAGAGCAGTCCGAGCTCATCCACAAGATTGTCCGCAAGCGCTCGTCGCTGCCATGTCCCCCTGCTGCAACAGAACGGTGGTTCGCCGGCGTTCTCATCCACGACCGCGGAACCGACCTAGCTACACTATAAATGGAGGCTCGCCGAGCTCGTCCAACCCTCAAGACACCTCGTGCCATCCCCCTAGGGCCCCCACAGCCAGCAATCGACGGTGGGAGGCCGTCTCCCCCATCTCCGGCCAGTACAGCCACTGCCGCCCTTCGGTCCATTCAGTCGCAACCAGAGCCTCCCCCGCCCCTCCAGAGCCACCATCCTCTTCCCCTCGATCTTACGGAGCCGCCCAAGCCTTCAGCTGCGACGGGGAACCACCGCAGCCCAGAACCCCAGTTCCACCCGAAGCTTCCTCCGCCGCGGAGCTCGCCGCCGGCGACTCCCTCCACCCCCGCTGGCCCAACAACCACCGGGAGGACCGCCCCGGTCTGGCGGATCCATCCCTACCCTCCGGAGCCCGCGGGAAGCCGCCGTTCCCCGGCGTTGATCGCCGGAGCCCCGCATCGGCTCGGACAGAGGAAGAAGGAGGCGGGGAACGACTGATCAAACCTGACCAGTGGGCCCCCTAGACCCACTGTCAGTGACCCGAGCCGGCCCGCGTGGTTTTAAGTGGAAGCGTAAAACTCCCAAGTACGTCTCCCGTGCTTCGAAAGTGTATTCTCATCGAAACAATTTCTTTTCTATTTTATTTTAGAAATAGAGTTTGACTGAAACTTTGATTGGCTATATCTTTTTAAATATAAATCCAAATGACTTGATCCTTTTTCTATTGTTTCTGAAATATTGTCTAGTTTATTTTCATATTTATTTCAAAGTTTTCCAAACAACTTTCTTATGCTATTTTTAAAGTATGAGTTAATTCAAATATATTTAAAATAGGATTTTGGAGAGGGAGAAGAAAACTTTCAAAAGTTTTGGAATGCACCCTGCCTCTCCATAACTTGAAGGCAAGCATTCTGAACCATGGCATGATATTGTCTTGCGTTGTTGATACGGTTGCAACCCCATCTTGTCTCGGAGAATTCGTTATGTTATGCGATGATACGATCATAATCATAGTGCATATTGATGACTTCATGCTGTTGGCATTTGATATGTTTGTGATAGAAATCCCCTTATATGCCTCTCATGCCTACCGGGAAGGATTCGGGAAAGTCTCTGTCTTGGGTAGACACGAGCTTGTCCCTCGACAAGACGGTTATGACCGGTGGGGCATGAGGAGGTATGATGAGTGGTGGTTCTGCCTGATGGATGTGAAATATAATTCTTGAGCTAACCATGCAGGAAATACTTAAACCTCCTGAGTCGGCCGTAGATCGAGTCTTGTTCCAGTAACCCCCATACTTGTTTCGTGCTACCACTTGTCCCTGCCGTAGGTAGGGTACGGTTTAGTAAGTTGTCAACCCCTTTCTAGCACACACCATACAGAGAGGCCATAGTGGAAGATACAGACCGCAGCCGGTAGGCATGCCACTTGGTCCGGGGGCATGGGTGTTTTCGGTTGGGACCGAGAGGGGGGCACGCCTTAGAGCGCGCAATAGAAATTTGATCCCATGCTAATCGAGGTTGTAGCCTGCCCACTTAGAGTTTTGCTTAAATGGTGTCGTGGGTGATTCCAGACACGAGTAAAGTTAAGCTAGTGTGTGTGAGTCAGGCGTGTTTTCGACTAAAAGACCGTAGACGGAATTAGTTTCGATGGACTAAAGGAATCCGTTACTCGTGGGTAAAGAGTACACCCTCTGTAGAGATTATATCTATTCGAATAGCCGTGTCCATGGTTAAGGACTACAGTTTGGGATGGGTCAAGTGTCGGTATTAGTGTCGGTCTTCGGAGGAAAAACTACTGAACCAGAACATTAATTATGATCTGTGACATATGATGATTATGATTATTATTATTGTGGACTAATCATTTGTATTATTTGAATCAATGAGTATCCCTGGGACGGTTCTACCTCCTGCATATTCACTGTGATTATTTTTATATAAGCCCTTTATGTGGTGTCGCTCAGACGCCCGACTGTGGCATGCTTGTTATATCATTAACTTGTAAGGCCTTTATGTGGTGTCGCTCAGACGCCCGACTGTGGCATGCTTGTTATATCATTTACTTATAAGCCCTTTATGTGGTGTCGCACAGACGCGCGACTGTGGCATGCTTCATATTATTATCCTTTCGAGGCGTCGTTTCAGACACTCGATCGGTGCTTTTCATTTCTACTCCCTGATTGTTTACTCATGTTTTATTTGAATGATCTGCTTGCATGCATCATGAACCTTATTTCATAACTGACGAAGTGATCATAGAATATTTCAAAACATGATTATCAGTGGCTATATTATACCTGTGTTTTTAATGTTTGCGAGTATATTCAAAGTTCTCACTGGCTTGTCCCTGGCTATTCTCTTGGCCAGATTTCTTGCCTGGAGAGGAGCGTTGTGATGATAGCCCCGGAACCTACGCAATGGTGATAGCAGCCTCGTGAAGATAGGAGTTATCCTGGTCAGCTGTTCCTGTGAGAAATGGAGTCCCATAGACGCTGATGATCCGCAAACCGCTTCCGCCATCATCCACTAGAAACAAATTGTTGTACCCATAGGCCAGAATGGTCTTGTACTACATATTATGTACTTTGCTTGGAATTTTTGTATCAAGTTGGTGCCTCATCAGCTAACAGTAATCCTGGGGCTGGTGAGCACAAGGGCCATTTTTTGGGAAATTTATATCCCGAAAATCCGGTCCTGACATTCCCCAACCCTCCTCACCAGATCTAGAGGAGAGCTGGTGACAACGTCCTCCGGCGAGGGCATTGCTCCGGGGTGTGGAGGCCGCCGAGCTGTAGGAGGAGGACCTCCACTCACCGCCTCGCGTCGAACCGCAGCACAGCGCAGCCGTACCATCAATCCCACCATCCACCGTCCTCGTTGTCCTCTCGCGATTTTCTGTTCCTTTGTCGCGCGAGGAAAATCTCCCCCAGGCGTTCCCGGAGCCGGCGCCGCGGCGAGAAGCGCGCGTCCCCAGGCCTTCGCTCTCCACGTCGGCAAGACCAAGAGAGAGCAGAGGAGAAGGGGCCGGACCCGGCGGGAGCCTCGTCTCCCGGCGATCGGCGTGGCCAGCCGCCATGATGGATTCGGCTCGCCCCGGAGAGTTCCCAACAAATCCCGCCGCCCAGACTGGAGAGAGGAGGTTCGTTGACTTTGTTCCATTCCCAACCCATCTCGCCGGCGGCACGGCTAGTTCTATGCTGTCATGCCGCGCGCGGAAGGACGGAATCTGAAGCGTGATGCTACCATTGGATTGCTGGATAATGGGTGCTGCCACCATGCGCGCAAGGTGTTTGCTTGATTGCCTAGAACTGCCAATAGGGTGTCAGCTGTGTCGTGCAGTCAAGCATTTTTCTGCTATTTTGTTAGGAACCATGAATCTTTAGAGTAGGTTTTGGACTGAAATGCCTCTAGGGTGCCATCTGCACCAAAGGTTTCATTGAACTGCCCTCACATTGCCTGTCAGTGTTGCATGCAATCTTATAACTTTTATGTGCCTTCATCTCGTATTACTCATAATTTCTCCTTATCCCCTGTTGTCTTGATCCACAGCTTAGGGAAAATTGCATGACACGAGTTAAAGATGAGAGAGTTCACTTGCTCTGGAAGATGAGGAACCAAGGGCAGCCGCCTGCTAATGACATGGTATCTGAATATGGTGCCTTTTCCTTCATAACATCTTGTGCAGATCCATGCAACTTATGTTCTTATTATAAATAAAGGCTATGAACTAGGCTCCTTTACATGTCATCTACTCCATCAGTCCCATAATATAAGAGCGTTTTCAAGCTATGTTAGTTTACAAAACGCTCTTATATTGTGGGACGGAGGGAGTAGTTGCCACTTACCAGCACATGATATTGGTATAAGCTATTGTTTTGAAAAGGAATGCCGAACTAAAGGTTGATTAGTGTACAGTATGATACCATTTGCAAACACTTGCAGTGTGTTTCAACCGGCACCCTGCAGTTTAACCATAGATTTTGATAGTTGGTGATATTAAACTTTCTGAAGTGATTCTGTTGTTAGAAATTTTCATAGCTCTTGTTTTTTCCCAGTCTTGTTCATATTTGCAATACTAAACTGTTGTAGTTGAAATATGATCCAGTAACTTCACTTTAAGGGCATAGAATAAATGTAAAGTACTCCAGGATCATGCTGTTAAGTATTGTTCCTTATTGCCCACTACATCTCTAATTATTGATAACCTATTCCGGTTCCATTCGTTATCATTATTTCCACAGTTTTTTGTTCAAACATATACACATAGTGAAAGTTGGCCACCATAATAAAACTGAGTACACCATATGACTACCCCAATTGATTAATATTTCTTGATTTTCCTTCTTTTATATGCATGCCTGATCTCTGATTTATCCATATATATGTTGGCCGACAGAAAACGGTCGAGTCTTAGTGCTGCTGCCCCATGAACACATTTTTTTAATTTGACCGTACATTCAAATGAAGCCTTTGTTAAGTATACACTCCAAAATTCAGTTAGCAGTAGCCTAACTGAATTTTCTGCTTCTGAATTTATAAACTCACTTTATATTCAGTTTATAAATTAATAGTAGCTTCAAGATTAAGTATCATTCGCATGGATCAACTGTTATTTTATTTTGTGGAGGATAAAGTTTAGATCATGAATAATGGCATTTCAAGTGAACTTGGCACAATTACACATGTCCTGAACCTCATAGAATCTGACACTAGCAAGTCTTCATTGGCATGCAAGTAGTACTTTTACATTGTCATGACAGGAACAATTAATTTGACATGTATCATAGGTACTGCTAAAACATTTCGTTCATGTTTCAACAAATTTGGTGAAGACCACTTCATATGTATTTTGCATATATGAACTATCTCCTGTTGCTTTCTAAGATGTTAGTTCTTTCAGTTCTAGCCCTCCTATCTTTAATTCCTGGCTGCTAGACTACCTGCAGGACAACGAGTTCATCTGCGGCAGCTATCGCTGTGAGCAGTCTGTCCGCGACGCGCTACGCGGCCTCTTCGCCGGGCACAACGATATCCTCAACGTCTGGAAGTAAGTCGCCGGCCATCTGTTTCCTGATGAATTTTCTTTCTAGCTCAATGTGATCGGATCTGACTAGTACGTTCAGATTTGCTCTTGTTTTCTTTTCAAATAGTACTAGTAGTCTATATTCCAGCTGTGCAACTACCTGTAGCCACTTGAACCGATGAGAATTCTTCAAGCCTACCTATAGCCACTTGAACAAATGTCTATCTCAGATCCGCTCATCTAAAAAATCCAGGTGGAGTAGTACACTGGTAGTGTAGTATAATAATATTATCAAAAGATAAATGCCCTGATTATTTAGCTCTGTCAGATAAATACTCGTCAAAAGTGGGCTCCTATCAAAATTCATTTCCATTATAATCTTACTCATACAATATTCCCACCATGTAATTCTGGAAATATATGCTCATATCTAGTTCTGCATAAAAAATGACAGTATTGACATGTTCTAAATAGTTTGTTTGTCTTTCTGTTTATTTTGTTACATTTTGCAGGGATAAAGTGAAGAAAAAGAAGAAAAGATTACTAGAAGATTAGTTTTAGGATTTTCTTTTATTTCCTTGCAATTTTCCTTTTATTGTATACTTGTAAAGACATTGTAATATTCTCACTATAATAAAAAATATGATTCTATTTCATTTTTTGTTTTTAAATTATTTTCCTTATAGGTAGTTTTCTGTAAATTTGGATTTTTTTTGTTTTCCAAATACATTACTAGTGGTGCATAATCAACTAGTGCGCCATTAGTGAGCCAGAGCACATGGGTAAATATTTCCCCCTAGGAGGCATACTAATGACGCACCGTGGGATATACTAATGGCGCACTGTATGGTGCGCCATTAGTAAAAAATACTAATGGCGTGATACTAGTGGCGCACCTGTAGTGCGCCATTAGTAGGCAAAACAGTTGCGCCACTAGTAGGCCTTTTCCTAGTAGTGTACGGGAGGACATGGCCCAAGCTTCGAACCTGGAATCGAACAGCGGGCTAGTACCGTTGGGCAATATCCCAAAGCCTGAGATACCAAGCTCGGAAACTCCTTTGGGCCTCAGACCTGGTCAGGGTTTGGACTTAAATCTACCCACCCACCCTCACATAAGTGATCTTTCCCATATTAGACAAGAGCCCCAAGACACAGTACATCACTATTGGGCCAGATTCCTCCTCGCAATAAGCAAGGTGGAGTATTGTGCGATGGAAAGCACTTGGAAAACCCAAACACAATTCTGGGATCCTCTGGCTCTAATTAAACCCTCTATCCAGACTAAAAGGGTGTACTATCGTTAATCACCCAATCCAATTACACAGAAGCCAAAACCAACTACAGGGCGCGGAACCGTATTGGAGGGATGGCTCAATGGGCCATGCAAAATTCACAGTACATCGGATACCATGCCAACACACAACCTTATAGCATGTTGGATACTCTGGCAGGTGGCTAGGAGCGATGAGGATCTCCTTGTCAATAATACCGCAAAGCACCCTCCCACGGAAAATAACAATACAGTACTAACAGTCTTCGAGACTTTCGCCTGAAACAATAGGCGTAAGAGGGAACTTCGCAACCTCGCCGAAGTCTGCCACGTTGCAATGATAAATCCATGGAACGACACGGCCATAACCTTCAATGCCAGTGACGAACCTCAATTCCGCACAGCCCGAGCTCCAACCGCTTTGGTCCTTAGTCCAATTGTGGACGGCTTCTGGCTTACTAAAGTACTCATGGACGGTGGCAGCGGATTAAACCTCATTTATGAGGAGACTCTTAGAAAAATGGAAATAGACAAGAGCCGCATTGAGCAAAGCAGCACGACCTTCAGAGGAATCATCCCTAGTCGGGAGGCACGATGTGCGGGAAAAATCACACTAGATGTGGTATTCGGCATGCCAGAGAATTACAGGTCCGAAGAAATCACATTCCAAGTGTCCCCGTTTAGTAGCGGATACCACGCCCTTCTAGGGCGAGAGGCATTCACGATCTTCCAAGCTATACCCCATTATGGGTACATGAAGCTCAAGATGCCCGGCCCCAATGGAATCATCACTCTAGCTAGTTATCCCAACATAGCACTCCGCCGAAAATAAAACCGCCGCACTGGCCCTCTAAGCGTTATCCGAAGCCCTCGAGGCCCAAGAACTAACTGCGCTGCGCTCTATAGTGGACATGGATGACGTGATACTCGACGAAAGACCCAAGTCCACCTCTTTTAAACTAGCGGACGAAATAGTCAAATTCCAGGTCCACCCAATGGACCCTACAAAAATATCATCCATCGGGGTACAGCTGAACCCCACAACAGACGCCGCACTGCGGGAGTTCTTACGCGAGAATTGGGATATCTTCACCTGGCATCCTCCAGATATGCCAGGCATCCCACGCAGGCTGGCCGAGCATGGCCTAAACATTCTAAAGGGATACAAGTCGGTCAAGCAAACTCTTCGGAGTTTCTCCGAACCCAAGCGACAAGACATGGGAGAAGAACTAGCCAAGTTACTCGAGGCTGGCTAGCAAACCTGGTGATGGTACCAAAGAAGGACAAATCCTGGCGCATATGTGTTGATTTTAAGGACCTTAACAAGGCTTGTCCCAAGGATCCCTTCCCCCTCCCCCGCATCGATCAAATTATCGATGCTACCGTGGGATATAACTCATTGTGTTTCCTCGACGCATACTCCGGATACCATCAAATCAAGATGGCGGAGCCCGATCAAGCCGCAACGGCATTCATTACTCCATACGGCCCCTTCTGTTTCAACACCATGCCTTTCGGGCTCAAAAACGCCGGTGTGACCTACCAACGCATGATTCAGACATGCCTGGAAGCACAAATTGGCAAAACAATGGAGGCATACGTAGATGATGTGGTAATTAAAACCAGACACGTCGAATCTTTGATAGACAACTTGAGGCTCATGTTCGACAATCTCCGAACAAATGACATTAAGATCAATCCAGAAAAATGTGTTTTCGGCGTACCCACCGGAACGTTCTTAGGCTTCATCGTTTCCAACAGAGGAATTGAAGCGAATCCGGCTAAAATCCAAGCTCTGTCACAGTTGGCTATCCGAACAAACCTCAAGCAAATTCAAAAATTAACTGGATGCGTGGCTGCCTTAAGCCGCTTTATCTCCCGATTGGGAGAAAAGGTATTATCTCTTTATCGCCTTCTTCGGCACACCGAACACTTTGAGTGGACGAACGCGGCTACGGCCGGATTGGAAGAAATAAAAGCTGCCTTGGCCAGCAATCCAATCTTGGCCGCGCCAAATATCGGGGAACCAATGTTGTTATATATAGCGGCAACACACTAGGTTGTAAGCGCAGTTCTCGTCGTCGAACGAGAAACGGACGGACATAAGTTCCCGCTTCAAAAGCTAGTATACTACGTATCTATTGTCCACACTCCATGCAAATCCCGGTACCCACATTATCAAAAGATAGCATACGCGGTCTTCATGGCATCCCCGAAAACTATGACACTACTTTCAAGAGTGTTCAATTATCGTGGCCTACGAGGTTCCACTCAACGACATTATAAACAACCGCAATGCCACGGGCCGGATTGCTAAATGGGATATTGAGCTCCTCCCGTTCAACATATCGTACAAACCACGGCGATCCATTAAGTCTAAAGTATTGGCCGATTTCGTCGCCGAATGGACAGAAGCCGAACTCCCTAAAGAATACGGCGCGTACTCCAATTGGATCATGCACTTCGACGGCTCTAAAATACTAGCGGGTCTGGGAGCAGGCGTCATCCTGACATCCCCAACCGGAGATACAGTCCAATACGTACTCCAAATATTATAGACAGACTCCGACAACGCAGCCAAATATGAAGCCTTGTTGCATGGTCTCCGGATGGTAGTCTCCATGGGCATTCAACGCCTAGAGGTGCGTGGGGATTTGAACCTCGTAATATCTCAAATAAATGGAGATTTTGACGCCAAGGACCCAAAAATGGCAGCTTATCGCAATGCCGTCCTCAAAATGTCAGCTCGATTCGAGGGGCTCGAATTCCAGCATGTGGTCCGAGAAAACTATCATGCGGCGGATATCCTCGCCTGAATCGGCGCTAAGCGCGACCCTGTCCCACCTAATATCTTCTTGGAAAGGCTGTTTAAGCCATCTATGGTGTGGGAAGGGGAGACCGACAACAATAGTCCGGATCCAGCCACAACACCAGACCCTGAACACTCTGACGTAATCGGAGGCTCTGCCACCAAGATAACACCTTCGGCCCACGTGATTATAGCTGTTATCGCCCCGTGGACAGAACCCTTCTTGGCTTACCTAAATAGGCAAGAACTCCCTGAGGACCAAAACGAGGCACGTTGCATTGTGCGGCGGTCTAAAGACTACAAGGTTCACGAGGGAGATCTTTATAAGAAAATTCATGCTAGACTCGGCGGCCATCACGCCACAGCTTAGTCCCTTGTAAGTAAGGCCTTCCATACAGGTTTCTACTGGCCGACAGCTCGAGCAGATGCACAGGACCTCGTTCAACATTGCATCGGTTGCCAGCTCTTTGCAAACCAAAGCCATATCCCACCTACCGCTCTCCAAACAATCCCCATTACTTGGCCCTTCACGGTTTGGGGGCTTGATATGGTCGGACCCCTTAAGGCGTTGTTTGGATGCTGGGTAGGAAAAACCCTGGGCCATAAACCCCTAGGGGAGATTCCCCTATGCACATGCAACCCCTCCCACCACGTGGGAGATGTTCCCATTGTCCAGGTGCCCAAATAGTAACATGGGAGGGAAGGAAATCCCTTGCATACTACAGACACATATAATATAGCAGATCTTACATAAAAATTCTACACGTAATTTTGGAAAACAACCAAATCATAGATAAAAATTCCACGAATAATTCTGAGAAACAACAAAAATCACATTCCACAAATAATTCTGAGAAACGACAAAAATCACAGGCACATAACAAAGGTTCATAATTCATGTCAACTAGAATTTTAAAAATATTAATACAACTTATCCATCACTTCATCAAGCTTAAGATATCAGTCTGCATTTCGCGATGATCGAGCATTGGCCTAAGCCGTTTTCATGTGCGAAAATAAAAGCAATCATTACAAGAGTTATTGATACATCATCAAGTTTGTGCACTATAAAAAGTTCTGGATTATAAGTTGCCATGTCCAACGCAGAGATACTTTTGAACAAGATGGGCCGCAAAGCAACAATCACATCCTACTCCGGTCTTTTCTCCACTCCTTCCTCGACATCATGTACCACAACTTGATGCTGACTGAATGACAAAAAGAAATAAGTTAGCTAGCATCAGTTCAGAATCTCACAACACTATTTTGTAGTATAAGCAAACTAGAAATAGTATCAACCGACATATGATTTGTGCAATGTGCATAAAAAATCAAGACTACAAATATAGTTTAGGAACGCAATCACAAGGCTGTCCAGTAAACCAATTTGTTTACTTGAAGAAGTCTCCAGATGAACAGGGCAATATATTGCTGTGAGGTGAGTTATGAGGCAATAGGAGGTGTAACCAATGGGAGGAGGCCACCAAATTAAGTATCACTAACAAGCTTGTAAAGGTACATAAAAACTAACAAACAAAAGGCATTAACATTTCTCCAAATGTATGGCTCTTCTAGTCAGTTTTAAAAGAATGATGTGTGTTTTGTCTTTGCTTATCTATCATCAATTAACAGAGAGAAACAAGCTTATACAAAGCTCCAGTCAATAATGCCACGAAGTAAATAAATATAAATGGATGTAGTGCAAGACAAGAAGGTGAACTGGTTACACACCTTATGCTATCTACATCTCAGAAATCTCCTCCTTCAACCAATAAAGCCGAATATTTGAGTCCTTGGTATTGATGAATATTTCTTGATTCATTGGGCATTTAAAAAGCCGTAGTGCCTTTGCTTTTTCTGCAACTGATAGATCTTCCATTGGTTCTAGCGCATCCATACAGTTTCCAATTGAGAACATGTCATATGGCTTTTTCGTTCAACTCGTCAACCAGTTTTGCAGATTGTTTCTTTCGAAAATCCATGTAATCCTTAAGTACAATAGCGATCTGGCTTTGCTTCCTCTTTTTCACAGACAGTGCTCCCTTTTGATCAGAGTTGGTAGATGTTGTAGCTTCAGGTTCATCTCTTCTTGATGCCCCTTGCCCTTGTAGATCAGACAAGGACATACCATCATCAACATTGGTAGAGGAGATACGGCTCAAATCATTGGTAGAGGAATCCATAGGAGGAATGGCATCGCTTGTGAGATCCACTTGCAGAATTGATACAAATTTCAAGTCTCCTGAAGCAACACTTCCTGCTCCAAAAAAAGAAACATATCAGCATGTTCTCGTAGAAACATCAGATTCATCTATAATTGCAAATACATATGTTACTACCACCCATTCCAGAAATAAAGTATATATACACATAACTTGGTCCTTCGTCGTACAACTTTTTAGAAAGAAAAAGAGCACTGAAGCAGGGTCCGACGTAAACACATGAAAAAATACAGGTATCTCAACAATCTCCCAAATACTATATAATTAAATCAAGAATGAAAAGGATTTAATATGCAGGGTCGACGGAAACACGTGATACAGGAAACACACCTTCATGTAGTAAAGCCAATGACTTGAAGAGCATGAATGGTTTTGAACGGAACTTCTTTATCCTTGCATTATCCTATTGAATGCAACAACATTGTATGGCTGTGATCAATAAAACAATGCCTTGAAGAGCATGAATGGCAGTGAACAAACAATATATCAAGAAAAGAGCTAACCTTGATAAGTGTATCCCATATTACAGGTTCAACGATGATCACGCAAAGTGTATCATCCCATCCAGTGCCGCTCTGTTTCCGAGAGTCTCTCACTACCTTATAATTTCCTTTTAAATCCTTATCCTTCTCTTGGATTTGTTGCTTAGTGAAATTAGCTAGTGGAAATTTCTGATTGAATGTATTTGTAATTCTAGTCCACCATTCAGCAGTCCACCCATTTTGACCTCGATAGATGGGATTGTTGTGGTCAAGCATTATGTCAACAAGACCTTTCTCATATGCATGGTCCCAAGATGCGCTAGGCGCTGCCATTACTACATTATTGAACCAACAATGGGGTACTAGTTAAATTTCTCTCTACCACAACTTTACCTAAGAAAAGGTGAGAAAAAAATTACAAAATAAACTCATGTCTGACTAGTTGTTATAATCAGCCCACATTTGCAGCGCGATCTGATCTCTAAGAGTGTTTCCATTGTTTGCCTCATTGTGATGATGTTGGTTGACATCATCTCCCTGTAGAACATCAACATATGTTTCTGGTGGAATTAACGGTGGTTGGTGATCCAACCATGCCTCATCACCACTTTGAGCTCTAATGATGTTATGGAATACAGCACATACCACCGGAATCTTGATTTGTGACTCTATTGGGTAGTGATTGCCCACTTTCAAGATAGGGAAACGTTTTTTAGAACACCAATGCTCCTTTCGATGTGGTTCCAGAGAATTGCATGGGTATGGTTGAACAACTCCCGATGGTCGGCATAGCCCGTATTAGATGAGCGCCGCCTCCTAAATTCACATAGGTGATACCGAACTCCTCGATATGGTGCAAGAAAAGAAGGCGTGTTTGCATATCCTCCATCTACGAGATAAAATTTTCCATCTGGCACATGAAACCCCTTGCTAATAGCAGAATGAAGAACTCCTGCATCTGATGCAGGACCTTCCCACCCACATGAAATAAATGTGAAATTCAGATCATAATCACATGCAACCATGACATTCGGTGAGAGGGCTCCTTTCCTATTCCTAAATGGGGGGGCCTTATCTTCAGCAATAGTGATGGGGATATGTGTTCCATCTATAGCACCAATGCAGTTTTGCACATTGAAAAAGAAACAAAAAAGTTGGTAGGTTTAGAAATCTATGTGGAGAAGTTTTCAAAAATTCCATTGATATGGAGATGTGTGTGTAGTGGTTCACCTGGAAATAAGGCCAATAGCGATTGTTCGAAACAATCTTCGGATGGGGCTGGAGTGAACTTGGAATCTTTATAAATCTTTGGGCTAGAGTTGGAATAAAGTAAAAAATCATGTTTATCTTCCTATGAATTGTTTCTGCGCTGTGTTGGAAGTATTTTTGTAGATCTTGATTACTAGCATTGTGCGAAATCATGTACATGAACATTGCCAACTGCTCCTCGACAGCAACACGTGACGTGCCCTTCAATAGATTCTGTCTTAATCCACGATAGATTTAAAAATCTCAGGTTCCATCCGAAACTCAACTCTAGACCAACTCTCGTGGCCTTCTAATATTTCCTTAACCTTTGGAGCCCCGGATAAAGATGATGTGTGAGCTGGATGCTTTTCCTCATAAAAGGAAGCATATAAAGACGGAACCAAAAGGAAAAATGGTTCATCGTCTTCTTCTTGTTCTTGCGAGATAATCTTAATAATTTTATTTCTCCTAGAATCCATCACTATTATACCCAATGAAAACAAGATTAATACAACGATAATAATTATAAATAAAGCAATAATAATACCATCTCTATTATGGATGCAAAGAACCAATAGCTAGGAGCCTAGAAAGCTCAGGAGTGAATACAAAGATAATACCATTTCTATTGTGACATCTACGTACATACTTTAGAGCATTAGTTTGCCCATATACTAAAATAAGACCACTTTCAATACTAGGCAGAGAAAATAACACCACAAGAGCAGTAGTTTTGCATAATTTAAGCTTCCTCAATGACCAGGGATGACTACGTCACATACCTTTCTTAGTCTGAGTGCAAACTTCTCAATGACAGATGAATCAAAAGGCACCAAGCAATTGAACACAAAGTCTTCAGATAAAGCCAACTTCTAATGTCAGAGCAGACCCACAAATCAGCACCTACTAGAAATCAATGGTCACTCATCAGTCAGACAAACCAAACAAAATATTTGTTGGTTTCACAACCAGATAAGCTAGGACCGATCAAATGCAGTGTGTGAGTATAGGACATAGGCCATTCTTCCTGTATATCACTCCATTTTTCAACTATAAAACAGAACACAATGAAATGACTCTGTTACTCTACATGGTAAGCTATTATTATTCCCAGGTTTCGCGTAACAATTTGGAAAACAACATATGTAACTCTTCTACATGCACTTCCAGAGAGCAAAGCAAGATCAACGACCATTGAGCAAAACATGATCGGCCGCAGTTTAGCAATTCACGTGGTGAACCACAAATTGGCGCATGTTGTTTCAGTTTGCAGTCAACATACATATGGTACATGTCAAAGGGTTCGGATTTATTAGCTGGCAACATACATAGGGTAAACAAAGGGGTCAAGCAAAACTAAGAATTGCTTATAAGAATGGGGGCACTAAATAATTTATCATATCCTATACTGAATTTCTAGTACATGATGATAAGATAATACTCCCAGGTCAAGTACCTCCTTGACTGAACCTACCCATAAACAAATTTGCCTTCTTCACAATATACTAGAACATTGTGCATATAGATTAGCATGACAGGGAGGAAAAGGTGGTTGTGCACACTTGTGAGTTCAAGACAGTTAAATGCACTGCAAAATGTTCGATGTTCTTCAGTACAGTTGCTAACTTGGGTACAAATGTCAGACAGGAGAGGAGGTCCTTCGGTCTGTACAGGCGGTCGTTAGTTTGTGTAGCAGAAAAAGAAATCACCATGGTGAAGAAAAACGGTGAGTGGAAGAGGAGGAGGAGGGGCTAACCTTGGTGAGAAAGAGGAGGATGACCTCTGGCCGTCGTCTTCGCCGGAGGTGAGTGAAGCTTTGAGGCAGAGACGAGATCCGGGAAGGGGGAGAATGATGCCCCCGGCCGCCGTCGTTGTCGCCCCCGCCGGAAGAGTGGGGCGTGGAGGTGTAGGGCGGTGGTGCGTGTTGCCCGATGGAGCATTGGATGGAGGAGGGCTGAGCGTGGTGGTGCGTCGTTCGTGGATCTTGTCGCCGCCACCTCTCATTCGATAGATCGAGCGAGCGAGGGTTTCCTCCCTGACCAACGCAGACGTGGAAGGCCCTCCCGGGGAAAAGTTGTGGAATGGGCGGGGCTACCCCTCGGTCATGGGCCTCCAAATGCGCTGGTGGATCACACCGGGCTGAGTTGGCTCATGGTTTCCTGGCCCGGGGAATAGGCAGGGATCCTGGGGGGATACCCAGCATCCAAACGAGGCCTCAATGAGGAAGCCATAAGAAAAAGTACCTATTGGTTATGGTGGATAAATTCACCAAATGGATAGAGGCCAAACCAGTTAAAACGGCCGAATCCGGACAAGTGATAGATTTCATATCCGGGGTTGTACACCGCTACTGTGTCCCCCATAGTATCATCACCAATAATGGCTCGAACTTTACAGCCTATGAGGTAAAAACTTGGTGCGGCAACATGGGCAGTAAACTCGATTATGCATCCGTCTATCACCCTCAAACTAACGGTCAAATCGAACGAGCAAATGGTCTTACAATGAGCGGCATTAAACCTATAATAGTGCGGTCGTTGAAGGAATCAGATACGCACTAGGTCGAGGAGCTCAACTCCGAACTATAGGGGCTGCGGACCTCACCAAATCGCACTACCGGATACACACCTTTTTTATGGTGTACGGCGCAGAGGCGGTACTGCCCTGCGACATCATTCATGACTCACCTCGTGTGCGCATGTACGAAGAGAAAGAAGCCGTGCTAGATCGGCAGGAGAGTTTGGACGCCCTGGAGGAGGAGCGTGACGTGGCAAAAGCCTGATCCGCATTCTATCAACAACAGGCTCGACGATATCAAAGCAGAGAAGTACGGGCCAAAACTTATAATGTTGGCGAACTCGTTCTACGCCTACCAGAGAAGAAAAAGGACAAGCTCAAACCCAAATGAGAAGGTCCCTTTGTTATTGAAAGTTCTGACCGGTGGATCGTACCGTCTGCGGGATGCATCGGACAATCGACTCGAGCCAAACCCATGGAATGCAGCCAGACTCCAAAGGTTCTACGCCTAGCGCCGACCTCTATGTTCGTCTCCTTACCTCCGTCAATTTTTTATATATTCATTATCTATATTTCTCTGTCTTTCTTCCTTTTCTTTGCGGCCTTCAAAGGTTAAAATGTGTCTTGACTGCACAATTTGTACGTGCTAAGCACGCTCATTATACCTGGGGGCTTCTTATATAGAAGCTTAATAAAATTATGATCCGGGCTCTATGCCTGCCGCAAATGTGTTATTTTCACACATGCACCTTTTCTTCGCCATTATATGCATCGATATGACTTAAGTTTTGGCCAAGCTGGGTTGCATGGCTCTTGTGTTTATGCCCTACGTTCCCGTTTATTTGGCTAGGGCATAAGGGGAGCACCTCTGCGATTGTTACTGCCGAGTCAGCCGGACGTGTACCTCAGACTAGGTGAAGCCGAAAGCTAGCATTCTTAAGGGAATATTCAGTCGGCGAACAAAGGATGACTTTTTTACTTATTAGAATACATACCCCCAGATGTTTATATCCTGCGTCTCTTGTCGCAGTTCGGACATGCACATTAATGCATGGGTACCAAGGGAAAGGAAACCTTAACGGAACTATTCTCCCTGGAAGATGTTTCTTACTATCCATGTAATATAACATCACTAGTTGGGTACTTGTCTGTTCAAGCACTTATGACCCCTACGCCTGGTTTCCATGCGTACCCTGGTTTTTACATAACTGAGCGGGTATTCGGATACACTCCGGACTGTCGGGTCCGGAGGTCGAAGCGAAAAGGTTCGCCATGACAAATGATTTACAATCCGGCTAGGGACAATATGTCACTCGAAGTACACAATCACTTAGACTGACTAAATTATTCTTCTATACCATCCAACAGGCTGTCTAGCCTACAATCCTGTTGGGAATACTTTGCGGCTAATTTCTCCTGGTCGTACACCAAGCTGACGGGGATCTCTTTCCCATCAGGCCCTATAGGTCCGACCTCGGCCATATGGTTCGGCTTAGCCTTGGTATATCGAGTCTTCACCATGGCCCAGGCTTCCATTGCACCTTGTCGACAGGCAGATATATTCCATAATCAGAAGCGCCGTTGCGCACCCTTGAGTATCTCTACAAGCTCCAATCATCCTGGCAGGGAGGCGGATGGCCACAAGGCCTGGGCAAGGTCCTGCATCACCTGCCGAATTTTTTCGTGCTGTTGTGAGAGTTGTGGCAAAAGATCTCCCGCAGACCCGGGCATCTCCTCTCCGGGATGACCCGTCAGCATACCTACAGATATAGCGCTGTTTGCTGGTTTCTTCGACGAACTCTATAGAACGCTCAAGCACTTACTGAAAATCCCACGTCGAAGCCTTTTATTCTCCTTTACGTAGTCAGCCAGCTGGGCCCAAACATCTTTCAGTTCAACATCCAGCTGGGTATTGGCATCTTGGAGATCATTTTTCTCCCGCCTAACTTGTGTAAGCACGCGCTCGCCAGCCTTCAGCTGTCGTTGAGCATGTTGCTCCTCCGGATTCACTCCGGGATCATCTGCAGAATCTATCGATTAGATTAGCATGCAAGCCAAATATTAACTAGTATATCTCGTTCTTTTCGATAGGAACAAGTGTTACCAGATGGGGCCTTCTTGGACTCCTCCATTTTGGCAACTGCGGCCCGTAGCTGGGCTTTGCACTCCTCCAGCTCTTGAGACAACTGGGTATTCTTCCCAGTAAGAACCTATGCAAATAATGGTCCTTAAATCAGTTGTGCCAACTGTTTCAAGTCTCAGGGGCTATTGGTATATATAATTATCAGATTTTCTTACCTGTATATCCTTTACATATTGGACCGTGGCTCTGGCAAGACCATTTCACTACTAGAGAAAAGCTTACTAGTTGCGCTGGTTTTTTACATACCAGTAGAGCGGGCACCCGCACTACTGCTAGGGCGCTACAGCTATTATTTAACAGTAGCACGTTTCTAAACAAGCGCTGTAGCTAAAATACTCATTAGTAGCGCCAATTTCTCCACCAACACTACTACTATAATCACGTAGTAGTAGCGCCTTATTTTCTCCCCACGCTACAACTAGGCAAATAGAAATAAAAATAAAAAAAGCAGTCAGGTGCAATATTCATGGAAATCAAGACAAGTCCAGTGCAAATACACTAAGTTCACAGAACCATCTCACATTTAATATAACCACACAATCTCACAAACTCATATAGTAGTCAACAATGCATGGATAGATCATAGTTGATAAGTCTACTAGGTAGTCATACTAGCATATATATGGTTCAACAGCCACACGAATGCATATGAAGTTCTAGATGATGTTGATGACGACCATCATCCTCAAGCCTGGGCGGTGGGTGTTCCTAATAGTAATTAGGATTGCCTGTCCAACATGAAGATTCTTGCCGACGAGGAAGCTCTTCCACCCAACCGAGTTGAAGTGTGTGCGACCGTCTGTGTCCACGCCGTACGCACAAGTGGTGACGGAGCCCCTTGCAGTAAGGCGTATTCCAGCAGAGCCTTCTTCATCAACCTTGATACCACAACTCTTAGATAGGCTCTTTGGCAATTTCTGAATAAGAAAAACATATCAATTAATAAGTAGCCTCACATGTTCTACACTAAGTATAACAATAAAGCATATAATATTCACTAAGCACATAAGATTCACTAAGCATATATATCATCGGACTCTACACTAAGTATAACAATAAAGCATATAAGATTCACTAAGCATATAAGATTGACTAAGCATACATATCATCGGACTCTACACTAAGTATAACAATATAGCATATAAGATTCACTAAGCATATATATCATCGGACTCTACACTAAGTATAACAATAAAGCATATAAGATTCACTAAGCATATAAGATTCACTGAGCATATAAGATTGACTAAGCATATATATCATCAGACTCTACACTAAGTATAACAATAAAGCATATAAGATTCACTAAGCATATCATCAAATTACTCTAAAAACTACAGTAAATGCAACATACCATGATATGCCGGTCAACCATGGTACTTGTCAGGCGGATCACGAATGGCACCCCGACAAAGTCAGCATGTGGCGGAATGATGTCCGATAGGTTGCACACCTCCTCCTCGCTCAACTTCATTCTATGAGCTATGACGGCATCACCGAGTGGGTCATCATCATCCTCATAATCTTCTGCTTTGTTGACATAAATCACGGCCAGCTTGGGTCTTTCAGCTCTGAAGGAGAAGCTGATCATCTCACCACCGGTGATACGCATGTGGTCGATGAAACGGACCCATCCATCTCCTCCCACCCGCGTCATCTTTCGTCCTTTCTCGATCTCCATAGTGTAGGGGCCCCCAGGAGCCTCAAAGGTCACTGAGTCTCCAGTCAGATTGTTGAATTCTGACGTCACATTGCATGGGATGATCTATGAAAAAAAGAAAAATGATATATACACGACGCAATAATGCCAATAACACTAAAAACAAAATAGTAGTTACTAATTTCATATAATTTATTACCGCCGCATGAAGAAAACTAGACTCGAAGTAGATGCCAAACAACGTGCCAGTTGCAAGGCTGCTGGCGCACCTTGACTTGCACCATCGACATGTTGGTGGTGGTGGTGGTGGCACCATTTCCCTAAAGCAATATGATTAAAGTTTTAACGATCCATAAAGTAAACATAAAGTTTTCATAGCTAGAGTTCACATGGCAAGCAAAATAACAACTAAAAAGTAAACATAAAGTTCAGTCCAGGGGAACACTTTATCTATTCCCACATCCAAAAGTTGAACCAGCTTAGAATCTTCCAGAACACAATAAGTAAACATCCATTCCACCTTTGGCATCAGATGCACAATAATCAAAACTATAAAAGGCAAACACCCCCCTTTTCGATCAGATACAACTCTCTGTCTATCTGTGTTTTCTTTTTCAGAAATTTACCAAAAATGGGCTCACTAACAGCATCATAAGAACTTAGCAATTTGAGCATCACCACATACAGATACTCTCTTCAACCTGAAAGAGAGTATCGAATCAAGCATTGATTTTTCCATGAAACCACATAACAGTGAGGACTTCTTGGTCATATATTTATGTGCATCAACAAAGAAGCTAGTGGTAGTAGCCAACAATTGAAACCCTCAACCGTTGCTGTCATATCAGAGCTAAAAAATGCTCACAATTCTACAGTCGAGCACTATGGTTGTTCCAGCGAAGGAATGACAAGTAGTTACAAGTACTACATCAATGATCCTGAATGTCGGAAACAATAGTCACGACATGGACGCCCCCTCTCTAAACCCTAGAACACTAGGCACCGCCGCCGCCACCACTCCTCCAGGGGCAGCAACCAAGAATTGAAACCCAAGTTTTAATTATATGTGCTAAAAGCCTCTACTTCTCTAGCTACTTCTCTCTACTCTCTCCTAAGTTTCGGTGAGCAACAAAAAGCCTCTACTTCTCTCACCTAACCCATCTCTCTACTCTTTCCCCAATCACGTGAGGAGCATGTCACATCGAAGCGCGGAGCCATCGTGCAATCCCTAAATCCCAAAACACGGTGAGCCGCCGCAGCAAATCGATTGGAGCCTAGCTAGTGTGGTGCGCGCAGGGAGGATGAGATCGAGGGGTGACTTACAGGGCTGGAGCGTCGGAGTAGGCGAGATGCAACCACGCATGGTGGCGCCACACGGCACCATCGACGGGGGTGAGGCGGCCGGGGACGGACCCTAACCGTAGCAGTGTCGTCGGGCGGAGGGGATCGACTGTGAGAGTGTGAGGGGGTGCGGGGGCGCTCGGGCCGGTTTTCTTTTGCTCTAGTAGTAGCACTGTTTAGAGGCCGGCGCTACTGCTAAGCCCACCATCTGTAGCGCCCGTTCAAAACAAACACTACAACTAAGTGGGCTACTGCTTTTGCCCTGCGGCCCATGTAACAGTAGCGCGGCCCAAGCAAACAAACGCTGCTGTATATATTAGTAGTGACGTGTTTTCTGCCCAGCGCTACTACTAAATACTAGTAGCGTGGGATTATAAACAGGCGCTACTAGTAAACTTCTATCTATAAGCATTTTCTTAGTAGTGTTTTGAGCAGCTCGGATGTACGCGTCCCCTGAGTTGAAGGCATCAAACGCCTCTTCAGAAAAACCGGGGTCGCGGAGTACGGCCCGGCGACGCCTGTGCTTCATGGCACTCTCCACTTCAGGATTTGTAGCAGACAGCCTATCCGCATCCTTGGTAGGAGGAATATCCGGCATTGTACCCACGTTAGCATCTGCCTCCAAGTCCGGCTCCGGAGCTCGGCTGGTGGAGGCATGGCCGCCAGGCTCTCCGGATACGGTCCGCCGAGCGTTTTTCCTGGTTTTAACCACGGACGTTATTATATTCTAAAGATAATAACCATGGAGCAGGGTTCTTTTCATACCTCTGTGACAGCATCTCAGTCCTGACCGCCTTCCTTTTAAGCTTACCCGGTTTCAGTGACCCTTGTTGGTGAGTCACTGCGGGTTCGGCATGGCGTCCTGAGGGCCTTCCTTGCAAGACACCATACATGTGCGGTGGGCGAAGTGCGAAAAAGGGGATCCTTCTCGGAAGTTGGGACTCTGGTTTTACTTACATGCGATGCAGGGAGCAGTCCAGGATAATCAGCCACCAAGGCACTGTCGCAGCTTAACTGATAAAACGTCCTGTCGATGAGCTCCACGAATATGTCTGGATCTTCTTCGAGTCCGGGATCGAGGGCCTGATCAGGGTCCTCTGGCTGTGGAGATGGGCTGTGAATCTCCCCCATAGCTTTTCTTAGTTCCTGCAATGAAATAGGAAGGTAAATATTTATGACAAAGAAAGTGGGAAGGTTTGGAGTAAAAAGCAGTAGCTCACCCAGTTTGGGGCTTTGTACATGGAGAATCCATCCTGCGGCTTAATAAGGATGAACTGCTCTTCCTCTCCCTTATATAAATCGGACAGTATTTTCGCCAGAGCGGCGGCAGTGTCCGGACCTTTACGGCCGCAGCGGGTGGCGTCATCTTCTCCATTGAAGTACCACATGGGTTGTCCCCGATATTGAAGTGGCTGCACTCCCCGCGTTATACATATTAACATAACCTCGATTATTGTCAGTCCTGATTCGGCCAGTGTCTTTATTCGGCTCATCAGGTAAAGGACTTCTCTGTTATCTTCCTCCTGAGGGCTCCGAGGGCGCCAGCTACAGCGTTTCTTGAAAGGGGTGCTGTTGAACTCAGGAAGGCATGTCCGGATAGGGTCTGGGGGGGGAACGTCCTCCATATAAAACCACTCCAAAGGCCAGTATTCGGAAGTCTTCTTCGGAGTACCGGACAGGTATCCAGTCCCGGCGATGCGCCATATTTTGGCTCCGCCCACTTGAAATATTGACCCCTTCTGTGTACGGGGCACGAGGCAGAATAGCCTCTGCCATAGTTTGAAATGAGCTTCGCAGCCCAGAAACAGCTCGCAAAGGGCAACGTAGCCTGCGATGTGTAATATGGAGGCGGGAGTAAAGTTATGCAGCTGGAGGCCATAGAACTCCAGGAGCTCACGGAGGAATGGATGGATTGGAAATCCTAGTCCCCTCAATAAATAAGGGATGAGGCATACCCGCTCCCCCGTGGATGGGTTGGGAAAGCTTTCCGCTTGCGCCTCGCCATTATAAGTGGCTAGTCCGGCTCGGACGGGGACCATGTACGCGGGAGGGAGAAAGCTCTCGGTCTGCAACTCTACTAGTTGGCTATGGGGAATAGAGCACTTCTCCCAACTACCCGGCTTAGGGCTACGAGGACGAGAGGAGGAGCTGACGTGGCCGGCCATGCTGGGATGGATTTTTCTGGGCATGCTCCGATCGATACTCGCTGTGGGAAGGTGGTGTGATCTAGATCTAAAGATCCCCGAGTGTTTAAATAGACGATTCATTGACCTGGTTAGGGTGGTAAATGTAAAAACACCCTGACCTCTCGTATTCGCTCGACACGTGGAAGATAGCCATTATTAAGGCAAAGAAGCCAATGAGTGCAACATTCACGGGAGGCCCGACACAACTCGTTACGACAGGTACTCAGGATTTGGTGGAGAACCCGCCTTGCAATGCCGAAGACAATCTGCGCGCCAGACTCATCGTCAGTGAAGCCTGGTTCAGGGGCTACTGAGGGAATCCTAGATTAGGGGGTCCTCGGACAGCCGGACTATATCCTTTGGCCGGAGTGTTGGACTGTGAAGATACAAGATTGAAGACTTCGTCCTGTGTCCGGGTGGGACTCTCCTTTGCGTGGAAGGCAAGCTTGGCGATTCGGATATGTAGATCTCCTCCCTTGTAACCGACTCTATGTAACCCTAGCCCCTCCGGTGTCTATATAAATCGGAGGGTTTTAGTCCGTAGGACAACAACAATCGTACCATAGGCTAGCTTCTAGGGTTTAGCCGCTCCGATCTCGTGGTAGATCAACTCTTGTAATACTCATATCATTAAGATCAATCAAGCAGGAAGTAGGGTATTACCTCCACCGAGAGGGCCCAAACCAGGGTAAAAAAAGTTCCCCGCCTCCTTTTACGATCTGCCTTAGACGCATAGTTCGGGACCCCCTACCCGCTATCTGCTAGATTTGACACTGATAGAGACATCATAGATCGCACCATATCCAATAGAGTGTGACGTTCGGACACACCATTTTGCTAAGGTGTTCCAGGCGGCGTGAGTTGTAAAACAATTCCACTTTTCCTAAAGTGCATGACAAACTCGTGACTCAAGTATTCTCCTTCACGATCTGATCATAAGAACTTTATTTTCCTGTCACGTTGATTATCTACCTCACTCTGAAATTCCTTGAAGTTTTCATAGGTCTCAGAATTGTGTTTCATTAAGTAGACATACCCATATCTACTTAAGTCATCAGTGAGGGTGAGAACATAATGGTACCCAACGCGAGCCGCAACGCTCATTGGACCACACACCTCAGTATGTATGATGTCCAATACATTGGTTGCTCGCTCCATTGTTTCGGAGAACGGAGTCTTGGTCATTTTCCCATGAGGCATGATTCGCACGTGTCAAATGATTCATAATCAAGAGACTCCAAAAGTCCATCTACATGGAGTTTCTTCGTGCATTTGACACCAATGTGACCAAGGCGATAGTGCCACAAGTATGTGGGACTATCATTATCAACCTTACATCTTTGGGCATTCACACTATGATTATGTGTAACATCATGTTCGAGATTAAACAAAAATAAACCATTGACCAGCGGGGCATGACCATAAAACATATCTCTCATATAAATGGAACAACCATTATTCTCAGATTTACGTGAGTAGCCATCTCGCATTAAGCGAGATCCAAATACAATGTTCATGCTCAAACCTGGTACTAAATAACAATTTTTATTGAGGCTTACAACTAATCCCGTAGGTAGATGTAGAGGTAGCGTCCCAACGGCGATCACATCGACCTTGAAACCATTACCGACGCGCATCGTCACCTCGTCCTTTGCCAGTCTCCGCTTATTCCGCAGCTCCTATTTTGAGTTACAAATATGAGCAACCGCACCGGTATCAAATACCCAGGAGCTACTACGAGCGCTGGTAAGGTACACATCAATAACATGTATATCATATATACCTTTGACGTTGCTGGCCTTCTTATCCGCTAAGTACTTGGGGCAGTTCCGTTTCCAGTGACCATTTCCCTTACAATAAAATCACTGAGTCTCGGGCTTGGGTCCATTCTTTGGCTTCTTCCCGGCAACTGATTTACCGGGCACGGCAACTCCTTTGCTGTCCTTCTTGAAGTTCTTCTTACCCTTGCCTTTCTTGAAACTAGTTGTTTTATTCACCATCAGCACTTGATGTTCCTTTTTGATTTCCACCTCCACTGATTTCGACATTGAATATAACTCAGGAATGGACTTCTCCATCCCTTGCATATTGTAGTTCATCACAAAGCTCTTGTAGCTAGGTGGAAGTGATTGGAGGATCCTGTCAATGACCGAGTCATCTGGAAGATTAACACCCAGCTGAGACAAGCGGTTGTGAAACCCAGCCATTTTGAGTATACGCTCGCTGACAGAACTATTTTCCTCCATCTTACAACTGCAGAACTTGTCGGAGAATTCATATCTATCGACCCGGGCATGTGCTTGGAAAACCATTTTCAGCTGTTGGAACATCTCATATGTTCCGTGCCGCTCAAAATGCTTTTGGAGCCTTGGTTCTAAGCTGTAAAGCATGCCGCACTGAACCAGGGAGTAATCATCACTACGCAAGTGCCAGGTGTTCATAACATCTTCAGTTGCTGGGAAAATGGTTGCTTCACCTAGCGGTGCTTCAAGGACACATGCCTTCTTGGCAGCTATGAGGATGATCCTCAGGTTACAGACCCAGTCCGTATAGTTTCTACCATCGTCTTTCAGCTAGGTTTTCTCTAGGAACGCGTTGAAGTTGAGGGCAACATTAGCATGGGCCATTTGATCTACAAGACATATTATAAAGATATTTTAGACTAAGTTCATGATAATTAAGTTCATCTAATCAAACAGGTGTCAAAAAAAAATTATGTTCATATAATCAAATTATTTAATGAACTCCCCCTCAGACAGACATCCCTCTAGTCATCTAAGTGATAAATGATCGGGATCGACTAGGCCGTGTCCGATCATCACGTGAGATGGACTAGTCATCAACGGTGAACATCTCCATATTGATCGTATCTACTATACAACTCATGTTTGAGCTTTCGGTCTCTCGTGTTCCGAGGCCATGTCTGTACATGCTAGGCTCGTCAAGTCAACCTAAGTGTTTTCCATGTATAAATCAGGCTTACACCCGTTGTATGCGAATGTTAGAATCTATCACACCCGATCATCACGTGGTGCTTCGAAACAATGAAACCTTCGCAACGGTGCATAATTAGGGGCAGCACTTTTCTTGAAATTTTAGTGAGGGATCATCTTATTTATTCTACCATCATTCGAAGAAAATAAGATGTAAACATGACAAACATCACATGCAAATCATAAAGTGACATGATATGGACAATATCATCTTGCGTCTTTGATCTCCATCTTCGAGGCGCGGCATGAACACCATCGCCACCGGCATGACACCATGATCTCCATCATCATGATCTTCATCATCATGTTTTCATGAAGTTGTCTTGCCAACTAGTACTTCTACTACTATGGCTAACGGTTAGCAATAAAGTAAAGTAATTACATGGCGTTTTCATTGACACGCAGGTCATGCAATAAATTAAGACAACTCCTATGGCTCCTGCCAGTTGTCATACTCATCGACATGCAAGTCATGAATCCTATTACAGTAACATGATCAATCTCATACATCACATATATCATTCATCACATCCTTTTGGCCATATCACATCACATAACATACCCTGCAAAAACAAGTTAGATGTCCTCTAATTGTTGTTGCATGTTTTACGTGGCTGCTATGGGTTTCTAGCAAGAACGTTTCTTACCTATGCAAAACCACAACGGTGATATGACAATTGCTATTTACCCTTTATAAGGACCCTTTTCATCGAATCTGATCCGACTAAAGTGGGAGAGACACACACCCTCTAGCCACCTTATGCATCAAGTGCATGCCAGTCGGTGGAACCAGTCTCACGTAAGCGTACGTGTAAGGTCAGTCCAGGCCGCTTCATCCCACAATGCCGATAAGACTAGTAACGGTAAGAAAATTGAACAAATCATCGCCCACAACTACTTTGTGTCCTAGTCATGCATACATTCTACGCATAGACCTAGCTCATGATGTCACTGTTGGGGAACATAGCAATAATTCGAAAAAATTCCTACGTGTCACCAAGATCAATCTAGGAGATACTAACAACGAGAGAGAGAGGGGGGGAGTGTATCTTCATACCCTTGAAGATCGCTAAGCAGAAGCGTTAGAAGAACGTGGTTGGTGGAGTCGTACACTCACCGATTCAGATCGAGGTCGATTCTGATCTAAGCGCTGAACAACGGCGCCTCCATTCAACACACGTACAGCCCGGTGACGTCTCTCGCACCTTGATCTAGCAAGTAGGAGGGAGAGGTTAGGGAAGAAAACTCCAGCAGCAGCACGACAGTGTGGTGGTGGTGGAGCAGTGTGGTTCTCCAGCAGGGCTTCGCCATGCACTACGAAAGACGAGGAGGTGGAGAGGTAGGGATGTGCCGAGAGAGAAAGACTTTCGTGCATGGCAGCCCCAAAAAACCCCACTATATAAATTGGAGGGTTTTAGTCTGTAGGACAACAACAATTATACCATAGGCTAGCTTCTAGGGTTTAGCCTCTCTGATCTCATGGTAGATCAACTCTTATAATACTCATATCATCAAGATCAATCAAGCAGGAAGTAGGGTATTACCTCCATCGGGAGGGCCCGAAACAGGGAAAAAAATTCCCTGCCTCCTTTTACCATCCGCCTTGGACGCATAGTTCGGGACCCCCTACCCGCTATCCGTCAGATTTGACACCGACAGAGACATCATAGATCGCACCATATCCAATAGAGTGCGATTACGACGTTCGGACACACCATTTTGCTAAGGTGTTCCAGGCAGCGTGAGTTGTGAAACAATTCCACATTTTCTAAATTGCATGCCAAACTCGTGACTCAAGTATTCTCCTTCACGATCTGATCATAAGAACTTTATTTTCCTGTCACGTTGATTATCTACCTCACTCTGAAATTCCTTGAAGTTTTCATAGGTCTTAGAATTGTGTTTCATTAAGTAGACATACCCATATCTACTTACGTCATCAGTGAGGGTGAGAACCTAATGGTACCCAGCGCGAGCCTCAACGCTCATTGGACAACACACCTCTGTATGTGCGATGTCCAATTATTTGGTTGCTCGCTCCATTGTTTCGGAGAACGGAGTCTTGGTCATTTGCCCATGAGGCATGGTTCGCACGTGTCAAATGATTCATAATCAAAAGACTCCAAAAGTCAATCTACATGGAGTTTCTTTGTGTGTTTGTCACCAATGTGACCAAGGCGGCAGTGCCACAAGTATGTGGGACTATCATTATCAACCTTACATCTTTGGGCATTCACACTATGAATATGTGTAACATCACATTCGAGATTAAACAAAAATAAACCATTGAACAGCAGGGCATGACCATAAAACATATCTCTCATATAAATGGAACAACCATTATTCTCAGATTTATGTGAGTAGCCATCTCGCATTAAGCGAGATACAAATACAATGTTCATGCTCAAACCTGGTACTAAATAACAATTTTTATTGAGGTTTGAAACTAATCCCGTAGGTAGATGTAGAGGTAGCGTGCCGACGGCGATCACATCGACCTTGAAACCATTCCCTACGCGCATCGTCACCTCGTCCTTCGCCAGTCTCCGCTTATTCCGCAGCTCCTATTTTGAGATACAAATATGAGCAACCGCACTGGTATCAAATACCCAGGAGCTACTACGAGCGCTGTTAAGGTACACATCAATAACATGTATATCATATATAGCTTTGACGTTGCCGGCCTTCTTATCCGCTAAGTACTTGGGGCAGTTCCGTTTCCAGTGACCATTTCCCTTACAATAAAAGCACTGAGTCTCGGGCTTTGGTCCATTCTTTGGCTTCTTCCCGGCAACTGATTTACTGGGCGCGACAACTCCCTTTCCATCCTTCTTGAAGTTCTTCTTACACTTGCCTTTCTTGAAACTAGTGGTTTTATTCACCATCAGCACTTGATGTTCATTTTTGATTCCCACCTTCGCTGATTTCGGCATTGAATATAACTCAGGAATTGACTTCTCCATCCCTTGCATATTGTAGTTCATCACAAAGCTCTTGTAGCTAGGTGGAAGTGACTGGAGGATCCTCTCAATGACTGAGTCATCTGGAAGATTAACACCTAGCTGAGACAAGCGGTTGTGAAACCTAGACATTTTGAGTATATGCTCGCTGACAAAACTATTTTCCTCCATCTTACAACTGCAGGACTTGTCAGAAACTTCATATCTATCGACCCGGGCATGAGCTTGGAAAACCATTTTCAGCTCTTGGAACATCTCATATGTTCCGTGCCGCTCAAAACGCTTTTGGAGCCCTGGTTCTAAGCTGTAAAGCATGCCGCACTAAACTAGGGAGTAATCATCACTAGGCGATTGCCAGGCGTTCATAACATCTTGAGTTGCTAGGAAAATGGGTGCATCACATAGCGGTGCTTCAAGGACATATGCCTTCTTGGCAGCTATGAGGATGATCCTCAGGTTACGGACCCAGTCCGTATAGTTTCTACCATCGTCTTTCAGCTAGGTTTTCTCTAGGAACGCGTTGAAGTTGAGGGCAACATTAGCTTGGGCCATTTGATCTACAAGACATATTATAAAGATATTTTAGACTAAGTTCATGATAATTAAGTTCATCTAATCAAACAGGTGTCAAAAAAAATTAAGTTCATCTAATCAAATTATTTAATGAACTCCCCCTTAGACAGACATCCCTCTAGTCATCTAAGTGATACATGATCCGGATCGACTAGGCCGTGTCCGATCATCACGTGAGACAGACTAGTCATCAACGGTGAACATCTCCATATTGATCGTATCTACTATACAACTCATGTTCGAGCTTTCGGTCTCTCGTGTTCTGAGGCCATGTCTGTACATGCTAGGCTTGTCAAGTCAACCTAAGTGTTTTCCATGTGTAAATCAGGCTTACACCCGTTGTATGCGAACGTTAGAATCTATCACACCCGATCATCACGTGGTGCTTCGAAACAACGAAACCTTCGCAACGGTGCATAATTAGGGGGAACACTTTTCTTGAAATTTTAGTGAGGGATCATCTTATTTATTCTACCGTCATTCGAAGAAAATAAGATGTAAACATGACAAACATCACATGCAAATCATAAAGTGACATGATATGGACAATATCATCTTGCGTCTTTGATCTCCATCTTCGAGGCACGACATGAACACAATCGCCACCGGCATGACACCATGATCTCCATCATCGTGTCTTCATGAAGTTGTCTTGCCAACTAGTACTTCTACTACTATGGCTAACGGTTAGCAATAAAGTAAAGTAATTACATGGCGTTTTCATTGACACGCAGGTCATGCAATAAATTAAGACAACACCTATGGCTCCTGCCAGTTGTCGTACTCATCGACATGCAAGTCATGAATCCTATTACAGTAAGACGATCAATCTCATACATCACATATATCATTCATCACATCCTTTTGGCCATATCACATCACATAACATACCCTGCAAAAACAAGTTAGATGTCCTCTAATTGTTGTTGCATGTTTTACATGGCTGCTATGGGTTTCTAGCAAGAACGCTTTCTTACCTATGCAAAACCACAACGGTGATATGCCAATTTCTATTTACCCTTTATAAGGACCCTTTTCATCGAATCTGATCCGACTAAAGTGGGAGAGACACACACCCGCTAGCCACCTTATGCATCAAGTGCATGCCAGTCGGTGGAACCAGTCTCATGTAAGCGTACGTGTAAGGTCAGTCCAGGCCGCTTCATCCCACAATGCCGATAAGACTAGTAACGGTAAGAAAATTGAACAAATCATCGCCCACAACTACTTTGTTTCCTAGTCATGCATAGAATGTACGCATAGACCAAGCTCATGATGCCACTATTGGGGAACGTTGCAATAATTCGAAAAAATTCCTACGTGTCACCAAGATCAATCTAGGAGATACTAACAACGAGAGAGAGAGAGAGAGAGAGAGAGAGAGGGAGTGTATCTTCATACCCTTGAAGATCGCTAAGCAGGAGCGTTAGAAGAACGTGGTTGGTGGAGTCGTACACTCACCGATTCAGATCGAGGTCGATTCTGATCTAAGCGCTGAACAACGGCGCCTCCGCGTTCAACACACGTACAGCCCGGTGACGTCTCTCGCACCTTGATATAGCAAGTAGGTGGGAGAGGTTGGGGAAGAAAACTCCAGCAGCGGCATGACAGTGTGGTGGTGTTGGAGCAGTGTGGTTCTCCAGCAGGGCTTCGCCAAGCACTACAAAAGACGAGGAGGTGGAGAGGTAGGGATGTGCCAAGAGAGAGAGAAACTTTCGTGCATGGCAGCCCCAAAACCCCCACTATATATAGGACGAGGGTAGGGGGCTGCGCCCCCTCTAGGATTCCCATTGTAGGGGAGTGGCAGCCCTAGATGGGATGGAGGGTGTGGCCAAGGGGGGAGAGGGGGCGTGCCCTAGAGTGGGCCTTAGGCTCATCTACGCCTAGGGTTTCCCCCTCTCCCCTTGTGCTGCGCCTTGGGCCTTGGTGGGAGGCGCACCAGCCCACTCAGGGGCTGGTCCCTTCCCACTCTTGGCCCTTGCAATCCTCCGGGGCCGGTGGCCCCTCCCGGTGGACCCCGAAACCCTTCCGATGGTGCCGGTACATTACCGGTGGTGCCGGTACATTACCAGTGGTGCCGGTACATTACTGGTGATGCCCGGAACACTTCCGGTGTCCAAATCCTCAGTTCCTATATATCATTCTTTACCTCCGGACCATTCCAGAACTCCTCGTGACATCCAGGATCTCATCCGGGACTCCCAACAACATTTGGTAACCACGTACATACTTACCTATAACCCTAGCGTCATCGAACCTTAAGTGTGTAGACTGTAGACACTATGGGTTCAGGAGGTATGTAGACATGACCGGGACATCTGTCGGTCAATAACCAACATCGGGATCTGGATAACCATGTTGGTTCCCACATGTTCCATGATGATCTTATCAGATGAACCACGATGTCGGGGATTCAATCAATCCCATACACAATTCCCTTTGTCTATCGGCATGTTACTTGCCCGAGATTCGATCGTCGGTATCTCTATACATCATTCAATCTCGTACTGGCAAGTCTCTTTACTTGTTCCGTAACGCGTGATCCCGTGGTTAACTCCTTGGCCACATTGAGCTCGTTATGATGATGCATTACCTAGTGTGCCCAGAGATACCTCTCCGTCATACGGAGTGACAAATCCCAGTCTCGATTCGTGCCAACCCAACAGATACTTTCGGAGATACCTGTAGAGCACCTTTATGGCCATCCAGTTACGTTGTGACGTTTGGTACACCCAAAGCATTCCTACAGTATCTAGGAGTTGCACAATCTCATGGTCTAAGGAAATGATACTTGACATTAGAAAAGCTTTAGCAAACGAACTACATGATCTTGGGCTACGCTTCAGATTGGGTCTTGTCCATCACATCATTCTCCTAATGATGTGATCCCATTATCAATGACATCCAACGTCCATGGTCAGGAAACCATCATCATCTATTGATCAACGAGCTACTCAACTAGAGGCTTAGTAGGGACATATTATGATCTATGTATTCACACATGTATTTATAGTTTCCGGTTAATACAATTATAGCATGAACAATAGACAATTATCATGAACAAGGAAATATAATAATAACCACGTTATTGTTGCCTCTAGGGCATATTTCTAGTTTATGTACATATAAGGAATCAAATAGTGTAGAATTAACAGAATGTGAGGTTCATTCCGTGAATCGTGCTCAGTTCAGGTACAAAAATATTGGCAGATGCTCAGCTCAATGCAGAGTGTGACGCCTATCCTAGGGGAAAAAATATGTACATGAACACCACTTTTATATGAGAAGTTCAGGCTGTGAATAATGCTAAGTTTAGTTACAAAGGTATAAGAAGATGTAACTTGTGTGCTAATAAACAATTTTTTCTTTTATGTCAGCAAGACGAGAGACGCGTGAAGAAGCTTAGAAGTTCCCAGCAGCAAGTACACAATACTAAGCCTATACGTGTTGCACCACCCCCTCAATGGGTCACACCTCAAACGCACCAACACCATTACCAACCTGCTCCACACAAAAAATGGATGACACCCAAAATACATGGAGATTTCCTCACAGCCCTATCCGCACAACTTTGTGCCTCCACCTAATTGGGTGATGCTGGAAATCCCCCGTGGATTCTTTGTATCCACCAGTAGACTCCCAAGCATGCCGATGGAGGAGAGGGTTAGCTCAAGTCCTGCGTGTAACTCTGGAGGTTATCCTGGTGTGCCTCGTCAATGCCAAAGGGAAGCAATTAAACCGGATCTCAGGACAAATCCAATAGGAACACACACACACACACACGAAGGAGAGTGCTCTGCACACTACCATCGTTGGATCCTGCTGCTGCTGCTGCTACAAGTCAGAATTGTACGGGACATAATGTAGATGGATTGCTTCACAAAACAAAAGAGCAAACCAAGACTAGGATCGCAATACCTCCACAACCACCTCAAGCTAAAATAATGCAAACAAGAGAGAGGCCATCTTCAGCCCTACTTCCTCCTCGTGATCCACTCCTGCATCCTGCTATGATTACTCCATAGTGCCCCATCCTAGAGGGACAGTGGCAGACTCCAATGGAGTTGCGATCATACACACACGTAAATGAAACAAATATTTAGGTATTTATATAGGCATCTTGTATTATCTGCAAAATTTTAGCTCCCTCCAGGATAACAAGTTCATAAACTGCATTTTTGGATTATTTTTCTTTTTCTGCAGACACCGGATCATCCGGATTATCTAATACCAAGACTACATATTTGATTCCAAGATGTAGAGAAAGCATGGGAATTTTATAACAGGTACGCCAGACATGTTGGTTTTGAAATCAAGAAGACGGGAGGCGATGACAACCAAAAGTATTTTGTTTGCGCGTTCCAAGCGAAACATACTACTTCTGTTTTAGAGGCTAACAGGAAGTGAAACAAAACATCACATAGGACAGGCTGCAATGCAAGAATGAGGGTGAAGGTGCACGAGGATAACATATGTGTGGCAGTGGACATTGAGTACAATCATAATCACCAACTAATGCAAACTGATGACATGCTGGTATTCTTGCACTCACACAATAACTATGACCTCACTATTCTGGAGTACGTAAAGCTCCAGTAGTACCATGATGTCAATCATACAACAATTATGTCCATGCTATAATAAAATGAAGATGGAAGCTACTTCCTAAGCATGACCAGACGAGACCTACTAAACCAGTAAGTATTAAAAAATGAACATACTGCAAATGTACGTAGCATCCTAAGTCACCACCCTTTGCTAGCAAAAATAACAAATGCATGTTTCCATATAATTTGCAGGAAAGCCATGAATGCAAAGAAAGATGATTTGGATGATGCATTGAAACTTGTATCATTCTTCAAAGACACGAAGGCAATCAATGATGAGTTTTTCTATGACATACAAGTAGACAAGGACAAGTCAATTAAAAACTTTTTCTGGTCCAATGCAAGCTGCCGAGGAGCGTATCAAGACTTTGGTGATTGCGTAACATTTGACACAACTTACAAGACCAACAGATTTCATATGCCTCTGGGAGTGTTTGTTGGAACAAACCATCACTTGCAGTCAACGATATTTGCTGTTGCCTTGATCAGAGATGAAGATGCAAAGTCATTCAAGTGGTTGTTTGATACATTTGTACGGTGCATGAACAACAAGCACCCAACTTGCATTCTAACAGGCGAGTTCAAAAAAAACTCTACAAGTTTCATCATCTTTTCAGTCTATGGGTCTGTATTGGGTACATTGGCTTTATCTGAAAATAATGTAAAGCAAGCAGTTCAACCACTGTTAGCATAGAAGTCCAACAAAACAATATAAGAAGCAAAATTATGTGTCACATGTTTAGAAAAAATATAGTTCTGGATGTGAAGTTCAAATACAGGAACCATAGAAGTTCAAGGACACTGCTGTAAGAAAAAACATATGAAACATGTTCAGGAAAATGTAGTTTTGTATGCGAAGTTCAAGCATTGGTACCACAGAAGTTCAACAACACTGCTGTTAGAAAAAAATGGGTTACATTATTAGTTAGTAATATTGCTACCTGTGAAGTTCAAGTACTTGAATAACATACGTTCAACAACACTGCAGTAAGCAAAATATATATGACATTATTAGATAGTCCTACTCCTACCTGTGAAGTTCAAGTACTTGTACATCATAAGTTCACCATCAGTGCAAAAAGAAGCAAGTTTTATTTTTTTAATTCATGCAGACCAGTGTCCATCGATGGCGAAAGCTATACCACAATCATTCCCAAACACTGTCCACAAGTTATGCCATTGGCACATCCTGAAGAAGTACAAGGAATACCTCGTGTTGCTGTACAAAAAGTATAAAACATTCAAAGAGGAGTTCATAACTATATTAGACTGGCCGCTGATGCCAACAGAGTTTGAAGATGCCTGGGCTGAACTCGTGCACAAGTACAACCTAAAAACAAGCAAATGATGATGCAGTTGTGGAGTGATTGGAAAATGTGGATTTCAACACCTCTCCCTAATAATAAAGCATGAATTGAGTCTCCGGGTTCACCGTCGCGGTGCTTTTATAAAAAGGTCCCTGACCTTTTTAAGAATCAACCCGCAATCCTCAATAGTCTGTCCCGAGCACTGTGCCTTTGTCCCGAGCGAGCGGCCGCAGTTCCTCTATCCTCTCCTTCTCACGAGCGGATCCGTCGCCGCCGCCGTTGCCCCACCCTCGCTCGCCGCTGTGGATCCACTGCCGCCCCGGCCCGCTCCATCTCGTCGCCCCACCCTTCCCACTCCGCACGCCGCTGCCCCCGTCTTCGCGATGGCCCGCCCAAGCTAACAAGGCTAACACGTCACTGCTCCAGGATGGCCTGACCTGGCAGGGGGAGCGCGATGATGGTGGTGGCGAGGAGGAGGAGGAAGCCGTCGTCGTCGGTGTGGTGCCTGATGGGGGAGGGGAGTGTTGCACAGCTAGCCTAGCGCCGGCGATCTGGGCGCTCCTCGCGCCGGTACCTGCTCTGGGAAGAGCAGGAGGGGTGCTAGAGCATTGGTCATCGCGTCCCCGGGTGCCCGCTGCCCTCCCAGCGCACATGGTCGCCGTCGGCTCCCAGCCCCCAGCGCTGGTCTCTAGTAGTCAACATCGTTGACAGAGTAGTAGTACATGCGGAGGTCGGGGAGGGGCATGGTCTTGTAGGATAGGGTCTTAGTTGGGGTGCGTGTGCTCTCCTATCACCGTTGCCAGGCCACTATAGGGGCTTCGCTTTGAGGGTGGGGGACACGACTACATCATGTAGGTGGGGGAGAAGACGACCATGATCACGGGCGTCCTCTGCGTGGTGGTAGTCATGAGCCGTGCAACGTTAAGACTGGGTGGAGCACGGGTGACCCTTGTGGCTGGGAGCTGAGCTTCTCATCCTCGATCTGGAGAAAATTATAGTGACTCATGACGAAACATAGTAGCGTAGGAGCCAGCAATGGAGCAAGTGAGGCAGAGGTGAGCAAGGGCAGCCATGACACCCTTCTCCCACGGTCTCTGAATCCTCTAATCCTTTCCTCAAATCCTGACATACTGAGTAGTTAATTTTGTATGGCTGGCTGCTGAACCCATTATTGCATTATGTGAATCGAGCAAAATATGGAATTTATCTCTTTCCTTGCAAATTCGGATTTGGATCATTGTTCAACAATATACTTCTATTTTTTCTATAATTATGGCTCAAAATGTCATGCGGTCTAATTTTGATACCTATTTTGTTTTCTTGAAGCTTATAGATGTAGGCACTATCTATGTTCAGTAGGTGCTAATTATTCACGTTTAAAGATTCTGGATATATCATCTTATCTGTTTTTGCTTTTTTACAACATAAACATTTATGGATATGGAAATTGTGGCAATTTGTTTAGCTTTGTTTAAATCTATTTGTTGATCTGAGATGTTGTTCTGTACTATTCTTGCATACTGGATCATTGTGTGAGAGATGGGAGAACACACCTCAACGACTGGCATATTATAATTACAGAGATTAGTTGTAAGGATAATGGAGTGCAGTTTTCTGATTTCGTGATCTGCAGGTTTGAAGGACTAATATTATGTAGCAAATGGCAATAGAATAATTTAGATTTAATAAATTAGCTTTAAGGATAAATTAGTTGGCACACAATACTATCAAGAACTAATACTATCAATATACTAGGAGCAATATGTAGCAAACAGTTCAAAATTAGAAACATCTTTAGATTTAAGGAATAATCCATCTTACTCCTCCAATAAATAAGGAATAATCCATTTTAATATGTTCCTTTTTATATGCAGGCTACAACAGAGCTCCTAGCCGAAGCTCATCCAGGAGCGACACCACTAGCTGCTCGAACAAATCAAACGAGGGTGCACCGGCCTCCAGCACGAAGCCTGCGATTTGAGGCAGTCCTTTGCACTCCACCTCATGCTCGTGCATTGTTGGTACGCCTATTTGAGCTCGAGTGTGTGCGCGCCTCTGCAACCCCATAACTAGAGACCGAAATCAAGGGATTTGATTGGTGAGTGATGGAAAAAGGAGAGGAATAGCAGCAGGAATAGAAGGATTTCGGTTCCAGTCGCAAAAGTCAATCCTTAATCATCGTAGAGAGCAAGCTGGACAAGGAGGCAGGAAGCATAGGAGTTGGGGAAGAGAGATCCATGTGTTGGCAAGTGCTAGCTGGGTGTGTGCCTCCTATTTGAGGGAGAGGGAGGACCTTTGCTGGGAACTCAAAGGATGTGCTCCGATATGGTGGTCCAACTGCAAGGTAATGCTAACACATCTTGTTACTCTTTCTTCAATTTTGATAGGTTTACGACAGTTCCATTCAAGCACGAATATGTTTATGACATTAATTCAAAGTTGTAAAATACATATGTTTATAATATTTTAATTATTCTTACATGATTGCCACATGTATGTGTTGCTTTAGCCAAAAAATGTGCAGTGAACTTGTTACATAGGACACCCTAGGTAACGCCACTGGCATCGACTAGACGACGCCCATCACTGACACACTCTTCTCTTGGTAGCATTGGCCCAGCTCATTGTCGTTGCATCACTCTCCCACCATTGCTTCTATCTGGTCTCGATCAGATATTTTGGTTGATATGTGGGGAGGTGAGAGGGCAAGCTAGGGGAATGGAGTTGGGAGAGACGATTGTAGAGCGACATCGTTTTTGTTCCTATTTATTTTCCTTTTCAAGTGGTTACTTTTTCTTCATCAGTTCATCTTTAAACTTTTGGTTGTCTCACCTTAGCTTGCAGCTCTAGCTTAGATTTGTCAGATTTATGGGTAAGCTGAATTGTTTAAATTTATATTTTCCATTTTATTTATAGGAACCAATCACCCACATGCATTTCCTAGACTGATGCAGATGCAGCTTGCAATCAGATCCAAAAGACTAATGAAGCTGGAGCTGTCAAACTGACCAAAGAAGGTACAACCACATCTTAGGCTTGAAATTTTGCATATGGATGTGGGAGTCCAGTCATATGTATATGGCTTTCATGTACACTTTGAATGGTCCAGGAACATATGTATTTTTCTGTGTGTTGATTTTTTTCAAGAGTATTTGCTTTGTGTCTGTAGACATTAGGTTAGTTGTCAAGTTGGTATTTAGAGGATTAGATCACTGTATCAATCGACAATCATCTCGGGAAACTATCGTCGTACTTTTGGTAGATAATTGGTACTTCTGTAGTTGCACGTTTTTATACTTATATATCTGTAGCCACTTTTATTGTGTTCTTTCTTCCTTTATTTTTATCATACATATAACTAAAAGTTAGTTTACAAAAAAACATCGGTCTCATCCCTGGCCTTCTTCAGTTGAGAAGATTACTCTGCTTTTTATCACTGTTGGAGATTCCTTATTTTGAGAAGTCAGTATCACAGCAACAGGCATGCAGCTTGGGCAACTCATTATTTCTACCGGCACCAATCATTTGTATTGTTGCTAGCCAATGTAGACTGTCGTGATTGTATGAAAGATAAATACCATTCTCACGTGCATGCTAGCTAGAAGCCGATGTATGATTCTTGGTGTATTCTTGTGTGTGTCCATCGAAACAGGAGGGAGGGTCAGGCTCCAGTCATACAGATTCTACTAATGGAGTTCAGCCACTTTGAAAAAGGTGACGCTTCACATTGTAAGTTTCTTTGTGGTTGTTGTTGTTTTTTCTTGATGTGTTTGCATGAGAGTTGTCTGCTTGTGCATATTCAGCTGTTCGAAAATGCTTGTCATTCATGTGCCAAGTTAACTAGCTAGGGAAAGTAATAGCAATTCACTTGATCACATGGTAATAATGTTAGTAGGTGTTTGTAAAGCTAGCTGATTAGCAAGTCAACATGGCCTTGGTTAAACATGCATCGGTTTTTAGTTGCTGGTCAGTTATGCAGCTTGTCTCCAATGACCTTTTTTACTCAAACATGCCATCGATCGGTCAAATAGACAACAAGGACACGAAACAAATGGAAAGAAAGTAGCAAGCTCTGAAATTCATAATTTTATTTCTCTGATTCCTGCTTTCATTTTGTGGAACCTAGCTTGTGAAATCTTCCGTCTTTCTAACTTGAGGGCCTCTTGTGGTTTTAGCAATGGACTTGGTTCTAGCTCTTGAAAAGCTGGTGAGTGAGAAGTTCACAACCTGAACACCGTAAGTTGTGCCTTCATGCCTATTACAAGGAAGTTATTGTAAAAGGGATTTGTGTGTGAGTTTGACCAATTGAATTTCTGATTGATTTATGAGAACCAGTACATGCAATGCTACATCACACCATATTTTAAAAGTTCATTGGAAATTTCAAAGGTAGCAATGAGGTGCAATGGTCCTCCGCTGAGCGACTTTGTTGAGAGTCGATTTCTTTAGGAGCAGGTAAATCGTCTTCATACAGAGAGAACTTCCATAAACACACTACTGTCGCGAAACACTTTATGACACTTTGATCTGATACTGCTTGAAGAAAAGGCCTAAAGGTCAGGATATGAATGCTCCAAGGGAAGATGCATGTAAGGTCACAAATCATAACCCTCAGGTAGCGGATCAGCCAAGCACTTGATGTGTTCCATGATTTATTAATTTCAGTGGGTTTACAAAGTGGTATTGAAAGTGCGTTATATCGACTACCGGGGGGGTGAATAGGCGATTTTTATGAAAGTCTTCAAAACATGGAAGTTATGAACACAAACAATAGAAATAAACCTATTACCCTGCAGCGGAAGGTAGACTACACTAGGCAAGCCATAGTCAAGTATTCAATAGAGTGAAAGCACAATGCTTAATAGCAGCAATGTAGTAAGGATTAGGTAGGAAGATATTGTGAAGCCACACAGAACACACAGTCACTCAGTGAAGACAAAAGATAGTGCGAACATACAATGACTTCACAAGGAGTAACAGTAAGTAAAGGGAAGGGAAGATGAAACCAGTGACTCGCTGAAGACAATGATTTGTTGGACCAGTTCCAGTTGCTGTGAATACTGTACGTCTGGTTAGGGCGGCTAGGTATTTAAACCTTAGGACACACAGTCCCGGACACCCAGTCCTGAACACGCAGCTCAGGACACCCAGTCCTCACCGTATTCCCCTTGAGCTAAGGTCACACATACCTCGCCCAATCACTCTGGTAAGTCTTCAAGGTAGACTCCCAAACCTTCACAGACTTCGTTCACCGGCAATCCACAATGTCTCTTGGATGCTCAGAACGCAACGCCTAGCCGGCTGGAGGATGCACAGTCCTCAAGTGTAATAAGTCTTCAGATCACACAAACAAGAAGACTTAAGTGATGCCTAATTCTCTTTGGCTCTGGGTGGTTAGGGCTTTATCCTCGCAAGGAATTCTCTCTCAAAGGCTTCGAGGTGGGTTGCTCTCAAATGACAAAAGTCGTACTCTGAATCTGAGCAGCCAACCGTTTATGGTTGTAGGGGCTGGGCTATTTATAGCCACTTGGCAACCCGACCTGATTTGTTCGAAATGACCCTGGGTCACTAAGGAACTGACACGTGTTCCAACGGTCAGATTTCAAAATCACACGGCAACTTTACTTGGGCTTCAAGCAAAGCTGACTTGCTCGACTCTGGACAAGATTCGCTCTCAAAGTCTTCACTCGAAGACATAGGTTTTGTTTAAGCATCACTTCTGTCATTCTGACTGGTTCTCTTGGACCCCACTTAACAGTATGGTGGTTCCTATGACTCAACACAGAAGAAAGAGAACTACGAAAGATCTAAGTCTTCGAGCTCCATAGGCTTCATGTGGTGTCTTCTCTTGTCATAGTCTTCAATGTGAATATCTTCATATACCACCTTTGACTTCAATGTCTTCATACATTTTTAGGGGTCATCTCTAGTAGGAAAACCGAATCAATGAGGGACTTCTACCTGTGTTATCCTGCAATTCTCACAAACACATTAGTCCCTCAACTAGGTTTGTCGTCAATACTCCAAAACCAACTAGGGGTGGCACTAGGTGCACTTACAATCTCCCCCTTTTTGGTGATTGATGACAAACTAGTTGAAGTTTTCAACGGGGAATATAATCTATGAAATTGTAAAGGATAAGGAATTGTCTTCATAAGTTGCAAGGGCTCCCCCTGAAGATGTGCATATAAGTAATTTGCTTTTGGAATGCAAATGCACATGGCAGGTTGTACTTGTGGAGATCCACTTCAACTTATGATGACAATCCACTATGCATGTGAAAGTATATGAAGATAATGACATGCATAATGGAAAATGGATGTCTGCAGAATGATCTAAGTGCGGAATTTATCATCGCAACACAAGGTGGCAGATAAGTAGCAGACGACGATCGAGTTTAAGTGTTACAACTCAAAGAACCAAATGTAGCAAAACGAGAGTTGTAAGCACGAAGCAAAATATAAAGCACCCGCCCATATGGACCCGCTTGAAGACTATCAACCTCATATGCTTCTCCCCCTTTTGTCAGTAAGGACCAAAAAGGTTTGAAGACATAGAGCATCTACTCGTTCCCATGAGGATTAGGTGAAGCAGCAGGGTCGTTGGTGGTGTTTGGCGGTGCTGAAGAGCTTGGAGCAGAGTCGAAGCATGCTGAAGGAGGTGGCGGTTAAGTAGCATCGTCTTCATCCTTGATCACTCTGCATTCATAGTTGCAGCAGAGGAAGAGAACCCAGAGTCTTCAAGGGATGGAGTTCGTCGCAGCACTTCCCTTCGAGGAGGTGTGGAGTCAAACTTGAAGCGCTCAGTGAAGCCATCCTCTTGAAGATCATCTTCAGAACACATCAGTGTCATCCCTTTTCATGTGCGGCGAGAAGTTTCATGGGCAACAAAAGCATTCTTGATGGCAAGATTGCGAATGCGATTAACATCCACCAAGAGGCTTTGCATTTGACTCTTCTGCCAGTCATGATGCATATCCTGTTTCTGATGAAGAGCCACAGGAAGCTCTCGGTCGTTGAGAACACGAGTGCGTTTCTTGGGTCGTGGAGCAGTTGTACTGTCAGTGGCTTCAGTGAGAGCAGGATGCGGTGCACGTATAGTGCCAGCCAAAGGATACACACGAGTTACGGCTTCCACGCCTTCAACGTTCTGAGTGAAACTTTGACGCTCTGCATTCTGAAGACTGAGAGGTTCCTTGGCAGGCTCAAGATAGATGGCTTCAATCGACATATCCACATCAGGCAGAAAAATCCAATGATTGCGAGCAGATGGCTGATATGAGATAGTGGAGTAAAGTTTGATCAGCCGCATGACCCATGGGGCGTAGAACTTCAAGCCAAACAGATCAGATTCTGATGCAGCAAGTTGGCGAATGAAGAAGTCTTGTGCATTGAAGCATTTTCCATGAAGAATATAGAAGACCAAAGTCTTCATTGCACCTTCAAGCTTGGCATGTGGAGAGTGCCCTTTGATGGGCCAGAGAGTTCGCCTTATGATGTGATAAATAGTCCTTGGCAGATACTCTAGGTCTTCAACAAAGAACTCCATGGGATAAGCAGCATCTTGGGGCAATGGCTTCATCATACTGAGCATCTGACTCATATTAGGTTCAGTCTTCTGAAAGATGCTCTCAATAGCTTCACTATGAAGCTGACAGCCATGCTCGTAGAGATCGCCAGGAGTGGGCAAACCAGTGAGCTCAATGATCTCAAAGGTTTTGGCTTCGGGATGAACGTTTCCTGTCATCCACTCCAGGACCCAAGTCTTCGGATCTCTGCTATACCTGCGGATGTGAAGTGTGGCATAATATTGGAGTAGCAACTCTTCATTCCAATGCTCTTGGTCAGTGACGAACGGCAGCAGTCCAACCTCTTTGAAGCAATCCAGAGCTTCTTCCAGACAGGGCAGACCAGCTATTGCTTCAATGTCAAGGCGCTTGTGTGGGAAGATGCGACCTTGGTTTTAAAGAACGCATGAGTAATAGCTTCGCTGCGGATAACTCCAGAACCGATCAGATGATATTCTTTCCCTGGAGTAGGGGTTCCTGGAGTTGTTGAAGAATGTGTTATCTGCTCTGAAGCCATTGATATTGAAGGAGCGAGGTGCTGATGCAGGACCTGGGAACCTTGGCAATCTTGGGATTGGCTTCTGTACCTGAGGCCTGTGCTCAACATGATAGTCGAACTGAGGACCGGCAACAGGCGCAGGAACAGAAGGAGTGGGATCAGTGGCTTCGCTGACTTCTGGTGCTTTTGTTGGTGAGGTCTCCACATTAACTTCAGCCATGACAGCGTCAGTGGCTTCAGTGGTGTTGGCGGTGGCAGCCTCAAGATTTTCAACCTCCACTTGACGAGCTGGAGGGTCGGTCACAATCATGTTCTCCTCGAGAACCGCTTCTTGGTGGGACAGGGGAGTAGCAGCTTGTGAGACTTCTTCTTCATCGGCTGATGCAGCCGGAATGTCTTCAGCAGATTCAGCTTCAGACGCAGAGACTGGAGGCCTTGGTCCTTTGTGAAGCCTGCGCAACGCAGGCGACGCCTGTGTAGTTGAAGTTGGCTGGGCCTCAAAGTCTTCTTCATCTTGTGGGCGATCAGCCCATGAAGCATCCTGAGCGATTGGCGTCAGAGGACGACCAATGCTAATGAGTTCGCTGTGCTCGAGCTGAGGAAGGACTGCACCATCTTCTACATGGTCATGGTGACCAATGTCTTCAGCAGCGATGGGATCAGCTGCAGGAAAGTCTTCAGCTTCATGAGCCTCTGTGAAAGCAGGCTCATGGATTGTCAGTTGGCGTTCTTGTGGATCGGCCTCGGGGTGAACCATGGAAATGGGTTCAATAATCAAGGGCTCAGTGGGAGCAGCCCGTTCCTTCTTGGTCATTCTTTTCTTCTTGGCGGGGGCAGTAGCAGAGGCTTCAGGATGTTTTCTCTTCCTTGCTTCAGCCTCAGCAGTACTGGTCTTCTTCTGTGCTGAAGCTGTTGACCTGACCTTTGGCTTCGGGCCAGTCATGCTAGTTAGGAAGACAAGGGGATCTGCCTCCTGCCTTGGTGCTTCAGGTTCAGCCATAGCGGGCTTCTTCTGCTTCTTGGCAACCATCCTGGGGTCAATGCCACGACGTCCAAGGGCCTTGCGCTTCTTAGCCTCATTGTAGGCTTGCACACACCTATCAGCCAGGACCTTCATGCGCTCACAAGAACCCTGAGCTTCTGCACATTTCTTTAGAAAGGCTTCCTTGAGCTCGTGCAACATAATCTTGAAATTCTTCGCGTCTTGCACGCTGAGCTTGGCCATATGCTTCTTCAACTGAGCCTTTTCATAGTCAATATTTTGCTTCAGTTCAACAATGCGTTGGGCGATAGCTAACTCTGAAGCAATGGCGCCATGGAAGGCGACACTGAGGCCAATGGGTAGTTGCAGATCTTCGAAGCTGATGTTTGGCGTGTCAAACCATTCATCAATGAAGTTGTGGATGATTGTTACATCAAAGAGAGGCAGATCATTGAAGATTTCTGATTCTTCTTTGCTCTTGATGAGTTGCTCAAGAGCGTCATCTACAAGATCTTCATCACTTGACAGATCAATGGCATCATTGCGCAGAATGGCAGCAGCTGTTAACTCTTGGCCGGTGTGTGGCAGAGGCATCTTGACCTTCTGGGGCTTGGAGATGCGTGATAAATCTTCGGATTGCACACTGTCTTCAGGAGGTGCAGTTGCCAGTGGCTTCGCCTGTGAGAGTTTTGGTGAAGGGGCAGGCTTTGAAGCTTTAGGCTTCTTCAACTTCTTTGGCTTCGGCGCTGCAGGCGCTTCATCTGATTCAGCGTCAGCTGTAGGCTCATTCACTGCAGTCCCTTGAACCAAGATATGGGTGATGAGGCCTTCAAGGTTGTAGAAAGGACCGACGACATTGGGTTCTACATCTCGTGTGCCATTAGCCCTTGGAGCTGAGGGACCAGGGTTGAAGTCTAGTCCCAATGTCTTCTTGTTTTGCTTCGCTGAGTTCTGGGCAAACTGGAAGTTGCGCTTGAACAGAATGTCGTCACGACATCATAGTAGTGATGATGGGTGTGCATCAACAGGCTGTGGCCCACGGACCATGCAGGGATAGAAGCCTTGTTCAATGGCTTCATCTCTGGACCTGGGTTGAAGATTCTTGTGTAGGATGTCTCCCCACGGTCTCTTGATGGCATTTTTCTCAGCATATTCCTGTGTTACAAATCGGTATTTGAACCATTGTTCTGCCCAATATCTTCGAATCCATTGGATTCGGGTCTTGCGCTGATTGTAATCCTCTTCAGGGTCTGTCTTGTACAGTTCTGAGAGGTCATCTGGTAGATCTCTAGATGTTTCTCCACGACGCTTTCTGCCACCCTTCCTTGCTGATTTCTCTGAAGCCATGAACTTTAAACTGAAAGGCTTCAACACGTTAGAAGGCTTCAAAGATTTTCGCTTGCTGGACAAACAGGAACTTGCTTCGGGAGAATTTATATGATGCTGTAAGAATTCTGCAAATGAATGCAGACTATGAGAACCAAGGGATTCTCCCATGGACATGTACCTGTGACAGCATTAAGGTGTGAGGGAAGGGGAAGAGGTCATATGCATTCTCAGAAGATTTTGAATATAAATTAGTTTAGAAGACATTGACCTCATCATGCGAAGACATTCACTCATAGATAAGGAGTTGGTTCCAGATTTGTACAAATCCAGAGATCAGTACAAGTGAGGAATCTAACTACTTTGTGAAGCATAAGTGAATATACTAGGCATGTTATGAGATGCAGTATGAGAGAGATCTAACTTGTGTGAATAGAAACTGCTTGTGGTAGAAAGTGACAAAGGCATAGGATCAACGGTGCTGTAAAAGGGAAGTTTTATTTACCACACTAAGAACTGCTAGACGGAGTGGAAGATCAGGCCGAGCAGTTCGATCTTCCGTGCCCTAACTTGGCGATGGAGGACACCTATGGCGACGGTAGAGAGGACGATGTTCGCGGTCGGCGTGAAGACGGTGTCGGAGAGGTTGCGGCAGCGAAGCGCTTCGTCGCCGTCGTCGTCGAGGGCTAGCGGTGGCGCTAGGGTTCGTGCGAGAGTGGAAGAAGAGATAATGACCGCTGTGAAGTGTGTATTTATAGGTACAGGGGCGGCACTGCGTTTTTACACAGGTGCCCCTGGCGATTCGCATCTGAGGAACATGTGGCCATTATGCAGAATTTTGGGGTTTGTTCCATGTCCCACGCACGCCTGGATTGTCGGGTGGTCGTTCCTACTTCTCCGGGTTTCATGTGGAGGAATGAGCATTGAAAGTGGACTTAAGGTTTGTCTTTGTATCTTCTGCTGACAAGGACGCAGAGAAGACATTCGACAGTTTCAATAGAATGCATATGATTTGGAGAGATAGAGTTTGAGATAGATAGCATAGAGAGGTTAGGGTCCGATCACATTCACTTAGTTCAAAAGATTCAACAAGAAGACACAGCTATAAGTGAATGTTGTAGAGGACAGAACACTAGTGTATATATATAATCAACATAGTGAAGATAATCATGAAGACATGTTGAGATTGAAGCCAAACCAAATGTGAAGACATAGCAAGGTAATGCCATGAGTGAAACACTTCAAAATAGAACATTTGCTGGTGGCGTTACCCACCGCATAGGAAGTATTAGACCTAGACACGGCGCACAATTATCATGGCGCTCCGAAGTCAAATTCCACATTAATGTATTCACACTTAGAATGTATGTCTTCATTGATTGAAGATATACTTTACTTCATGTGTTGCACATCTAAGTCATCAATATGCATAAGGGTTAGGAAGTGTGCCTGATCACAGGACATTTGAGGATTCCAGGATATTTAGCTCACACCGTAACTTGCAAAATATCTTCTCATCCAAGGGCTTGGTGAAGATATCTGCCAATTGCTCTTTAGTGTTGACGTGTATGATATCAATATCTTCCTTCACAACATCATCTCTGAGAAAGTGATGACGAATTTCAATGTGCTTTGTCTTCGAGTGCTGAACTGGGTTGTTGGCAATCTTGATGGCGCTTTCATTGTCGCAGTAGAGTGTCACTTGCTTCAGATGAATGCCATAGTCTTTGAACGTTTGCTTCATCCACAAAAGCTGAGCGCAGCAAGATCCAGCAGCAATGTATTCAGATTCAGCAGTGGAGAGAGATACACGGTTCTGCTTCTTTGAAGACCAACATACAAGTGATCATCCCAGAAAGTGACATGTGCCTGATGTAGACTTGCGATCAACTTAGTCACCAGCATAATCAGCATCCGAGAATCCAACTAGATCAAACTCTGAGCCCATTGGATACCATAATCCTAGAGTTGGGGTGTGAGCCAAATATCGAAGAATTCGCTTCACAGCTAAGTGATGCAACTCCTTTGGTGCCGCTTGAAATCAAGCACACATGCAAACACTAAGCATAATATCTGGCCTAGATGCACATAGATAAAGTAAAGAACCAATCATGGAGCGGTATACCTTTTGATCAAACTCTTTACCATTGTCGTTAGGACCCAGATGATGCTTGGCTGGCATTGGTGTTGTGAAGCCTTTGCAGTCTTGCATACCGAACTTCCTCAGGCAATCTTTGAGATACTTCTCTTGAGATATGAAGATGCCGTTGCGTTGCTATCGTATTTGAAGACCGAGAAAGAACTTCAGCTCTCCCATCATAGACATTTGATATTGCTCTTGCATCATATATCCAAACTCTTCACTGTACTTCTGATTGGTGCAGCCGAAGATAATGTCATCCACATATTGGCACACAAACAGTTCACCATCATATGTCTTCGTGAAGAGAGTGGGGTCGAGAGAACCAGGTATGAAGCCTTTGCTCTTCAGGAAGTATTTGAGTGTGTCATACCAGGCCCGAGGGGCTTGTTTGAGGCCATACAGTGCCTTGTTGAGCTTGTATACCATGTCAGGATGTTTTGGATCTTCAAAGCCAGGAGGTTGTGCAACATACACTTCTTCTTCAATCTTGCCATTGAGGAAGGCGCTCTTCACATCCATTTGATAAAGAAGTATGTTGTGATGATTTTCAGGCCAGCAGTATGCGTATGGCTTCAAGTCTAGCCACAGGAGCGAATGTTTCATCGAAGACAATGCCTTCCACTTGAGTATATCCTTGAGCAACGAGACGAGCTTTGTTTCTGACAACTTGACCATGCTCATCTTGCTTGTTGCGCTATATCCATTTGGTGCCTATTATGTTGTGCTTCCGAGGATCGGGACACTTGACCAGTTCCCATACATTATTCAGCTCAAACTGTTGAAGCTCGTCTTGCATAGCTTGAATCCATTCAGGTTCCATGAAGGCTTCTTCAACTTTCTTGGGTTCTGTTATTGAGACGAATGCGAAGTGCCCAAAGAAATTTGCTAGCTGAGTTTCCCTTGAACGAGTGAGTGGACCGGGTGCATTGATGCTATCAATTATTCTTTCAATCTGCACTTCATTGGCAACACAAGGATGTACAGGGCGAAGATTTTGCTCTTGCTGATCATTGTCGTTGTTAGAAGGAATGTCTTTAGGCTGAGCATTGTCTTCATGTTGATCAGGTGCTGAGATGATAAGTTCTTCTTCAGGATGAGCTTCAGAAGGTATAATTTCTCCAGTTCCCATTAGCTTGATTGATTCACTGGATGGAACTTCATCTAGCACATTTGGTAGTTGCTCTCTTTGTGAACCGTTGGTCTCATCGAACCGCACATCCACTGTTTCAACCACTTTGTAATGAAAGAGATTGAAGACTCTGTAGGAGTGCGAATCCTTTCCATATCCAAGCATAAAACCCTCATGTGCTTTTGGAGCAAACTTTGAGGTGTGATGTGGGTCCTTGATCCAGCACCTGGCGCCAAATACTCTGAAGTAACTGACATTTGGCTTCTTGCCAGTAAGGAGCTCATAAGATGTCTTGTTCAGAAGCTTGTGAAGATAAACACGGTTGATTGTATGGCATGCAGTATCAATGGCTTCAGGCCAGAATTTTCTTGGAGTCTTGTATTCATCTAGCATCGTTCTGGCCATCTCAATGAGTGTTCTGTTCTTGCGTCCGACGACCCCATTCTGTTGTGGCGTGTACGGTGCTGAGAATTCATGTGTGATGCCCAAGGTATCAAGATATGTATCAAGGCCAGTGTTCTTGAATTCAGTGCCATTGTCACTTCTGATATGCTTTATCTTGGCGCCATAGTTGTTCATTGCTCGATTGGCGAAGCGTCTGAAGACATCCTGAACTTCAGTCTTGTAAAGGATTATGTGCACCAAGTATATCTAGAATAATCATCAACAATGACAAAGCCATAGAGACAAGCAGTAGTAGTAAGAGTTGCGTAATGAGTGGGACCGAAAAGATCCATGTGAAGCAGTTCGAAGGGTCGAGTAGTGGTCATGATTGTCTTCGAGGGATGTTTGGCCCTCGTCATCTTTCCTGCATCACAGGCACCACATAAGTGATCTTTCTTGAACTTGACGCCCTTGATGCCTATGACATGCTTCTTCTTTGCCAGGGTGTGGAGGTTCCTCATGCCAGCATGCCCAAGCCTCCGATGCTAGAGCCAGCATTCTGAAGCTTTTGCTAGAAGACATACGGCAAGCCGTGGTCCTGCTGAGAAATCTACCACGTACAAATCATCTTTTTGATACCCTTCAAATACTAGAGACTTGTCAGATTCCATTAGAACAAGGCAACGATATTTTCCAAATATTACGATCATGTTTAAATCGCAAAGCATTGAGACAGACATTAAGTTGAAGCCAAGGGATTCAACAAGCATGACTTTATGCATGTGTTGATCCCTTGAGATTGCAACTCTACCTAGACCCAATACCTTACTTTTACTAGTGTCAGCAAATGTGATGTGGCTCTTGTCGGATGGACGTAAGGTTGAGTCCATAAGAAGGCTTCTTTTGCCAGTCATGTGATTTGTACACCCACTATCAATAATCCATTCTGAAGACGCTGGTGTCGTACCCTACAGTGCAGTTAGGGGGATAGGCTTCACGAAGAGCATTGTGAAGCAAAAACATTTGACGAACCAGTGGGTTATGAAAGCTTAGATCCAGATTAGGACTAATAGGGAGAGTAGCAAGCGATTCAGGAACGAAGTACATGGTAAGACCATTCGGGCATTTGATCTTGCGCCCTACAAGATGTTTAAGGTCCCCAGCAATAGCGTTAGACAATTTTGGTTTTCTGCTGGAGACCTTTTCCTGCAAAAGAGAGTTAAGCTTTCTTAGCCACCCACATCTTCAAGGGTGGCTTAGAAGCAATAAGTCTAAGTGCAGCATCTGAGAACTTTGGCTTTGGAGCCCTAGCAAACAGTCTTGTAGGCGGACAATAGTACTCATAAGAATAAGTAGAATAGTTCTTGGTCTTATGAACATGGCGGTTTGATGAACCGCTCTCATAATCATATGCCTGAGTATGGTTTCCCTGCAAAACATTTGCGTTAGTGCGACTCAGGTGAGTCCTCTGTCTATATGAAGCCTTTGGACCGTATGAAGCCTTTGGTCTGAGGTTTGTCTTCTTCACGTGAGGTGTCATGATGACATTCACAGGAAGATTCTCCAGACACCTTTTAGGAACCCAGATCTTCTTCATAGGCGGTCCATTCCTGCAGTTAGTACCAATGTACCTGGCAAACACTTCACCATTCTGATTCTTAAACAGTTTATAGTTTGCATCAAGGGATTCATCAATGATAATGGGGTTAGCACAAGTGAAGCCAGATAGATTGGATGGATCTGCTGAAGGTTCCTTTGCAGCAACCCACATGGTTTTGGGGTACTGCTCAGGTTTCCAATAAGAGCAATCAGCAGTCATTTTCCTTACGAACCCAACACCCTCTTTCCTTGGGTTTCGGTTCAGAATCTGCTTTTTGAGGACATCACATAGTGTCTGATGCCCTTTAAGACTTTTGTACATCCCTGTTTCAAGCAATGTCTTCAACCTAGCATTCTCATCAGCAATAGCAGTGGTATCCTCAGCAGAGGGGTTAGTTACCACATCAACAGTTGAAGATATTGCAACACTAGTAGCAGTAGAACATTCAGCAACAGAAGTAGCATTATCACGATCAATGCATTTAAGACATGGTGGTTCAAATCGTTCCTGAGCGAAACTGATCTGTTTGGCGCGAAGTGACTCGTTTTCCTTTTGAAGATCTTCATGAGACGCTCTCAATTTCTCAAGATCTTGCTTCCTTTGAAGATAATCATAGGAAAGCTTTTCATGAGTTGTTGAGAGAGTTTCATGACTACTTTCAAGTTCCTCATACTTAACGTGAAGATTTTTTATGTCTTCAATTAAGGATTCAGATCGAGTCATTTCAGCACCTAACAGATCATCGCTTCTGTCTAACAGTTTTTGAATATGTTCCATAGCTTTCTGTTGTTCAGTTGCAATTTTAGCAAGTGTTTTGTAGCTGGGTTTTGAACCAAAATCAGAGTCATCATCACTAGATGTTTGATAGTGAGTAGTGTGTGTGTTTACCTTGGCACCGCGTGCCATGAAGCAGTAGGTAGAAGCGGAGTAGTCCTTGTCATTTGCATCGGTGTCGGTGATGAAGTCATTGTCTTCAGTGTTGAAGATGGACTTGGCAACGTATGCTGTAGCCAGACTTGCGACGCCTGAATCGGACTCCTCCTCAGACTCCACCTCCGCCTCCTCAGAAGCGGACTCCTCCTCTGAATCCATTTCCTTGCCAACAAACGCACGTGCCTTGCCAGATGAGCTCTTCTTGTGTGATGAAGACTTTGAGGAAGACTTGGAAGAAGACTTTGAGTATTTCTTCTTCTTCTTGTCGTCAGAGTCATATTCCTTGCTCTTCTTCTTCTTTTTGTTCTCATTGTCCCACTGTGGACACTCAGAGATGAAGTGGCCAGGTTTCTTGCACTTGTGACATGTTTTCTTCTTGTAGTCGTGAGCAGAAGCTTCATCATTCCTTGAGCTTGATCGGGAAGACTTTTTGAAACCTTTATTCTTGGTGAGTTTTTGGAACTTCTTCACAAGCATAGCAAGCTCCCTTCCAATGTCTTCAGGATCATCCAAACTGCTGTCAGATTCTTCTTCACATGAGGAGACAGCTCTTTCCTTCAAGGCACGAGTTCGCCCATAGTTTGGACCGTAGATATCTCTTTTCTCAGAAAGCTCAAACTCATATGTGTTGAGCCTCTCAAGTATGTCAGACGGATCGAGTGTCTTGAAATCAGGACGTTCATGAATCATCAGGGCTAGGATGTCAAACGAACTATCAAGTGATCTCAGTAGTGTCTTCACGACTTCATGTTTGGTGATCTCAGTAGCGTCGAGGGCTTGAAGCTCATTTGTGATGTCAGTGAGTCGGTCAAATGTGAGCTGGACATTCTCATTGTCATTTCTCTTGAAGAGGTTGAAGAGGTTGCGAAGGACACTGATTCTCTGATCTCTCTGGGTTGAGACGCCTTCATTGACCTTAGAGAGCCAGTCCCAGACCAGCTTAGATGTTTCCAAAGCACTCACACGGCCATACTTTCCTTTGGTCAGATGACCACAGATGATATTCTTGGCAGTAGAGTCCAGTTGAACGAACTTCTTGACATCAGCAGCAGTGACACCTTCTCCAGCCTTGGGAACGCCGTTCTAGACGACATACCATAGGTCAACGTCAATGGCTTCAAGATGCATGCGCATCTTATTCTTCCAGTAGGGATATTCAGTTCCATCGAAGACGGGGCACGCAGCGGAGACTTTAATTATCCCTGCATTCGACATAGCTAAAACTCCAAGTGGTTAAACCGAATCACACAGAACAAGGGAGCACCTTGCTCTGATACCAATTGAAAGTGCGTTATATCGACTAGAGGGGGGGTGAATAGGCGATTTTTATGAAAGTCTTCAAAACATGGAAGTTATGAAGACAAACGATAGAAATAAACCTATTACCCTACAGCGGAAGGTAGACTACACTAGGCAAGCCATAGTCAAGTATTCAATAGAGTGAAATCACAATGACTAATAGCAACAATGTAGTAAGGATCAGGTAGGAAGATATTGTGAAGCCACACAGAACACGCAGTCACTCAGTGAAGACAAAAGATAGTGCGAACATACAATGACTTCACAAGGAGTAACAGTAAGTAATGGGAAGGGAAGATGAAACCAGTGAATCACTGAAGACAATGATTTGCTGGACCAGTTCCAGTTGCTGTGACAACTGTACGTCTGGTTAGGGCGGCTAGGTATTTAAACCTTAGGACACACAGTCCCGGACACCCAGTCCTGAACATGCAGCTCAGGACACCCAGTCCTCACCGTCTTCCCCTTGAGCTAAGGTCACACAGACCTCGCGCCAATCACTCTGGTAAGTCTTCAAGGTAGACTCCCAAACCTTCACAGACTTCATTCACCGGCAATCCACAATGTCTCTTGGATGCTCAGAACGCGATGCCTACCCGGCTGGAGGATGCACAGTCCTCAAGTGTAAGAAGTCTTCAGATCACACAAACAAGAAGACTTAAATGATGCCTAATTCTCTTTGGCTCTGGGTGGTTAGGGCTTTATCCTCGCAACGAATTCTCTCTCAAAGGCTTCGAGGTGGGTTGCTCTCAAACGACAAAAGTCATACTCTGAATCTGAGCAGCCAACCGTTTATGGTTGTAGGGGGTGGGCTATTTATAGCCACTTGGCAACCCGACCTGATTTGTCCGAAATGACCCTGGGTCACTAAGGAACTGACACGTGTTCCAACGGTCAGATTTCAAACTCACACGACAACTTTACTTGGGCTTCAAGCAAAGCTGACTTGCCCGACTCTGGATAAGATTCCCTCTCAAAGTCTTCACTCGAAGACATAGGTTTTGTTTAAGCATCACTTCAGTCATTCAAACTGGTTCTCTTGGACCCCACTTAATAGTATGGTGGTTCCTATAACTCAACACAGAAGAAAGAGAACTACGAAAGATCTAAGTCTTTGTCACATCCCTAGTCTGGTATGACCTAGGCTAGCTAGCCACTTGTGCATCATATTTAAATTTCATTTAAATTTGAAATGAGGATTGGTGGAACCCTCAGAATCATTTTGAAAATGACCCAAATAAAAATTTCTCCAAAAGGGTCCAAGAAAATGCTCATGTTGCCCTCTGAAAATATTGGACAGAGATAAAAATCAAAACAATATTTTTAGGAGCTCATGGACATTTTATTTTGGCCATTTGGATTAATTCGATAAATATTTGCATTGGAAATATATTTCTATATATATGAAATGTGGTCCAAAAATTATGCCAATTATAAAAGAGCTCTGGAATAATACCATTAGCCCCTACAAAAATTGGCATAATAAAATTAAATGATTTAATATATTTATTAAATCAAAACAAATGTCAGAAAAATTAGAAAACAAAAATAAAAGAAGGAGGGGCTTACCTGGGCCTCCCCTCCCCTGCGCAGCCCAGCAGCAGCAGGCCGGCCCAGCCAGGAGGCGGCCCAGCCCGCCTGCCCCCCCC
>NC_057806.1:698669843-698748729 GCF_018294505.1 Triticum aestivum
GACCGACACGTTCGAAGCTGGGTCATGGATGCCTGTCCCTGTAAGTCTGTGCCACTTTGGGTTTACGACTAGTCATGTCAGCCCGGGCTCCTTATCATATGGATGCTAGCGACACTATCATATACGTGAGCCAAAAGGCGCAAACGGTCCCGGGAAAAGGTAAGACGACACCCGTGGGGATACCGTGCGTGAGGCCGCAAAGTGATATGAGGTGTTACCGGCTAGATCGATGTGACATCGAGTCGGGGTCCTGACAGCTTTGGTATCAGAGCCTGACTGCCTGTAGGATTACCAAGCCAAACTGGTCGAAGTTGAGTCTAGAAATTCTTTAGTTATGTAAGGGAATTGATTGTGGGAAGGAACGTAAGGCTCTTTTTACTCCTTATACCTCTTGGTCTTCTGATCTGAGTCGCCCTATCTTTCCTACGGGGTTAAGGAACTAGGCTTTCTCTTCCGTCTATCAGGATCACGTGTTACTACTCCGTAGTCCCATAGGACTGGTTGATCAGAGTCATACCCCAATTTTAAGTATTTCCGGTGTAGTCTGTTTAGTACTATCCCAAAACCTTGAGTGGTGATGATGAGTATGTTACCACCCCATTTTTTTAGTAGGATGTCTCATTCTGAGCATTTTACTGCCGTTATGCTGCCGGATTTTCTCTAAGAGTTCGAGAGATACTAATTCCTTGTCCTACATTCTACAGTCGATAGTTGATGCTGATTCCGTCCTTGGTTTCGTTTCACCAGGATGTCATCAAGTTCTGTTGTTCGTAGCCAGAACCATGGAGATGGTAGGGATGAGGATCCTCCCGACCAGCCTTCGTTGACAGAGTTCATGTTAGAGATGGAGAGGAACAAGCGTGAGTCTAATCGTTTGTTGGCACGTATCGAGGAGAACACCGCACATCAGTTCAAAGGGTCTGCTACCATTCATGATTTCATTCGCTTGCACCCACCCACCTTTCATCATTCCATCGAGCCACTCGATGCAGATGACTGGCTCCATAGCATCACCCATAAGCTGCGTTCTGCGAACGTAGCTGAAGATGACAAGGTCACTTACGCCACATATCACCTAGTAGGTCCTGCTAGTCTTTGGTGGCAGAACTATGAGGCTATGCTTCCAGTTGGCCAGATTCCTACCTGGAAGGATTTCACTGAGGCTTTTCGTGAGCATCACATTCCCCAAGCCCTCCTTGATCGCAAGAGAGAGGAGTTCTGTAGTTTCACCCAGAGTAAGTTGGCTGTTGATGCTTATAGCAGAGAATTCGAGAACCTTGGCCGCTATGCCACAGAAGAAGTGTCCACGGACGCCAAGAAGCAGGCTAGGTTCCGGAAGGGTCTCAACCCCAAGTTGCGTCGTGATCTCCACCTGCATCATTGTGATACATTCCAAGCCCTTGTGAACAAGGCCATCAATGCAGAGACAGCTCAACTCACTTACGAGGAGTCTCGTAAGCACACCCGTGATTTGGGATCTTCCTCCGGTTCTAGTTCCCAGAAGCGCCGGATTTGGGTTCCAAACTCCGCTCTTCCTTCCGGTTATACACCGAGGTCATCCTATGTGGTGCCTTCTCCAACTCAGTCGTATGTTCCACCCAGGCCTACTGGTAGACCGTTTGTTAGTGCGGGTCCCCGTCCAACCTCAGGGACTTGCTTCACATGCGGGAAGCCAGGACACTATGCACGTGACTGCTCTCAGACTAGTTATGCTCCACCCCAGCCCGAGAAGACTGTTGGCTGTATTAAGCCATCACGCAAGATGATCAGTGTCAAGTCAGCCCCCACTGAACGTGGACGTGTGCATCACGTCTCAGCTAAAGACGCTCATGATGATCCAGATGTCGTTCTCAGCACACTCCTTGTCAATTGTCACCCAGCATCAGTTCTATTTGATACTGGAGCATCTCACTCCTTCATTTCTGAAAGCTATGCTAACTTGCACAACCTGTCATTTTGTGAAATGCCAACTCCGCTAATCATCCAAACTCCTGGATCCAAATGGCAAACCTCTAGTGTAAGCCATGGTAATGAAATCCTTGTTGACAGACTTGTATTCCTTGCATCACTTGTAGCCCTCAAGTCTTCAGATATTAACATCATCTTGGGTATGGACTGGATGACAGCTCATCATGCCAAGATTGATTGTTACACAAGATCTGTTCAACTTACACACCCATCTGGCAAGATAGTCACCGTCTCCACTAGAGATGCAGAGCGTCAGCTCTATTCTCTTAATGCCAGCCCTCTTCCAGACCTTGAAGATATCCCGATAGTCCGTGACTTTCCGGATGTCTTTCCAGAGGAACTGCCAGGTGTTCCACCTGACAGAGAAGTAGAGTTTGTCATAGATCTTATCCCAGGAACAACGCCAATCTCCCGGAGACCTTACAAGATGGCACCCCTAGAACTAGCCGAGCTTAAGAAACAACTCGATGAGTCCTTGCAAAAGGGTTTCATCCGTCCTAGTTCTTCTCCTTGGGCTTGTCCCGTCCTCTTCGTCAAGAAGAAAGACGGTACGGACCGGATGGTTGTAGATTATCGTCCCGTTAATTTGGTCACGATAAAGAACAAGTATCCGCTTCCCAGGATCAACGACCTGTATGATCAGCTCGCTGGATCCTCAGTCTTTTCCAAGATGGATTTAAGGTTAGGCTACCATCAAATCAAGATTAGAAATGGGGACATCCCCAAGACAGCTTTTGTCACTCGTTATGGCCAGTACGAGTACACCGTCATGTCCTTTGGTCTAACCAATGCCCAGCCACATTCTCCCGCCTGATGAACTCGATCTTCATGGAGTACTTAGATAAGTTCGTCGTGGTTTACCTCGATGATATTCTTATTTACTCGAAGAACGAGGAAGAGCATGCCGAACATCTTAGACTTGTGTTAGAAAAACTCAGAGAGCACCGCCTTTATGCCAAGTTCTCCAAGTGTGAATTTTGGTTGCCAGAAGTGACCTACCTAGGCCACGTAATCTCTGGTAAGGGCATTGCTGTCAATCCCGAGAGAGTTCAAGCCGTTCTCGATTGGACTCCACCTGAGACCGTGAAACAAGTTAGGAGTTTCCTTGGTCTAGCCAGCTATTGTCGCCGCTTTGTTGAAAACTTCTCCAAAGTAGCCAAACCCCTCACGGAACTTCTCAAGAAAGATAAAAAGTTTGAGTGGTCCCCACAGTGTGAGTACAGTTTTCAGGAACTGAAAAGACGCCTGACTTCTGCTCCCATACTTGTGCCACCGGATTTCACTAAAGACTTTATTATCTACTGCGATGCCTCACGACAAGGACTAGGTTGCATTCTTATGCAGGATCGTCATGTGATTGCCTATGCATCTCGACAGTTGCATCCACATGAGGAGAATTATCCTACACATGATCTAGAGCTTACAGCCGTAGTCTATGCACTCAAGACTTGGCGACATTACCTCCTTGGTAAACGTTGCGAAATCTACACCGATCACCAGAGTCTCAAGTATATCTTCACCCAACCAGATTTGAATCTTAGGCAAAGACGTTGGTTGGAATTAATCACAGATTATGATCTAGGGATTACCTACACCCCAGGCAAAGCCAATGTCATGGCTGATGCTCTAAGCCGTAAATCCTATTGCAACAATCTCATGTTGCAGCAAGGCCAACCACTTCTCCATGAGGAATTCTGTAAGCTTAACCTTCACATTGCTCCTCACGGATTCCTTTCTACCTTGGTGGCGAAACCTACCCTTGTGGATCTTATCATCGAAGCCCAGAAACATGATACGGGGATTACCCGGATCAAGAGGAACATTAAGAAGGGAGTTGGTGGATGTTTCTCTATGGATGATCGCGGTGTTGTTTTCTTTGAGAATCGCTTGGTGGTTCCCAAGAAGCAACATCTTCGGCAGTTGATTCTTAAGGAGGCGCATGAATCCCCTCTCACGATTCATCCCGGTAGTACTAAGATGTATCAGGACCTACGCCAGAGGTTCTGGTGGACAAGGATGAAGAGAGAAATCGCTGAGTTCATTGCTAAATGTGACGTTTGTCGTCGCGTTAAGGCAGAGCATCAAAAACCTGCTGGCACCCTTCAGCCTTTAGCTATTCCTGAATGGAAATGGGATAAAGTTGGTATGGACTTCATCACCGGCTTTCCCAGGACCAAAAGAGGGAATAATGCTATCTTCGTAGTCGTTGATCGTCTTTCCAAAGTGGCTCACTTCCTCCCTGTTCGAGAGAGTATCACTGCTAGTCAGCTTGCTGACTTATATATTTCTCGAATAGTGTCACTTCATGGTGTTCCACTAGAGATCAATTCAGACCGTGGCAGTCTTTTCACTTCTCACTTCTGGGAGAGCTTTCAAACTGCCATGGGAACCCATCTTTCCTTCAGTACCGCTTTCCACCCTCAGTCGAGTGGTCAGGTGGAACGGGTCAATCAAATTCTCGAAGACATGCTCCGAGCTTGCGTTATCTCATTCGGTATGGATTGGGAGAAATGTCTTCCTTTCGCCGAGTTTGCCTATAACAATAGCTATCAATCCAGCCTCAAGAAAGCTCCTTTTGAGGTTCTCTATGGACGAAGATGTCGAACACCTTTGAACTGGTCAGAAACCGGTGAAAGACAATTCTTTGGACCGGATATGATCCAGGAGGCAGAAGAGCAAGTTCGCATCATTCGTGAGAATTTGAAAACCGCCCAGTCTCGTCAGAAAAGTCAGTACGATCGTCATCATAAGGATATGACTTATGAAATTGGCGACCAAGCTTACCTTCGGGTTACTCCTTTAAAGGGTACCCATCGTTTCGGTATCAAGGGCAAGTTGGCTCCTCGTTACATTGGTCCCTTTCGCATTCTCGCTAAACGAGGAGAGGTTGCCTACCAATTGGAACTACCCCCACATCTTTCTCGAGTTCATGATGTCTTCCACGTCTCTCAACTCAGGCGTTGCTTCTCGGATCCTATCCGCGGAGTGGACCACGAAACGCTTGATCTCCAAGATAACCTCACATACCGAGAGTACCCGGTTCGCATTCTTGATCAAGCAGAGCGTGTTACTCGACGTCAGAACATCAAGTTTCTCAAAATTCAGTGGTCTCATCATTCCGAGAGAGAAGCTACCTGGGAGCGAGAAGATCGTCTTCGACTGGAGTACCCCGCTTTCTTTCCGTCGACCCCTGAATCTCGGGACGAGATTCTTTCAAGTGGGGGCGAGTTGTCACATCCCTAGTCTGGTATGACCTAGGCTAGCTAGCCATTTGTGCATCATATTTAAATTTCATTTAAATTTGAAATGAGGATTGGTGGAACCCTCAGAATCATTTTTGAAAATGACCCAAATAAAAATTTCTCCAAAAAGGGTCCAAGAAAATGCTCATGTTGCCCTCTGAAAATATTGGACAGAGATAAAAATCAAAACAATATTTTTAGGAGCTCATGGACATTTATTTTGGCCATTTGGATTAATTCGATAAATATTTGCATTGGAAATATATTTCTATATATATGAAATATTGTCCCAAAATTATGCCAATTAAAAAAAGAGCTCTGGAATAATATATCCAGCTCCTGCAAAATTGGCATAATAAAATTAAATGATTTAATATATTTATTAAATCAAAACAAATGTCAGAAAAAAATAGAAAACAAAAATAAAAAGAAGGAGGGGTTACCTGTGGCCTCCCCTGTGCGGCCCAGCCGCAGCAGGCCGGCCCAGCCGGGAGGTGGCCCAGCCCACCTGGCCCCCTCCCCTGTCGTCTTCCTTCCCGACAGGGGAACGGCGCGTGCCGACGCGCGCGCACCGCCGCGCCTCCACCTCCTGCTTCCCTCCACCTCCTGCTTCTTCCTCGTCGCCTGGAACACCCCGGACGTCGCCACGCAGCTGCCGCACCGCTCTCACTCTCCCTCGCCTTCCCCCTCTTCCCTGCTCTCTCCCCCTCACTCCCACCGAACGCGACCGCCGCCACCGACAAGAACCACCACGGCCACCGGCCTCCCCTCGCCTCCCCGTCGTGCCCAGGAGCTCCGCCTCGTCGTCAGCTACCTCCTCGCCGAGCCACACAAGCCGGGGTGCCCCGAGGAGCCGCCATCGTCGTCATCTCCGTCGTCGGCCGCCCGAGATCGTCGGCGTCCGTCCGTCGTCTCCGACTCGTCCCCGAGCAAGCTGACCAGCCCATCGACCTCCCCGTGAGCTTCTGCTTCGAACCCCTCTCCTCCCCTTCGCGATTACGCCGTCTAGGCCTTAGCTCCGCCATGGCCGAAGCTCGCCTCCGCTCGAACTCGTCGCCGACGAGGCTCCGGTGGCCAATCGGCCCCGTGCATATGCCCGTTGGCTTTGTGGGAGCCCGCAGAACGCGTAGTTGCTACCCGTTGTTCCTCCCGTGCCCGGTGGCGTCGTTTCCATCGGCGCCCGAGCTCCGGCGACCGCCAAAGTCGTCGCCGGCGACGTCTCCGGCTACCCCGAGCTCAACCATCACCACCAAGAGCTGCGGCTCGTTCCCAGGAGCTCGTAGATGCTCTCTGCCTCTCGTTTGGTGGCCGAAACGTGCAAACGCACTTCCTCCGCCGTCTCGGGCCTCGCCGGCGGCTAAACGCCGGCGAGTTGACCGGGTTTGACCCCCCAGGGTCGCTGGCTAGTGGGGCCAGGCCCTGCTAATTCTAATTAAAAAAAATAATAATAAACTAAACCTAACTAGCCCCTGACACTGACAGTGGGCCCGAACCCCCCCTAATCATTTAATTAAATTTAAATAACCCTGTTAACCCCCTATCACTGACGTGTGGGTCCCACACGTCAGGTTTGACCCTGGACAGCCGCGTTGACCCGCTGACGTCATGCTGACGTCATGCTGGCGCAGTATATAATTTCTGGATTTAATTAAATCAGGAAAATCCAGAAAATAATTTAAACTTCAAAAATTCATAACAATTCAACCGTAGCTCAGATTTAAATAATTTATATATGAAAAATTATCAGAAAAATGCAATCTTTCCATCTGTACTAGTTTCATGCATGAAAAACCAACTCATACATGCTGAATATGGGAAAACACATTATGGCATATATAAGAGACCTAATTTAGAAATGCATTTGAACCTTTGGTTCAAATGGACTTCAAACCAATTGAACACTAGTTGCATTAGCTCAACAGCATCACATCTACATGCCATGTTCATGCATCATATTGTTGCATATGATTGTGTTTTGATTGCCGGCACCGTTCCTTCTCGATAGGTCCTGCTCCGGAGACGTTCCAGAGTACCTGTCTGTGAAGTAGTGCCTCCCTTGTTGATTTACCAGGCAAGCAAACCCCCTTGTTCATTTCGATAAAACCCTACTCTCTCGCTCCTGCTCTCAGTTATTGCATTAGGACAACAACGATTCATCTGCTACTTTGTGCTGCGGTAGTTGAACCATTCCTCTGCATGACCTGTCATTGCCACAGTAAATAGTTGAAACCCACTAGCATGTGTAGGAGTTGATTGAAGCCACTGATGTGTTCCTACCATGCCATGCCTGCTATTGCTTAGAGTGTGTTAGGTCTGGTTCATTGGGAATGAATTGGAGTGTCACGATATGTTCTATTGCTGAGAGTGAAGTGTGTGAACACGATTTGGTAAAGGTAGCGGTGAGAGGCCATGTAGGAGTACATGGTGGGTTGTTTCACTGGAACCGTCCTTAAGCACTGAGTTCTGTGTATGTTGTCCAATGACTCGATACTACCACACATTGGGTTCCGGTAACTCGACCCCTCTCGACTTATTAACCAACTTGATCTCTGTCCAGGAGTCGCAACTAGTTTCTGGTGTTTGTAGGTAGTGCTATTTTTCTACCAAGTGGCACCCGGCAGGGTGGGCTTGGGACAGACTAGGCACACGTGGCACGGTGTACCGAGTGGCACCCGGTTGGTGGGCTCGGGAACCCTGCTCACATCGTTTGGGGCCGTGAGTGACACCCCGGCCGGATCTCCTTGCGGATGGAACCCGAATAGGCGATAAACCTGGACTAGAGTCTTGTGTGGTTAGTCAGGTCGTGGCCGACACCCTCGCCAGGCTTCCGCTTGAAGGTTGCCGAGATACATGACGTGTACATGGCGGTAAGTGGCGAGAGCGTGTGTGAAGAAGTACACCCCTGCAGGGTTAACATGATCTATTCGAATAGCCGGGTCCGCGGTTATGGACTTCTTGGATGCTTACATGGTACATAGACAACTTGAAGTGGATACTATAAAATGCTCAAGACAAGTGTGAGTGCTATGGATGGCCTTCTCTTAGGGAGACGGGGATGAATCCATAGTAGTGTATTGTGTGGTGATTAGTGGACTCGTGTTCGTTGTTTCACCTCAAAAGTTTCTGGTAGTCGTAGAACAGGATAGCCACAGAGTCAAAGCTGGCTTGCTGCAACTAAACTCCACATTATCTCTTGATACAGATGCATGTATGATAGGATCTGATGTAAGTCTTGCTGAGTACCTTTGTACTCATGTTGCTTTATTTATGTTTTTGCAGCGGAGACTTCGGTCTTACTAGTGTTCTTGTGGACTTCGACTAGTAGCTAGTACCTCAGCTACGATCTTGATCGGATGTTGTAGATAGTCAGGCTCTTCAGCCCTTTTCATTTGTAGATGTCTGTACCCAGACATGTAATGCTTCCGCTTGTTGCTTGTATGCTCTGTATGACGGGTCTTGTGACACCTGTTTGCAATAATTGCTATGACGGCTCTTCTGAGCCTTTATCTATATAATTGTTGAGTTATGCTGTGATGCCATGTTGTACAGCACATACTTGCTTGTTATGCGTACGTGTAATGTGTAGTGCTATGTGTGGGATCTGACTATCTAGTTGTTTATCTTTAGTAGCCTCTCTTACCGGGAAATGTCTCCTAGTGTTATCGCTGAGCCATGGTAGCTTGCTACTGCTCTGGAACACTTAGGCTGGCCGGCATGTGTCCTTCTTCGTTCCTGTGTCTGTCCCTTTGGGGAAATGTCACGCTTTGAGTACCGGAGTCCTGTTAGCCCGCTACAGCCCGGTTTACCGGAGTCCTGCTAGCCCAGTGCTACAGCCCGGACCCACTTGCTGATGACCGACACGTTCGAAGCTGGGTCATGGATGCCTGTCCCTGTAAGTCTATGCCACTTTGGGTTTACGACTAGTCATGTCAGCCCGGGCTCCTTATCATATGGATGCTAGCGACACTATCATATACGTGAGCCAAAAGGCGCAAACGGTCCCGGGAAAAGGTAAGACGACACCCGTGGGGATACCGTGCGTGAGGCCGCAAAGTGATATGAGGTGTGACCGGCTAGATCGATGTGACATCGAGTCGGGGTCCTGACAGTCTTCGAGCTCCATAGGCTTCATGTGGTGTCTTCTCTTGTCATAGTCTTCAATGTGAATATCTTCATATACCACCTTTGACTTCAATGTCTTCATACATTTTTAGGGGTCATCTCTGGTAGGAAAACCGAATCAATGAGGGACTTCTACCTGTGTTATCCTGCAATTCTCACAAACACATTAGTCCCTCAACTAGGTTTGTCGTCAATACTCCAAAACCAACTAGGGGTGGCACTAGATGCACTTACAGGTATGTATGGTGCACACGCCCTCCAAAGGTATAATTTCTCTTCAGTTATCTCCTTACGAGTTCTTTGATGCTTGTGAAAATGTGAAGGCTTGATGTGAACTATGGTGCCGACAGGATATGAATGGCCAGACAATGCGGCATTTTTCTTTTGCACCAAAGAATTTCAGACCATCATGCTGTTCTTTTCAGTTTGAATCTTCTTAGAAGTTGCAATGTAAGTAGGAAGATAACAATACACAGTTCATTTTTGTATGTCCAAGTGGTTTTGTGGTTGACATTTAGGGATGATGATATCAACAACTAAAGCAATGGTAAATCCATGGAGCTTTGATACATTATTATTGATTGATTCATTTAGGGATGATGATATCAACAACTAAAGCAATGGTAAATCCATGGAGCTTTGATACATTATTATTGATTTGATATCAACAACAACTAAAGCAGTGGTTCATTTTTGTATGTTCCATTTTCATCTTATTAGTGGGCTAAATCCATGGAGCTTTGATACATTATTATTGATTGATAGACATCTATATATGGTTTTTTTAGCCTTTTGTTTCTCCTCATGCTGCTACTGTATCAATTCAATTTGACAAGCACAATGTTCATGCACCTATATGTGGTATACTAATATGCACTACTGGAAGTCGGTTGCTATAGATAAATGGATCAATAATGAAATACTCATTACTGCTACCAGAGTATATTCCATCACAATGCCCGGGCACCTATAGTCAAGAGGAGGAAGTTGTAGATAAAAGTGATAGGAGGTAGCAAGTATGAGCACGATCTAACAATGGGCCAATGGTAATTTCTGTGAGGGAGAAATGACGCTTGGAGAATAATGCATACTATATTTTCTCCCGTTGCAACACACGGTCATATTTACTAGTATTACAAGAACATTTTCTGTGCTAGAATGACTTCCACACAACAAAGCGAGAGCATGAATCACGAGCTCAAGAGAGGGTTTGTCAAGGGGACCCAGAACCTACACAAGTTTGCTAGGCGGGTAAATGCTTGCATAAAAACTCGAATACAGAAGGAGAATGAGCAAACAATGAGCAGCATGGTACTAACGCAAAAAACACCCCCATCATATTGTGACTTCCTTCAACATGTGCACACTGTATTTAAAAAATGAAACCCATGACTCTACTTCGACTAATATCTTATTTTTTGACATGTGCAGACCAATCCTGTGACAAAAACAACCTATGGCTACGAGGAATACATGGCTATCAAGTACACGAGAGTCGTGTACACCGAGATAAGGACTAGGATGACAAAAGTCACTCTATTTCGTGCAAAGCCTACAGCAGAGCCCACTAAGTACCTTGTGTAGTACCACAACAAGGTTGGCCATGATGATGAAAACAGATTTGCCTGGTCAAAGCATGAATTCCAGGCTGTAGCTGACCCAGATAATGAAACATATGAGTGTGAATGCAAGCTTTGGACACACACAGGTGAGCGGAAAAACAAACTCATTAAATAGCTAAACTAGTAGTATCATATCAAAAATATGAAACTCATTGCTAGCTCACAAACTATGTATTCTGCATTCATCACAAAATGCAGGAATGTTCTACCTTCACATCATGAGCATACTGGACCACCTGAAGCTTGACAAATTTTCAGACAAGTATATCCTCAAACGGTACACAAAGACTGCAAAATCACAACCAACCTTTGATATAAGGTACTACAACACAACTGCATCGGATGGCATCTCAAGACTATCGAAGCAAGACATATTGTTGCAGCTAAATTTGATGGTTAACAAGAAAGCGATGAGATGTGACCAACAATATGGCAAATCCTTCTATGTTCTCAAGAGGCTCGTGGAAGAACTTGATGCAATACATTTAGCAAATCGAGCAGATGCTGTCAAAAGGAAGGCTGAAGAGGATGCTGAAATTGAAGTTGACCTTCATTATTATGCAGTTGAAATGCTCCAGGCCGCTGTTCAAGCTAGCCAATGCAAGCAGGGTGTTGACCAATCAGTACAACAGTGGCAGCAAGAGACAGTGAAACTGCCGCTGTACTCTGAAACAAAGGGTAGGAAGAAAATTTCTGTAGCAAAGAAAAGTGACAAGAGAGCTCAAATAAAGGCACCACCTGGATGAAGAGTCATCGTGCTCAATGAGAACGGATTGCCACTTGGACACAGGCAATGTAGTGTGTGCAAAAAGGTTGCAGGACACAACAAGCTCACATGTCCAACACTCTTAGAAATAAGCAATGCCAAGGAGGTCAAGCAACCCAAAGTTCAAAAACTGCAGCCCAAAGTTATAGAACAACAGAAGGGACCACACCCACAGAAAGAAAGCAGCAGACTTTGTAGCATATGCAAGGAGTATGAACCACATAATGCAAGAACATGCCCGAAGCATGCAGATGCTGAAAAGACAAGCAAAAAGCCAGAGTAGAAACAGAAAGCAAAACCTAGAGCCAACAACAAGAAAGTGGTGGAAGATGAAGATGAAGACACCATCGAAGAAGAGGAAGATGAAGAGGAAGAGGAAGTGGAATGCGAGGAGGAAGAGGATGATGAAGAGGAAGAGGACGATGAAGAGGAAGAGAAAGAGGAATATGAAGATGAAGAGGTACATGTCAAGCAAAAACCACTACAACCGCAGCCTAGGAGGAGCGCAAGGCTGATGAACAGTTACACTAGGGCAATTAAACAAAGCAAACTTATGTCATGTCAATGTGTAGAATATTATTCCACTTTTGAAACAGTATTTTAGGAGAAGATTAATTGAACTTTTATTGTTGAAGTTTAAAAGAAATTACACAATAGAAGTTCAAGTAAGCTTACTGCAGAAGTACTAGTATAGAATAAGAGGAGGTGTTGGTGATGTATTGCATGAAATAGCAAGCAGTAATAAAATGAAAATATACACTGCGAAGTTCAAGTAATATTACTGCAGAAGTCCTGCTATATTATTGCACGAAGTGCTGTGCTGGTGATGTATTGCATGAAAGATCAAGCAGTAATAGAATGAAAAAATATACATTGTGAAGTTCAAGTAATATTACTGCAGAAGTCCTGCTATATTATGAGAGGAAGTGCTATGCAGGTGATGTATTCCATGCAAAGTGCAAGAAGGAATAAAAATGAGAAATATACACTCTGAAGTTCAAGTAACATTACAGTGGAAGTTCTAGTATATTATGGCATGAGGTGCTGGTGTTGTATTCCATGAAAGAGCAACCAGCAAATAATTATATAGTTTGAAGTTCAGGTCAGCTTACAGAAGAAGTTCTGGTATATAAAATCGATGTAGGAAAAATATGCTTAAAAATTCAGTATTGCCGTAAGAACTAATGTTAGCAAGCCTAAGACAACACGTTCAGATGTGAAGTTCTGTTTAGATATGTGCAGAAGTTCAAGTACAATGCCCACAAAAGATAAAGAAATGTAAAGGAGTATATGAGAATATTTTTGCACAAACTTATAGTTGAAATCTATTCACAGTTGAAAAAACACAAAAAAAAACACATATAGATTCTATGAAAAAGGCTACGTATTGGTTGAGTTGAAAAATACCAATACATCACACAACACAGAAAATCTTCTCCATCTGAAACCAATAGCCCAGCCAGATCTCAAGCAGAAGTTCAAGTCAAAGATCATATGTTGGGGCCCAAAGTTAAACAACAAAAAAACCAGTACTACAACCATATAAAAGAGAGAAGTTCAGGTACACCTGCTGGGGGAAAACATACAACACATGAATACTGAATATGATGTAGTACATTGAAATTCACAAGCCAAATCATTCTTCACACCAAATACATTTCTCCCCAATATCTTAGATAATAGGGCTACAGCTATAGATACACAAATTACTTAACCATTGTTACAACCAAATATTTACGGAATTGTTCCAATCATTATCAAAACCTAAATCTTTATGAACTCAAATCTATACTGAAACTAATGCTTCAAGTTCACGGGCCCAAGGACTGGATCTCTTTTGGAAGCTATGCACGCATCACTTCATTCTTCTCGCTAAAAATTACAGTATGCATGAACTCGTCCTTCCAGTCATTTGCAGCGGCCTGCAAACAAGAAATGAAACGCCGGTTTAGTAAAGGATAACTAAAACCACAACAAGAGCGTCTCAGCAAAAAACACACAAGAAAATTGAAAGGATGATGAGACAAGGACAAGAACAAAACACAACTCCACATCACAAAAATCATCAAGCTCATCGCCATCATATGTAGAGTAGAACTTCACGGGAAAGAAACCACAATCATTATTCACTTGCTTTGGAACATCTCTAAAAGTTGGCCTCTTTGCAATATTCACCTAGTTAGGCTACTTGATCGCTTTCTACGTAGCCTTGCCGTACACCTCCTCGAGCAACCCAACAAATCTCTTGATTTGCCAGAAATGCCAAATAAGATGAAATCAAAAACATGTTAACCAAAATAGTTAATTTCAGGTACATAAAAGCGACACTTGCATAGGATCCAGCTAAACAAGTACCAGAACTTCAACTGTCAAATGATAGTCAGTTCAAGCAGTATTACCAAAACAAAGACATAAAAATATTTTGTCAACATAAGGCATAATAAACTTCGTGTCAAACAAGCAAATATGAAAGGAGGTTCAGGCTAAGAAACTTAACGATATTTTGGCAGTCTTTGTGGAAACTTGTTCGTGACATTCCCTTATTAGTGTAAGGAAGTGAATCAAGGATGTCAATGCTCCCATGATATCTATTCAGCACATACACATTGTAGTGCACCATTGTGCCAATTGGCTTGAATAGTATCAAAAAAATGCCAAGAATGGAAGAAACGGTGAACACAAACTATAAAGCATAGGTATTGAACAACCAGGATGAACAAAAACGTGTTGACAAACTCAACAGAAGGATGTATATATAAAATTACAAAAAGAGTTATGAAAACCTAACAAGCTTTGCGCTAAGAAGGTCTTCTTCCTTGGGAACAAACATTCGGATGAGATCAGCAGATTTTTTTGCATCGAACTTTGGAACTATTGCAGCGAAGAAATCATACTCCAGGCATTAGTGTGCATTCACAAAAACAGAATTAAAATACCTCCCAAATGCCACTACACCAGAACTAGAGCAAAAAAGGGAGATAGGGGTGCAAAAGAACTAAAACCTGTATGAAGTAGGGACTAAGTACAACCCTGTCAGCACAACAGAAGATCTCAGAGGTCTCCGGCTTATCCTTCCACATGCTTATGAGATAATCAATTATGTCTCCTTCAATCTGCTTCCCTTCACCGAAAAGAGTATAAAGGAAACGTCATGTGAGGTCAATCACATTCCCAGGGATGGTAAACATGCAGTAGCTTGTGCTGCAGAATTAAAAGGATGGGAAAAAATATTAGAAGTTCAGATACAATAACAAACAGAAGTTCAGATACTATAACTCAAAGGCAAGGAGAGATGAACAGAAGAACAGATACTATGACAACATAAGTTCAGACACTACAACTATAAGGCAAGGAGAAATGAACAGAAGTTCACATACTACATCAACAGAAGTTCACATACTACATCTACAAAGGTTGAGAACAAAGTTACATCTCTGGAAGCAACAAAAATAAGAAGAAGAAAACTCACTCAGAATACTTCTCCAGACCATCTTTACTAAGCACATACTGTCTCAAACTCCAGGCCTCGGATAGATGAGGGTAACTGTATTTATTTATGGGAGCGACAGCAGAACACAACTTCAAAGGCAATCTTGATGCTCTCTTGGCAGACGTTATGTTGCCAGATTCAACTGTCAGTTTCCTCCTGGTGTTGACACCATTCTTCCCACCTCTCCCAACAACAATACCAGTAGCAGATTTACCATTCTTCGGGTAAGCAATCTTATCAAAATCATCATCCGACGAAATCCTTTATGTTTCAACTGCTTCGACTGCACCAACCTTCCTGGAGCACCACAAATACCAACAGCCTACTTCCCCAACTTGGAAGGAATAAGGGTTCGAGATCTGTTATCTTCTCTTGGAGTTGTACTCATCGATTCCTCCCTAGGCTGGTATTCATGTGACCCGAGGAATGAGTAGTGGTAATCGGTCAAGTCCAACTACTCCACTATAAAAGAAAAGGGAGATAAAAAAGACCTTAAATATAACTGAAGTTCAGGTACAGCACAATGTGCAGTTCAACTAATATAGATGACATGGTTACTACTCAAGGTGACCTAAAAAATGTGTTGTATTTTAAAAACTAAATGAAGTTCAGGCACAAACCAAGGCACAGTTCAAGATAAACTGATGAACTGGAAAACATTCAACTACAGCTAACAAAAGCATAGAAAGGTATCATCTCTGAAGTTCTAGTAGAAGAAATGCTCGTGTCCAAGTAAGCAATGGAAGGAGAAAATAATGAAAGTAAATACACAAGAAAAATAGAAAAGATCAAAATGAAGTTCTTGTAGAAGAGATGCTCCTCTCCATCTGAAACCAGCAGCCCAGCCAGATCTCAAGCAGAAGTTCAAGTTTAAAAAAATGAAGTTCACATAGAATAAAAGATGCAGTACAGGTAAGCAGTCCAAGTTTCAGGACTTACATGTGTAGCAGCCAAATAGAGCTTGGAAGTCTGTCTCAAACAAGTTAGAAGAAGAAATTGAGTACAGTCGTGTCTTCTTGATATCCGCGATATTTTCAAGGGAATAATTTGCAAGAACCCCATCATGAAACGAATTAACATTCGTAAGCATGAAGAATCCGCAGTCGATACTGCCATCAAACACAAAAAAGAACAGTGTTAGAACAAAAAAGATAGACAACGAATAAAAGACGTCGCAGCATACGTACAACTACAGTTAAGCACAAGTGGCAGAGAGAAAAGTGGAACCCGTACTTCTTATTCTGATGGGGTACATCAATCCAATCCAAAGGGAAATTGTCGATAGTAGTAGGACTGGAGGGTGTCTCCCTGTCGTTGCTGGCATCGCTCCAAAGCTTCTTGATGTTATCAGTCATCCGCCGAAACAGGCATACCGCACATTCATCGTCTAGTTCATAGTTGGAGTCGAGAAGTTGGAACCTTAAATTCTTCAGGTCAAGAAATATCGAAACCCAATGACCAACACCACCCATGTGAGCAGGAATTTTAGGCGGGTTAGAAGTGGGCAAAACAACCTGAAGCAACGTAAACACATGAATCAGTAAAAACTGAAAATTAATATCAAATGGTACAAAGAATAATAAAATAATACAAACATAGTGGATCGCAGTGCAAAACTATTATAGAGGCAAAGAACAAGATATTGCATATAGAATGTTGTGCATCCATGCTATCTGGACCAGTCGCCAAGAAGTACTTCCTCACACGGGAATCAAATTCACCTCTGAAAATCTTATCCTAAAATAATGCAGACAACACCAACATATAAAAATACAAAATGAGACAAATAAGTTTTAACTAAAATGGTAAGGAACAAAACCGAAAAGAAATCACTATATGGTTGACTTACAGAAACCCAATATGGCAGGATGAGTTTGTCTTATCCCTGGTACTTCGCACATAGACAGTAGAGTGCAACCTCAGCCACATTAGATCGAAGCATTCCGCAAGGAGCAAAAGATATTGCGACATCTTCAAAAGAAGCTTCACACTACTTGTTTTGGAACATAATCGTTGACCTAAAACAAGCAATAGAATGTAAAAGAAGTTCAACATCAGGAGAACTCAGGAAGTTCATAACACATACAAGCAGAGAAGTTCAGCTACATCACAACAGGCAGTACAAAAAGGCCAGATGTCCAGCACCAGAGAAGTAAAATAGAAGTTCAACATCATAGAGTAAAGAAGTTCAGGTATGAAACCACCGGTAGTTCACAAGGGGTAGACGGATGTAAATATTGACCAGCTGCACTCACCTCTTGGAACGATCATTGTCGGTGTCAAAACCGGTGGATCTCAGGTAGGGGATCCTGAACTGTGCGTCTAGGCCGGATGGTAACAGGAGGCAAGGGACACGAAGTTTTACCCAGGTTCGGGCCCTCTCGATGGACGTAAAACCCTACGTCCTGCTTGATTAATATTGATGATATGGGTAGTACAAGAGTAGATCTACCACGAGATTGGAGAGGCTAAACCCTAGAAGCTAGCCTATGGTATGATTGTTGTTCTGTTTGTTGTCCTACAGACTAAAACCCTCCGGTTTATATAGACACCGGAGAGGGTTAGGGTTACACAAAGTTGGTTACAATGGTAGGAGATCTGCATATCCATATCGCCAAGTTTGCCTTCCACGCCAACGAAAGTTCCTTCTGGACACGGGACGAAGTCTTCAATCTTGTATCTTCATAGTCCAGGAGTCCGGCTGAAGGTATAGTCCGGCCATCTGGATACCCCCTAATCCAGGACTCCCTCGGTAGCCCCTGAACCAGGCTTAAATAACGACAAGTCCGGCGCGCAGATTGTCTTCGGCATTGCAAGGCGGGTTCCTCCTCCAAGTACTTCATAGAAGATTTTGAACACAAAGATAGTGTCCGGCTTTGCAAAATAAGTTTCCACATATTGCCATAGAGAGAATAATATTTACACAAATCTAATCTGCTGACGTATTCCGTAGTGTGACACACCACGGCCAAGCCTTTATCCGAGTCGTTTCATTATCCCACCTCAGCGCGTCATGCGAGGCGTTTTCCTTGGCACGTCTTGTAAAAGCAGAGATCGTGTCCCCTTATTCTGGGATTCTCATCAATACGGGCGTGGGTAACCCAACAGCGCCATTGATTACGGCGCTTGGAGATAAGCGAGTTTTACCAGGCTGGTGGGGACACGTAGTTGCGTCCACCCATATAAGGGGATAAGGATCCACCTTTTCACCTATGCCTTCTTCCTCCCTTGCTTATCCATTCTCGCGCACTCAAGCTCCAGCGCCCAAGTCCGCACCCCACCTCAACCTTCTCTAGCCATGTCCGGAGTGGGAGGCAAGTGGATGGTCTTCTCCGTCACGGAGGGACACATCAAAAAACTGAGGAAGGCCGGATACTTCTCTCACGACATTGCGTACCGGCTTCCCGAAAAGGGGCAGCTCATCCCCACCCCTAGGCCCCATGAGAGGGTGGTGTTCCTCCCCCATTTCCTCTGCGGACTGGGCTTCCCTCTTCACTCATTTGTCCGGGGGCTCATGTTCTACTATGGCCTGGATTTCCATGATCTGGCCCCGAACTTTGTCCTCAACATCTCGGCGTTTATCGTCGTGTGTGAGGCTTTCCTCCGCATCCGCCCCCATTTCGGCCTATGGCCCAAGACTTTCAATGTCAAGCCGAAGGTGGTGCGCGGCAACCAGGCGGAGTGCGGAGGCGCCATGGTGGGCAAGATGGCCAACGTCTTATGGCTCGAGGGCTCCTTTGTGGAGACCCTGAAGGGGTGGCAATCGGGGTGGTTTTACATCACCGAGTCGCATGACCCGGAATGGGTCGCAGCCCCCGAGTTTCGATCCGGACCCCCTACGCGGCTCACCTCCTGGAAGGAGACGGGCCTGTCATGGGGTAAAAAAGGAGAGCTGGCCGGACTCCAAACATGTGTCCAAACCCTGGTGGACAAGAAGCTCAAACTTGTCAACGTAGTCCAGGTTATGCTCATCCGCCTGATCCTCCCGTGTCAACAACAGGCTTTCAATCTGTGGGAGTTCGACCCGATGCGGCAACAAACTCTGAGCAGGCTCTTCGACACGACGTACGAAGATGCCTGGAAGGTGCTTTTCAAGGGCGCCGAGGCCCCCGCATCCGCTACCGAGGATCGCGGATTCAGTATGCAGCGTCATGCTCATGCGGTAAGCTGTTTTTTCCTTTTACAGGGTATCAGTTTTTCATAGTTTGACTCCATGCGGGATCTAAGCTCCCTTACCTTTCACAGGATTGGAAGGTGATGTCCGGACAGATCAACTGTCCGGCTCCTTTGCCCGAAGGCCCAGCGGACGCTCGCTTGGCGAAGCTGCTGGTTCCGGCACCCTATGTGGTGCCCGAGAAGAAGGCCGCGAAAAAGGCCACGGGGACTCGAAAGAGTGCCTGGCACCAGGAGGTGTCGGATCCATCATCCGACGGTTCCGAGGTGCATTCCTCCCGTGAAGACGAGGACGAAGAAGAAGAGACCTCTCCCCCTCCAGCGGGAGGAGAGAAGAAAAGGAAGGCTGCCCTCTCTGGGGAGGCAGGAGGGTCCAAGAAGGGGAAAACCCTTCCTCCGGACTACTCCACCGACGCTAATGACGGCGGAGAGGATTGGCCGCCTAGGGCCAAGCCCCTGGCAAAATCGTAAGTATCCGGATACCAGAGTAATTCATAGTATTCGTTTATTGCCCAAGTTTCCCTTATGTCGAATATGTTTATGCAGCCCACCCAAAGACCGGCTCAACGCGTCGTCGAGCGGCTCACTGGACTCGTCGGATGTGAACTCGCTTCCGACGGCTTCCTCCCCCCGCCCTACGGACGACACCGAAGTGTTGTCCCAATAGGTTCCAAGCCGGGAGGAGGTGGTCCTGGAGGCGCCGCAAGGCGACCTCCCTGACTCCAGGAGTAAAGGGGATGAAACCCCCCAGGGCTCCTAGTCCGGCTCTAGGCCGGACACCACTTCGGAACCTTCAAAGGTTCCAGAGTCCCGCGGGGGACCTCCTTCCAAGAGGAGCAAGCCCACCGTGCTGGTGACCCCCGTCCAACCGGAGGCACCGGACAATCTGTTGGAGGCGCTCCAAGGCGCCTCCATCGACGAGGAGCACCGCACCATTATGAGTGCGGTGGTCTAGAAGGTTTAGTCCGCCAAGAGCGGACTGACTGAAGCTTGTACTAGCCTTTTAACAGGCTTTGAGCTAAGTAAAGAATGTGTAAATAATATTGCCGCATGGACAGTAGCCCCTGATGCTCTGTTTGGCGTTCGGGAAGAAAAGCCGAATAGAGGATCAAATAATATTTGCAGGAGTCTAACAAAAAGGAGTCAATATACGTATGCAGGCTTCTCTGCTTGCGTCCGCCGCACTGACTGCGGAAGTGGACACGCTAAAGCAGAGCCTCGAGCAGTCCGAACAAGAGCTTGGGTGTGCCAAGAAGCAGCTCGAGGACAATGAAGGTAAGAAATACCTTGTTTAAATATATATAAAGAGGTGCAATTGCAAAAAATGACAGGATTATCCTGGCTATTGTAGGGGCCACATCTGAGGTGGCGACCCTTAAGCAAGCACTGGTCGAGGCCGAGAAGAGGGCGGCCACAGAGAGCACCGAGCGGGAGAAGTATGAGGCCGTGGTTGGCAACGTACGGAAAGAGCTCCAGGCTCTCATGGAAAAACATGAGATTTTGGAGCTTGACTCAAAGACGCGAGCGTCCGAGCTCGCAGTGGCTATTGAAAATGCCAAGTCTGCCAAGTCTGAATCCCAGAAGACCCTCCCAGAGTTGGATGAGGTGAAGAAGATAGCGGCGGGTAAGGCATTCTTTATGCAAAGCAAACACATAAACGTGAGTTACTTGTTACTTACCCGAATCCGGAGCTCTCCAGGAGCGCTCGCAGATCTTCCCCGGAGTGTGTCTGATGCCGTCGCATTCTATCGAGCCGAGGAGGGTAGCTCGACAGAGAAGGTGTTCTGGTCTCAGTATGCTGAGGCCGGACACCCCGTGCCCCTGAGCGACCAGCTGAAGCAACTGGTCGAGCTCCACAAGGCGAACGAACAGGCCAAGGCTCGTAGTCATCATGCGCTCCGTCTGCATTGAAGGTGCCCGTAGGGCCCTTGCCCGTGCTAAGGTGCACTGGGGCAAGTTGGATGCTGAGAAGCTTGTGAAGGACGAGCCACCGTCGGGGAAAGAGCATCGCTAGCCCGAGAATTATTATAAGGATGTTCTGAAGGGTGCCTGCCTTGTGGCGGATGAATGTTCTAGGGATGTAATTTTTGAGTGAAACTTGCTCGTTTTGTCCTGTGCGCTGAAAACTTGTTCATATGCGCTAAGCAATGCTGTTGGAATTTAAAATATTACCTTCTGTAAGTCTGTTTATCAATTCTGAGAGATGGCAAGTCGTCGGCTTCTGCCCCCGTGCCGCTAGTGCTGGGGTGTTCGGGGATAAACCTGAGCGCTCTTTTTCCCATGTTTGGGTCCTTCGAGGGAGGGGCTCAGCCCAACGAACAAGGCAATCAGACTATAATGCGTGAACACTGTCACTTAGACATAGAATTCTATAATTTTAAATTTCGGCGAAGCCCCTGGTATTCGGAAGACCAAGTTCAGGGCGCTATCCAAGCCTTGGCCGGACAGAGCCGGCTCCTCGCTCTAAGCGTCATAAGTCTTTAGGGACTCGAAAAACCTCTCGAACAGCGACCAGCTCTCGCTTCATGATGACAGTCAGTTTTAGCTTTCTCCACTAAGGTGCTTGACCCAGCTCAACTGGGGCACAATCGCAGTGGTTCTCCTAGTGCTAACTTAGCCGATATAGCGGAACGTAAGGCACCAAAACATAGGAGCCGGGCAAACCCAACTATTGACCCAAGACATGATTCGGAGCCGAGGCATATAATGCTATAAGTTCGGGGTGCCACACTTGTTAAAGTGTTCGGACTTCTCACACCATATTAAGGGGTACTAAAGCCCCTGGAGTATTTTGGTCGTACCAAAGTGTACGGATGCAACATGTCGTTAAGGAACATATATTAAAAAGAGTAATGCAAAAATAGACAAAAGATATGCATTGTTTATTAAAGAGGGATGTGATCAAAGCAGAACGATACAAATAATGCGATAAGCAAAAGGTTGGACTATTTGACGTGTCCGTTCCAGGGGCAAGCTGCGGAATAGTATGCGAAATAGGTATACTGCTCGTGATAGAGACCACCTGGGAGTTCCGTAATGCGGCGTGGCTTGTCTGCTTCCCTAGTTCTTGCATCGTTTGTTCGGCAATTGAACTGCCGAACAGGACTTCCGAAGAGTGGAGTCCTGAAAGTAAGAGAAAATTAAAAAATCGGCAGCCCCTGGTGCGGTTTAAGCCATGTTTCGGGCGTGCCGTGATGGTGCCCCTCCCCCTGTACCCATGGTATTTCTAGAGCGTAGTTATGTACGCAAAGTACTGGTATCACAATTTTGTGAGGGCTGGGGTTGGGGCCGCATTGCTACGCCTGCTCGGGTCGTGCCAGGTGGTCTTGTTGTAGGTTACTCCGGGCGCGCTTGAAGATGTCCGGTCGTTTAATGGCTGGACTGGAGAACTGCCTGGAGAGGCTGCTTTGTAATTCTGCTGCAAGGGCCGCCGTGTGCTCCTCCGTTCGGAGGGAGCGTTCGGTGTTTCCGTTGACCATAATTACTCCTCGAGGGCCTGGAATTTTGAGCTTAAGGTATGCGTAGTGTGGTACCGCATTGAACTTGGCAAACGCCGTTCACCCGAGCAGTGCGTGATAGCCACTGCGGAATGGGACTATGTTGAAGATTAACTCCTCGCTTCGGAAATTATCCGGAGATCCGAAGACCACTTCAAGTGTGACTGAGCCTGTACAGTTGGCCTCTACACCTGGTATTACGCCTTTAAAGGTCATTTTGGTGGGCTTAATCCTCGAGGGATCTATGCCCATTTTCCGCACTGTATCCTGGTAAAGCAGGTTCGGGCTACTGTCGCCGTCCATAAGGACTCTAGTGAGATGAAATCCATCAATAATTGGGTCTAGAACCAATGCGGCAAATCCGGCATGACGGATGCTAGTGGGATGCTCCCCTTCGATCAAAGGTGATCGGCCAGGAGGACCATGGATTGAACTTTGGGGCGACTGGCTCTACCGCGTATACGTCGCTTAATGCGCGCTTCCGCTCCCTTTTGGGGATGTGGGTTGCGTATATCATCTTCACCGTCCGCACTTGTGGGGGAAAACCCTTCTATCCACTGTTGTTCGGCGGCCGGGGCTCCTCGTCGTCATCGCTATGTAGCCCCTTGTCTTGATTATCGGCGTTTAACTTGCCTGCCTGCTTGAACACCCAACAATCCCCGTTGGTGTGATTGGCCGGCTTTTCGAGGGTGCCATGTATCTGGCACAAGCGGTCGAGTATTCGGTCCAAACTGGACGGGCCCCTAGGATTCCTCTTGAATGGCTTTTTCCGCCGACCAGATTTAGAGCCTCTGAATCCGGCATTAACTGTCGTATCCTCAGCATTGTTGCCGTTAATGCGGCGCTTCTGCTTGTTGCGACGCGACCTGCCACTACTGTCCCTGGTATCCGAATTACCAGGGTTCTTGGTCATATTGTTGCTACGAGCAAGCCAGCTGTCTTCTCCCGCGCAAAAGCGGGTCATGAGTGTCGTGAGTGCTGCCATAGACTTCAGCTTTTCCTGTCCATGGTGCCGGGCAAGCCAATCGTCACGGATATTGTGCTTGAAGGCTGCTAGGGCCTCAACATCCGGACAGTCGACTATTTGATTTTTCTTTGTTAGGAACCGTGTCCAGAATTGCCTGGCCGATTCCTCTGGCTACTGAATTACATGACTTAGGTCATCGGCGTCTGGGGGTCGCACATAAGTGCCCTGGAAATTGTCGAGGAATGCGGCTTCCAGGTCCTCCCAACAACTGATTGATCCTGTTGGCAAGCTGTTAAGCCAATGCCGAGATGGTCCTTTAAGCTTGAGTGGGAGGTATTTGATGGCGTGGGAATCATCACCACGGGCCATGTGGATATGAAGGAGATAATCCTTGATCCATACCGCATGATCTGTTGTGCCATCATATGATTCGATATTTACGGGTTTGAAACCCTCAGGGATTTGATGATCCATTATTTCGTCTGTGAAGCATAGTGGGTGTGCGGCGCCTCTGTACTGGGCTATATCACGACGTAGCTCCAATGAGCTTTGTCTACTGTGTTCGGCCCTCCCGAATTTGTGGCCGGCGTGACGGTTACCGTCTCGAGCCGTGGGGCGCCCACATGATCCGTAGATCGATCTTGTCTACCTTGCCTTGTACTCCAACATATCTCGTAAGTCCGGCGCATATTCCCGTGCCTTGGTACGGGGTGCGGCTTGAGTGGAGGGCCGAGAGGCCTCTCTATCGCGGCCACGAGGTGGCCGGTCAGCCACATCAAGTGCTTCCTCCTCTAATTGGGGTAGCAACCTGCGCTTTGGGTAGCTCTTGGAGGGGCGTTCGAGTTTATGCTCTTCGGCCGCAAGGACTTCAGTCCATCTGTCGACTAGCAAATCTTGATCAGCTCTAAGTTGTTGCTGTTTTTTCTTGAGGCTTCTTGCCGTGGCCATAAGCCTACGTTGAAAATGCTCCTGCTCGACGGGATCCTCTGGAACGATGAATTCGTCGCCGTCGAGGCTTGCCTCGTCTTCGGAGGGAGGCATATAATTATCGTCCTCGACCTCTCTATCTGCCGCTCTCTCATGAGGGCTGGTTTCTCCATCCTCCTGTGCTAAATCTTGCTGGAGGGGGTTTTCTTTGGCACTTTCCGGAGTATTATTACCTCCCGTGCTGGAATCACCGTATTTGTTTTGGCGGGATTTTGAGCGGCGACGCTCACGTCGGCGCTTAGGCTGTTTCTTGGAGGGGTCATCCTCCGATGTTCCATCGCCATGTCCTTCTTTTGGGGTGTCCACCATGTATATGTCATATGACGAGGTGGCTTTCCATGGCCTGATAGGCGATGGTTCTTCATCGTCTCCTTCATCGGTGTCCATACCGTCGATGTCTTCGGAGTCGAGGTCGAGCATGTCTGTTAAGTCGTCGACAGTGGCTACAAAGTGGGTGGTGGGTGGGCTTTGAATTTCTTCATCGTCCAAATCCCAACCTTGCTGACCGTATTCCGGCCAGGGCTCTCCTGATAGAGAGAGAGACTTCGGTGTCTTTAGAATATCGCCGAAAGGCGAGTGCTAAAAGATGTCCGCGGCAGTAAACTCCATAATCGGCACCCAATCGGATTCGATCGGCAGAGGCGCGGAGGGTTCAGACTCCGGAGAGGAGTCCGGCTCCTTGGAGTCATGAGTCTCGCAGAGTGCGGGGCTGGTGTTCGGCTCGATCGCCATTGTGATCGCAGCCCCCGAGGCGACGTCCAACCACCCATCCTCGATCGGCGCAGTTGGCTCTGAATTAAGCGTCGAAGCCGATACGGGTGCGGCCTCCAGGGCACTTTTCGGCGGCAGAGCTAGATCATGCTCGTCGTGACAGTGCGGCGCGCTCGGCAGTGGCTCGAATCCGACGAAGATCAAGTCCCCGCGGATGTCAGCAGTGTAGTTTAAACTTCCAAATCTGACCTGACGGCCAGGGGCATAGCTTTTGATCTGCTCCAGATGGCCAAGTGAATTGGCCCATAGTGTGAAGCCGCCGAAGACAAAGATCTGTCCGGGGAGCAAGGTCTCACCCTGGACTGCATCGCCATTGATGATCGTAGGAGCCATCAAGCCTGACGCCGACGACACAGAGGAACTCTCAATGAAAGCACCAATGTCGGTGTCAAAACTGGCGGATCTCGGGTAGGGGGTCCCGAACTGTGCGTCTAGGCCGGATGGTAACAGGCGGCAAGGGACACGAAGTTTTACACAGGTTCGGGCCCTCTCGATGGAGGTAAAACCCTATGTCCTGCTTGATTAATATTGATGATATGGGTAGTACAAGAGTAGATCTACCACGAGATCGGAGAGGCTAAACCCTAGAAGCTAGCCTATGGTATGATTGTTGTTTTGTATGTTGTCCTACGGACTAAAACCCTCCAGTTTATATAGACACCGGAGAGGGTTAGGGTTACACAAAGTCAGTTACAATGGTAGGAGATCTGCATATCCGTATTGCCAAGCTTGCCTTCCACGCCAAGGAAAGTCCCTTCCGGACACGGGACGAAGTCTTCAATCTTGTATCTTCATAGTCCAGGAGTCCGGCTGAAGGTATAGTCCGGCCATCCGGACACCCCCTAATCCAGGACTCCCTCAAGCATTCTTAAGCCTAGTTACACTGAAATAAAAGTCGTCAACCTTCTTTCGGACGACAGCAAGGTCACTATCTGCTCAGCAAAAGAAATAGAAGTTAAGAGCAACATTCAAGCACATAGATTCACATAGTTTAATTAAGAGCAATATTCAAGCACAACATTCAAACCCAAGCACATCTCAGATGCTACACTAGAAAAGATAAAATCATAGGATTATAAACATCAGAACCCATGCATTACAAACCTTCCACCACATAGAAATGGGTTCACTTAACTTTATTTACAAACCACATGACAAAGCACAAACCAGAAGTTCAACTTGCACCACACAGGCAGTTCACAGGGATATCATGCACATAAAACAACATCAAAAGGGATGGGGATGAGGAAACAAGAGAGAAGCATGCTCCTCTCTTTATGGATTCTTGCCTAGACCAGTGGCAGCATTGGAATCATCAACCTCCTCTCCAAAGCTATCGCTTTCAGTCTCTTCATCGTCATCTCCAGTAGACATTGCAGCATCATCAGGAAGGACACCAGTAGCAGTTGGAGCAGCTGGAGAATCTGAAACAACAAAAACTATTGGTTCTCCTGCAATAGGAAGAGATGGAGAACCAGCATCTACAGCAATGGATGGCTCTGCTGCTGGAGACTTCTCCAGGCCTATAGTTGCACTACCACCAGTCTCAACAGCAGCCTCGATGGGATCTTTCTCCAGAATGATATCTCCAGTTGTCTTGCCGTGCCTAGCATCAGTAACCTCAGCTGTCTTGCCCTGCTCACCATCAGAAACCTTAGCTGTCTTGCCCAACTCAGCATCAAAAACGTTAGCGCCAATGGACAACTGAGGTTCAGTTGGGTCCACCCCATCGGAGCAGCCGGTGCCTGACACGGACTTGTCTGCAACCTTCTCTGGAGGAACACTAGCATCATCATTCTACAGCAAGAACAAAAAGTCATTCCAAAAGGGGCACATAGTGCTAAAATGCACAAACAGGTAAAACAAAAAATGAGACAAATGGACAAGAAAAATGGTACCTTATTTACACTGCCACGAACCTCATCAACTAATACATCACTTGCGGGAGCAGGTTCATGCACAGGGGTAGGTTCATGCACAGGAGCAGGTTCATGCACAGGTAAAACATCCTCGTCAACCCTAGCACCATCATCAACAGCATACAAAAAAATCATGTAGAACATAAAATACCTAATCAACAGAAGTTGACATTACATAATCAAAGAAGGTCAGCTGTGACAACTAACACATAATGGAAGTCCAAATGCAGTAAACATAGCAGGCCAGATATCAAACTTCTCGTATACAAAAGGGGACAAAAAGAGCCAGTTATCGAAGTCATAGAAGTTCAGGTGTTGTGGCCCTTGAAGTTCAGGTACTATAAACAGAGAAGGTCAACTAGGAAACACTAGTATTAAAAACAAAAAGTTTAGGACACATGAAATCAATAAGGGTCACCTATGACTAAAAACCCTAATAACTGAAAGCTAACAATGAACATTAGTGCAAAGAAATATCAAAGGCCAACATAAACAAACCTCTCCGGTATGCTCCAGTAGCCTCCTTCACGACCCAAATGAACAAAATCCTGCCATGAATTTGTCTCAGAACGACACTTGCCTCATCTTCAAAAGGATTGCAATGAGCATCCTGCATTTCCTTGGGCATCCTGAACCTGAACCTGCATCCTGAACCTGAACCTGCATGCAGAGGAGAAGAGCATGCAGACTGGGTGAGGGAGATCGGGGCGTGGGGGAGAAATAGGAGCGTGGCGCACGGCGGTTACTCCACGCACGAGCACAGGCGACAGTGGCAAAGAAGTCACGGGAGGTTGGAGGAGATGAGAGCAGCGGAGCGTCAGAGAGGGAGAAGAGTGCGAGCAAAAGGGGGATGGGATTTCTGACATGTGGTGGCGAGGGAGTCGGGCACTTAATGCCTCCCTTTAGTGGGGTGCTGGAATGCTGGGGTAATTATAGTTTACGCGCCCCCCCCCCCCCAACAACTAAAAAACTGAATGCATCTATTGATAAATGAATGCACCATTTGAATGAATCTATTATAAAAAGATAAGATCACACAACAAACACTGCTAGTAACCTTAAAACCAAAAATTTATGGCAAATGCACTACGAAGGGAAGAAAAATACATACACAAATATGCACCTACAAAGACAAGAGAAAGAAGTTCCAAAAATAAAGAAAGAAGTTCAAGTACACTAATTAGAGAAGTAAAGGGACATGAATAAATAAACATTAAGAAACAAGGAGAAGAAGTTCAAATTCAAAAACAGATGAAGTCCATATCTAACTAAAAGACAAAACTTAAAAACAATATAGAAGTTAAAAATTCAAATACACAAAAAGTACACATACGGCTCAGCCTCGCGCTACCGCATTGCTGCATGCTATGTTTTGACAGGATGCAATGAGGTTATTCTGTTTCCACCCCCACCGCACGCACCCCAGAGCCACACCCCTAAGATAGATAGTGGGGTCACGGATGTGATGGACACGCCTCCGCATGCAATGACGCGACACGCCGTGTTGTCGCCTGCCCCAGCTCGTTCCTGTCTCTACCTCGCAGGAGGAGGGGAGGTGGTCCCGACCCCCCCCCCCTGCTCGGCCTTGCGCTACCGCACTCTTGCGCACTTGGTTTTCACATGAAGCAATGCAGTTATTCTGTTTCCACCCCCACCGCACGCACCCTAGAGCCACACCCCTTCGATAGATAGTGGCACTACTAGGGAAAATCTTATACACAGAATCTTACCAGTAGCGCAGGACAAAAATAATTGCTACTACTACTTACCACTAGCGCGTGGCAAAGATACGTGTTGCAGCTAAGTTTATAGCAGTAGCGCATCTCAGCGAAGAAGCACTGCAGCTACAATTCCCCTACTGTTCTCGCCAGGCTACCAATAGTAGTAGCGAGCTTAAGCAAAGTGCGCTGCTGCTAAGGTTGTTGTAGCAGTGTGTTTTACCCAGAAAGCGCAACTGCTAATGAAAGGAAAATCAAATGAAAAACATATAGAAAAGTAAATGAAAATGAAAGAAATAGAAAAATGGGAAGGAAAAAATGAAAATGTGAAGGAAAACAAATGAAAAATAAAAATAAAGGAGAAAGGCGTAGCAGTAGCGTGCTTTCAGGACAGGCGCTATAGCTAAATTAGGAGTAACGCGTTCTGTCAGCCAGCACTATAGTTAATGTAGCAATAGCGCTTTTCCTGGACCGCGCTACTGCTATTTTGACTTAACCGTGCGGTTCTTCTTCTCCACGGCCACTTCCCCCAAATCTAACTGCTCTGCTGTCACCGCGCTGTTGTCACCCTGCATTGCCGTCGGCCACCGTGCGCTCTACCGTCGCCCTCCACACGGCCTCGATGTCGTCCCCGACCCCGACCTCGATGCCTCCCCTAACCTTGACCTCGTCGCCGCCCTACATCGCCACCCTCCGTCGAGCTCCTGAGCCCGACCCCGAGCTCGACGCCGCCTACCCCTCCCTCGACCGCTCCCTAACTCTGCCAGCGCCCGAGGTGAGCACGTCTACACCTCCTCCTCCCCTACCTATGCCTAGCTAGGGTTCCTAGCTACGGTCCATCAAATTTTATAGTGCATCAAATTAGTTAGGGTTCATCAGATTATATGCTAATCAGGGCAGTAGTTGTAGATGCTTAATTGTAAATTAGATGTTAATTAGGGCAGTAGTTGTAGATACTTAATTAGTTTTTAGGACAAATTCCTAAGGTTCATCAACGGGTGCTTAAGTAGTTGTAGATGCTTAAGAACCTAGGTAGGGTTCATCGAATTAGTTAGTACTCGTAGATGCTTAAGAACTAGGGCAGTAGGGTTTAACTAGATGTTAATTTTGGCAATAGTGTTTAGTTTAGAGAAAAAAATCAATATAGTTTATTTACTGTTTTTAGTAAGTGTTTAAAATAATAAGTAAGTAAATTAATAAACTAGTTGAACTATTAGTTTTAGTAAGAACTAGTTGAATTAATAGAACTAACGTATTTTTAGTAAGAAAATTAATATAACTAGTTGAACCAGTCTATTTTTAGTTTATTTCTATTTATAGTATGTTTATATTTTGTAAGAACTATTTGAATTAATAGAACTAGTTGAACATGTCACATTTGTTGTTATTTTTTTAGTTTAAGCAATTATTCCCGCATCGATGTCGTTCGCTAGGGTTTTATTTATAGGGTTTTTGTTTTTTTAGAAATCAAGGAGCCCCTCCATCATCCCCGCCGTCGTCCCTGTCACCGACCCCCTCCAACCTCGAGGTAAGACCAGCCAAATCTCCATGTCAATATGAGTCCTATAAGATATGATGTAGATAAAAACATGTATATATTGTCTTGCTCAAACATGTATATATCTGGTCCTGTTCATGTTACACCTTCGAGTGGCCTATGTTTTGCCGGAGTGCTGATTAATTTCCGTTCTGGCAAATTTCAGGCGCTCGATATGTCCTGTTTTAGCAAAGGTCATGCCAGAATTTTTCGTGAATTTTGCCATGACCTGTGCTAGAATATGTAGGAAATATCGAGTGGCCTGGATTTTCTAAAAAAATAATTAAACGACATTTCGGGTTGACATTAAGTCTGCCGAGGCTCCATCACTGAAGGTCGAAAAATTAGTGAGGGAGTGTATCCACCATAAATGAGAGAGGACGAAGAATCCCGACTGTTGTCGTGGGGTTCGTTTCTCCTTATTGTCCTTGTGCTAGACCTTTGTTATGCACTAGGGTAAGAAGGAGTAACGACCATCACCGACGGTCGCAAACGTCAGAGAGGAATTATGAGGGAGAGTCTCCACCATATAGACTCGGCAGACCGATAGTCAACCCATGATGAATAATAATGATCTAATTTAATTTTTATAATATATATATATATATATATATTTAATTGTACAAGTTTAATATTTGAATTATGAACATAGGAAATGCCGTACTCGGACGAGGAAAGTCTCCCGGGGGAGTGCTCCTGGTGCCATGACGACCGGGGTTTCTGCAACAGGCCTCACCTGGACGAAGATTGGCGCTTCAGCATTAAGCTCGAGGAGGCCTTCGATTGTGATACGGTAAGCTACGACGCAACATGTTTTTTTCGTAATTAAGCTCGACTTGTACTACTTCAACGTGTAATTTTTGTCTTTTACAATTCGACTAACTTATCCGATGCCATGCAAGACGCTATGTCTTGAAGAGGATGGGTTTTGAAGATCATGAGAGGAATGAAGCAAAGAAAATTAACCTAAGGACCCATCAAGGTATGGATTTTCAGGTAAATCTATACAATTCTGAGAGCGTATCCCATTTTGGCTGCCCGGTTGGGAAGCACTTTGCAAGATGTATGATTTTCAAGAGGGTATGTTTGTCACCATGGATCTTGGTGATCCTGACATCGACCAAGACAATTTGGACATTTGGGTCCTTATTGATACGCTTCCAATTCGACCGCTATGTGAGTTTCTCAAACATAGTTATTAACTAATTTATATTGTTCATTTCAAAATAGTTGACAGCTTATTTTAATTGTTCAAACAATGTGCGGAACATGGTAGACAGAACCTACTACACCGATGGCTCTCAGTTAACTTATCAGGAGAAAAATCATCTGGTCACATTTTGTACTGATCTTGAGAATTACAATATCTATAATAAAACACCTCCATATTATGTTCAATACGTGCCACTAGTGCACGTGTTGAACTACGGTAACATCGATGGAGATGCCATGGTAAGATTTTTTACTATTACGACATCCGTGCATCTTTTGCATAAATTCTTTTAAAACTTAACTACATTGCTAACTACGAAGTTATTACTATGTTTTTCAACAGAGAATCCCGGATGATTATGTGCCTCATCTGATGTATCAGAAAGTTCGCCTTAATGTGTTGAACATATAGCCAGGTCGTCCTATGAATTTCACTTGAGACATGAACATATAGCCAGATATCGGATTTCTAAAAGATATGGAGACATGAAAATCACATAATGGAAAAAATGTATGCACAGTCGTAAGGACCTACTTGGAAGCAACATTGTGCGAAAGGCAAGAATTGGAGACAGGATAATCTCCATTCTCCATAATGGAGAGTCAGGGGCTATCTTATTTTATGCTATTTTACCTAAGAGAATATAGTAGGTCCTAAGAAAATGTAGGTCCTATGAGGTACAATATTTATTATGTGGTACAATGTGTTAGAGTTGATGATGAGGAGTAGTTGTGATTATGACTAGTGACCAACTTGCTATATGATCTCTCATTGATGAAAACGATGATCATGAGGAGGTGTTATATGAAAATGATGTATTATGATGATAAGTTGTTAATGATATGATGATGATGATGATGATGATGACGATGATATTTATTATATCATTGGGTGAAAGAACCGCGGATTAGTTTCAAGTGGATGTCCATAATCACAACTACTCCACCTGAAACAAGTCCACGGTTCTTTCACCCAGTGATGTAATAACTCATTATGATGTAAAAACAATCTCTAAATTGCTGCTGTATGAAAACTTGTATAAAGGTGTATGAATAAAACATGAAATCAAAAAGAAATAAAATACAAAATAATAGTAGTAGCGCGTGCAGGGAGAAGCGCTAGTAGTAATTACCAGTAGCGCTGTTTGGATAAAACGCTACTACTATGTCGATATAGCAGTTGCGTGGGTTAACCCACGCTACTGCTAACCTTTAGCTGTAGCGCCCAACCAATAGCGCACCATCCCGCGCTACTGATAGGCCTAAAACCCGTGGTGCTGCTAGGCATTTCCCTAGTAGTGTGGGATCATGGATCTGTCGCACTCGCCTTCGCATGCGATGACGCGGCATGCCACGTCATCGCCTGCTCCGGCTCATTCATGTATCGGCCTCACAGGGGGAGGGGAGGGGGTCACGACCCCCCTCTCCCCTGCTCGGCCTAGCGCTACCGGATTGCTACGCGCTAGTTTTTGACAGGATGCAATGCGGTTATCAATGATTAAAAAATCCAAAAAAAGTTATCAACAATTACTGATGAAGTTCAAGTTGTAAAAACACAGAAGTTCGGGGGTTTTAAAAAACATCAAATGAACATGTAAAAAACAAATTATATAGAAGCAAAAATCTTGTAAGTTCAGGTTAAACACATACTGAAGTTCTACCACTGTTCGGAGTATGCAAAACATGTTACAAAAAAAATAAAAAGGTATCCATGCATATTTGGGAATAATCCCATAGTTACCCACGAAACAAACTCAAACCCAAATTCAAAAATTAAAAATTACAAAAAAACAAAAAGAAAAAGAAAATATAGAGTGTGATGCTGCACCACCATGCAATGTGGAAACCAGAAAGTTCAATCACTGGTACTGTCGTGGAATTGTCACGGCAGATGTCCTAGGTGTCAGGACTTAGTCGCGAGGCCAACGCATCTATCTGGTAGCTTGAGAGGGGTTGAGCGGGACGAGAGACGCGATGTTTTACCCAGGTTCGGCGCCTCACGGTGGAGGTAAAAGCCTACGTACTGCTTCATTGATATTGATGATGATGATCACGATTACAAGAGTGCTCTATCTTGAGAGCTATTGTCTAAACCTAACTTGTCCAACTTGTGGAATTTGTCAATCTTCTCCCTTTTGGGGAGCCCTGCCCCTCCTTATATATGTTGGAGGGGCGGGTTACATGTAGAGTCCTATTAGGATTAGGACTAGTCTATCTCTAATACAAACCGGATACAAGTCCAGGTCTTAACTCTTTGTAAGATAAATGTTCCTCATGCCTTTCCTCTTAAACCAGCCCACCATTAACATAAACTGGCATGCTGGGCCTTTGGCCTTGTCATCCATCTGCAACACGCATCGGGTCACCAGTGAGTCTTCAGGCTCGTGAATCGTCATACCACTGAACCGCCAGACACGTAAATCGCCAGACACGTAAACCGCCAATCCTTCTTGCGGTTTACCAATGAAACGCCTAGTCCCGCCGGGTTATACTTCCGTCCGGTTTATGCCGCGGGGTATATCCCCGACATTAGCCCCCAAGTTTAGCTTGGATTTATCCATGGTAAACTTATACTGCAAAAATAAACACAAGAACAAATTTGACAGGTTGTGCTCCGGGTTAAGAATTCTTGTAAACCGGTACCTGATCACCCTTAAGTCCTTGTTATTTCCTCCTTCTGGGAAGTCCGGGTCAACAGACCAGCTTCATAATCAATTTGCCGACATTGGTTTGTCACCGAGAAATATTGTGAAGAATAACTCCTTTGACTCAGCTCCCAAAGCGCCGGTTTAAGAAATATGGATCTTTGAAATACTTATCTGATATTCAGCCGGTTTGAAGATGTAAAACTTGCCGGTTTAATATTACCAAAATGGCCGGTTTATAAATATTGATGGCACCGAGTCATAATTGTTGTCGACACCGGGTCATGTAATTGATCTTCCTGATTTGCTCAAAACTGATAAAATGAAGATGTTCCTCCTTTATATGCATAATACCTGTAACCCCCAAGTCTTAAGAGGAGAACATAGTGATAACTTAAGACTTGCTCCAATAAGTGTTTCAACCTTGAAGAAATCCGGTTTGTTCATCTTAATCATTTAAACTGAATACTCCATATATGTAGCCCCCAAGTACCGGGTTGACATGCTTGCAGCAACCTGGGACTTGTAATTGCTTATAAAAACTTCAATCAGTGTAACCCCCAAGGGTCGGGTCATTATGCAATAATGAGCAAGGACTTTGTAAATATAAACATGTAGATTTTAGTAGTGATGTGTAGCCCCCAAGGGCCGGCTTAGTAAGATAATACTGAACCGAGACTTGATATATACTTCAATGAAAATAACATCTTATAATGTAGCTTCCATCGTAGGGCTTGAACCCACGTCCACCAGGTTAAGAGCTTTGTGCTTTACCAACTGAGCAATGGATCCTTCAATATTATTGACGAAAACTTGTGTACCTTGAATTGTTGACAGGAGCAATTGGTAGCCCCCAAGGGCCGGCTCATTATAATATGATGAGTCGGGTCTTCAATAAGACTAGTAAAAATGACTTTGCATTAGCCCTCAAGTGTCATGATGCATGCTTGCAGCGACATGTGACTTGCATGTAATCTCAATTTGAATAATGTAGCCCCCAAGTGTCGGGTGGTAAGCTTGCAGCGACTCGGAACTATTCCTTCCATTGTAGAATAAATCATATCCTTTGATAAAATAATAGACATTGCGCTAAAGCGACTTTGAAAACTTTAATCATAATACTGGTTACTGATAACCATAATAAAAATCCAGCCATGTTGGCTATTTGAATAATATACCCAATGATTTATAAGCGCATAATTCCAATGGCGCAATCAAATATATACTGGCGACTTATAGTCCAAAGCCAGGCCGGTTCAATAAACACTGGTGATTTGTAATTATGCTTTATTCAACCTGTTTCTGCATACAACAAGTTTAAAGTGTCCTCGCGGTTTACCGCCGGACGGGTCATAACGCCCAACATATAACCCGGGTTTATAACCAATGCTGCACTTAAGAATAATCAAATATGAAATATATCATACCTGTGACATTGAATCACATTGTTGGTTTTACCAACTTTTTGTAGGAAAGGTGATAACCCCAGTCTCGAGTACTGATAACTCTTTCCTTATTGTGCTGGTTTATGATAAAACCATACCGGGTTATGATAGACACCGGATTATCCATATATAATACTGGCCACTTGTAGTCGAACCGGACCGGGTTAATAATTGCCGGATTATAATTGGTCATGTACTGACAACTTGTAGTTGAAGGTCAAGCCGGCTTAATGAACACCGGTTTACTCCATAATATGATGGTAACATAAAATCAAACCGGGCAGATAGCCTCTGGATTAAGATTTGACCGTGTTCCGCCAATTTGTAATTGACAATCGAACCGGATTAACAATGTCGGTTTAAAAACGCAATAGAAGTAAAAGGAAATATTTATCAAAGTAAATTTCAAGCAAAGGGAATGATAAAACCATTTGCAAAAAGAGGCTATTGAGCCGATCAAATGGCGTTACCATGGTCGGACACGACCAAGCCCCCGATCATCGTCTCCTTCATCGGCGTCCATACCAGCAATGTCGTCGGAGTCGAAGTCGAGCATGTCGGTTAAGTCGTCTACAACGACTACGAAGTGGGTGGTGGGTGGGTTTTGAATTTCTTCATCGTCCGTACCCCAACCTTGCTGACCGTAGTCCGGCCAGGGCTCTCCAGATAAAGGGAGAGACTTCAGTGACTTTAGGATATCGCCGAGAGGCGAGTGCTGAAAGACGTCCACGGCTGTGAACTCCATGATCGGCGCCCAATCGGATTCGATCGGCAGGGGCCCGGAGGGTTCGGAGTCCGGAGAAGAATCCAGCTCCATGGAGTCACGAGTCTCGCAGAGTACGGGGCTGTTGTTCGGCTCATTCGCCGTTTGGATCGCAGCCTCCGAGGTGGCGTCCAACCGCCCATCCTCGATCGGCACAGTTGACTCTGAACTAAGTGTCGGAGCCGGTGCGGGTGCGGCCTCCAGGGCACCGTTCGGCGGCAGAGTTAGATCATGCTCGTCATGACAGTGCGGCGCGCTCGGTAGTGGTTCGAATCCGTCAAAGATCAAGTCCCCGAGGATGTCAGCCTTGTAGTTTAAACTTCCGAATCTGACCGGACGGCCAGGGGCGTAGCTTTCGATCTGCTCTAGATGGACAAGTGAATTGGCCCGCAGTGCGAAGCCGCCAAAGACGAAGACATGTCCAAGGAGGAAGGTCTCACCCTGGACTGCATCCCCATTGATGATCGTAGGAGCCATCGGGCCTGACGGCGACGGCACAGAGAAACTCTCAATGAAAGAACCAATGTCGGTGTCAAAACCGGCGGATCTCGGGTAGGGGGTCCCGAACTGTGCGTCTAGGCCGGATGGTAACAGGAGGCAAGGGACACGAAGTTTTACCCAGGTTCGGGCCCTCTCGATGGAGGTAAAACTCTACGTCCTGCTTGATTAATACTGATGATATGGGTAGTACAAGAGTAGATCTACCACGAGATCAGAGAGGCTAAACCCTAGAAACTGGCCTATGGTATGATTGTTGATGTGTATGTTGTCCTATGGACTAAAACCCTCCGAATTATATAGACGCCGGATAGGGTTAGGGTTACATAGAGTCGGTTACCATGGTAGGAGATCTGAACATCCGTATCGCCAAGCTTGCCTTCCACGCCAAGGAAAGCCCCTTCCGGACACGGGACGGAGTCTTCAATCTTGTATCTTCATAGTCCAGGAATCCGGCTGAAGGTATAGTTCGGCTATCCGAACACCCCCTAATCCAGGACTCCCTCAGCCGCCATCGCCCGCCATGACCGGAGTCGGCTCGGTTTTCACCGGCGACTATGTCTGCCCAACTCGCTGCCGGTGCTAATAGTTGGATCCAAGATCCGTCACTACCAGCCTGGCCAACCACCTTCGATGGAGAAGGCAGCCACCACCACCATGCCCGAGCCAAGAGACCCGGAGGTGCTCGTGTCACGAAGATTACCCATGGGGATCTCCTCTTGCCATTGTTGAGATGAGGCGCAGCCGCAGTGGATCTCGATCTAAACCCCTCAGGCCCAGATCAGATCTCATCGCGGACAAAATCTCATTCGTCAAACGGCCACCGGAGATCTCCTCGCCACCGCCAACCCGCTGCACACTGCCGTTGGAGGAGGAGGTAGATGGACGCCGCTGCCCCAATGCGTTACCGCCTGCCGAGGACTGCGCCACCACTGCCACCCCACCACAGGGGCTTCGCCCCGCGGCATCCTCAGAGACGGCGGCGGTAGTGGGAGGCGATGGAAGGGGAGGGTTGAGGGCAGCGTGGACCATGTAGCCATCTGTCAAGACTACACTGCATGAGGCATGCGCTTGGTCCTTCGGCCTGCATCCATGACTGGTGATGGACTTCAATATTGGTCGACCACCTGATTAATTAAATTTCCATACATGCAGGATGCACGTTACTCCAAATATCTATATCTCTACCTATACCAAACAATAAAAAAGATGTGTTTATCCGGTATTTTGATCCCTCCGCCTATCATATCCTAATTCTAAACAAAATTTGGAGTAAATTACTAACTATGCCGCACATAAGTGAACAAAACCTTAAATTAAGGTGCATTTCTCCGATTTTTGGGCCGTCCACCTATCATATCCGAAACCGTCCCCTAAATTTAAAGTAAATTACCCACTCTGACACCCAAAAGTGAAAAAAAAAACTTTACTTTTTTCTTATAAACCTAACTTTCTAATAATAAAACTAATTATATTAATAAAGGACGACGCTTTGGCATGTCCCGCTCCTTGCCTGTATTGTGGCGCAACTATGCTGGCCCATTTATAACACACGCGCGCGTGGCCTAATGAGTGTAGGCAAAAATAGTTGCGAGTGGCAGGAGTGAATTGGAAACCCCCGGTCCAGTACGTCATGACACCAACAACTAAGGTAGCTCCTCAACACTGAAAAGATCTGGGTCGTTTTGGGGGAGCAAGCATGTTGAGATACATTTAATCTCATGCATTTATTTGCCTCCGAAAACGACCAAGATCTTTTGAGTGTTGAGCACAACTCAATATAGTTCAAATCCCACACACAGTCCAACTCCCCCCATAATAACACCCCACTTTACAAAAGAAAACAAAATTACACCATTTAATCTCCTACCATACAAACGCATCTCCACTACTTATAAAATAACAGAATCTTGGCATGAAGATGATGTGGATAGTGTGCATGTTGCGAGAATTGGTAAAAGTGGGGAGCAACTTTTTAAGATAAGATAATAGACATCTTGGCATACCTTTAATCTCACGTGTTTATTTGCCTCCGACCAATGACCTAGATCATTTCAATGTTGAGCACAACTCAACACAATTCAAATCCCACGCACCTTCCAACTCCTCCAATAATAACACCCCACGTTACAAAAGGAAATAAAATTACAGCAGTGGCTAATTATAAATGAATTATGGTTAGCTAATTAAGTGTGGGGTTCCCGAGAGACATGCAAACGTCGGTTGAGCAGCACCATCTCTGTGGAGCTAAGCACATACGAGGCATGCATGGCAAGCTTTGTGGTGGATTAACATTATTGACCTTGCAAAAACAATAATGTTAGTGTTGGTGTCACCATTGGGTCATATATATGGCAGACGTTGTTGCATTCATGCTCTTGGAAAATACAGATCATCTAAAATAAATGCGGACTCTCTCTCGCATCAGAGCTTCGTCGGGATCGTCCTCAATGTTGTCAGCGATCCGCTCAGCCGTACAGCTGCATCAAGCTACATGCCCACAATTCGGCCGCTGATTTTTGTTCACCTTTTCTTACATTTGTTCTGATGCTTGTTTATTGTTGCTGCCGCAACTGTTATTCTAACCCTCAAATGATTCAACTTTTTCTCATCAACAACCATTATCCCACAACACAGTTTCTCATCTCGGCAGCGTGGTTCATAGTGACCGATGTTTTCTCCCGTTGCAACGCACGGACATTTGTGCTGGTATTGCTGTTATTTATGCAGGACCAACCATGCATAGCCACTACATTTACAGCATGAATGCTACTCAAGAGGTAACCTCTTATACTAGTTACACTGGTAGTATACAAGGTTTTGGTTACCGGTTGAAATTTCAAGATATCCCATGGTTACCGCATATTTCCGTGCCCCTCGATAAATCCTTATACCGAGCAAAAAATACCATTTTTTTGAAATTTTTGAATTTAAACGCTCCATTTGTAGCGTACGTTCTAATTAATGCTATGAGAGTTGATTCTGACGTGTTCGTAGCAACCTAGTTCCTATTTTGATAGGTTTCTGGTTTGAATGTTTGTTCATTCATTTATTTGAATTCAAAATTCAACTATAAAATTCGTTCGAAATATTCTCGGTATTTCTCGGTATTTCCCGGTAACCGTGGTAACCACGTTTATCCGTCCCCCTCGGTAAAATTGGCTCATTCGGTAACCAAAACCTTGGTAGTATATACGTACCTGTCGATCAATCAGAGGTCTTGTGCATGCGAGCGTACGGTGGATTTCGTGGCAGAGGAGTACAGTGCTGAGGATTTGCGGACTACCGATGGATACACAATTATTTCTCCATGCCAACCACCGTACGTACGTGCCCAACACATCTTGGCGGGCTTGCATAAATCTCTGCACGCACGCGTCACCTCGCGATCTCTGGCAGAAAGGAGAAACACCTGCCTATGTATACGTACCTCGTCTACTATTACACTACAACTCGAACAGTTAGGAGTATCCCTAGCAAGCCTTTAAGAGGGCTCTAGAGGCTGTTCACCTCGGGGCACCGGTGGCCGTCGGCGGCACGGCCGGTACCCGCGCGCCGAAAGGCATGTCCCTCGGGGCACTGCGCTGCAATGGCCTGCGGGCTCCCCATCCGACCCGTCTTGAAACATGGACCAAGGAGTCTGACATGCGTGCGAGTCGACGGGTTTTGAAACCTGGGATGCGCAAGGAAGCTGACGAGCGGGAGGCTCTCATGGGCCGCACCGCTGACCGACCCTGATCTTCTGTGAAGGGTTCGAGTTAGAGCACGCCTGTCGGGACCCGAAAGATAATGAACTATGCCTGAGCGGGTCGAAGCCAGATGAAACTCTGGTGGAGGCTTGAAGCGATTCTGACGTGCAAATCGTTCGTCTGACTTGGGTATAGGGGCGAAAGACTAATCGAACCATCTAGTAGCTTGTTCCCTTCGATGTTTCCCTCAGGATAGCTGGAGCCCACTACGAGTTCTATCAGGTAAAGCCAATGATCAGAGGCATTGGGGACGCGACGTCCTCGACCTATTCTCAAACTTTAAATAGGTAGGATGGCGCGGCTGCTTCGGTGAGCCGTGCCACGGAATCGGGTGCTCCAAGTGGGCCATTTTTGGTAAGCAGACTAGGCAATGCGGGATGAACCGGAAGCCGGGTTATGGTGCCCAACTGCGCGCTAACCTAGAACCCAGAAAGGGTGTTGGTCGATTAAGACAGCGGGACGACGGTCATGGGAGTCAAAATCCGCTAAGGAGTGTGTAACAACTCACCTGCCGAATCAACTGGTCCCGAAAATGGATGGCGTTGAAGCGCGTGACCCAGACCCGGCCATCTGGGCGAGCGCCATGCCCCGATGAGTAGGAGGGCGTGGCGGCCGCTACAAAACCCGGGGCGCGAGCCCGGGCGGAGCGGCCGTCGGTGCAAATCTTGGTGGTAGTAACAAATATTCAAATGAGAACTTTGAAGGCCAAAGAGGAGAAAGGTTCCATCTGAACGGCACTTGCGCACGGGTAAGCCGATCCTAAGGGATGGGGTAACCCCGGCAGATAGCGCGGTCACGCGCATCCCCCGAAAGGTTATCGTGTTAAGATTTCCCGAGCCGGGATGTGGTGGTTGACGGCGACGTTAGGAAGTCCAGAGACGCCAGCGGGGGCCTGGGGAAGAGTTATTTTTTTCTGCTTAACGGCCTGCCAACCCTGGAAACGGTTTAGCTGGAGGTAGGGTCCAGTGGCCGGAAGAGCACCGCACGTCGCGTGGTGTCCGATCGTACTGTTCACGCCTGTGAAAATCCGGAGGACCGAGTACTGTTCACGCCCGATCGTACTCATAACCGCATCAGGTCTCCAAGGTGAACAGCCTCTAGCCAATGCAACAATGTTAGGGGGCCCGCGCCCATTCGTCCTCGTTGTTGGTGAAGGAAATATAGCATAGAGGCAATAATAAAGTTATTATTTATTTCCTTATATCATGATAAATTTTTATTATTCATGCTAGAATTGTATTAACCCGAAACAAGATACATGTGTGAATACATAGACAAACAGAGGGTAACTAGTATGCCTCTATTTGACTAGCTCGTTGATCAAAGATGGTAATGTTTCCTAGCCATAGACAAAGAGTTGTCATTTGATTAACGGGATCACATCATTAGGAGAATGATATGATTGACTTGACCCATTCCGTTAGCTTAGCACTTGATCATTTAGTTTGTTGCTATTGCTTTCTTCATGACTTATACATGTTCCTATGACAATGAGATTATGTAACTCCCATTTACCGGAGGAACACTTTGTGTGCTACCAAACGTCACAACGTAACTGGGTGATTATAAAGGTGCTCTACAGGTGTCTCCGAAGGTACTTGTTGGGTTGGCGTATTTCGAGATTGTCGGCGAGGTATCTCTGGGCCCACTCGGTAATACACATCACTTAAGCCTTGCAAGCATTGCAACTAATGAGTTAGTTGCGGGATGATGTGTTACGGAACAAGTAAAGAGACTTGCCGGTAACGAGATTGAACTAGGTATTGAGAAACCGATGATCGAATCTCGGGTAAGTAACATACCGATGACAAAAGGAACAATGTATGTTGTTATGTAGGTGCCAATATGAGCATCCAGGTTCCTCTATTGGTTATTGACCGGAGACGTGTCTTGGTCATGTCTACATAGTTCTCGAACCCGTAGGGTCCGCACGCTTAAAGTTCGATGACGGTTATATTATGAGTTTATGGTTTTTGATTTACCGAAGGTAGTTAGGAGTCCTGGATATGATCACGGACATGAAGAGGAGTCTTGAAATCGTTGAGACATAAATATTGATATATTGGACGACTATGTTCGGACACCGGAATGGTTTCAGGGAGTTTCGAGCATATACCGGAGTACCGGGGGGTTACCGAAACCCCCCGGGGATACTAATGGGCCTATTGGGCCCTAATGGAGAAGAGGAGGGGCGGCCAAAGGGCAGCCGCGCGCCCCCTAACCCCCCAGTCCGAATTGGACAAGGAGGGGGGCGATGCCCCCCTTTCCTTTCCCCTCTCTCTCCTTCCCTCTTCTCTCCTACTCCCACATGGAAATGGGGAGTCCTACTCCCGGTGGGAGTAGGACTCCTCATGGGGTGTGCCTAGGGTGGCCCGCCCCCTCCTCCTCCTCCACTCCTTTATATACGGGGAGGGAGGCACCCCTTGGAGACACAACAATTGATCTCTTGGATCTTTTAGCCGTGTCCGGTGCCCCTCTCCACCATAGTCCACCTCGATAATATTGTAGCGGTGCTTAGGCGAAGCCCTGCGAAGGTAGAACATCAACATCGTCACCACACCGTCGTGCTGACGGAACTCTTCCTCAAAGCTCGGCTGGATCGGAGTTCGAGGGACTTCATCGAGTTGAACGTGTGCAGAACACGGAGGTGCCGTACGTTCGGTACTTGATCGGTCGGATCATGAAGACGTACGACTACATCAACCGTGTTGTGCTAACGCTTCCGCTTTCGGTCTACGAGGGTACGTGGACATACTCTCCCCTCTCGTTGCTATACATCTTGTGTGTGCGTAGGAATTTTTTTGAAATTACTACATTCCCCAACAGTGGCATCCGAGCCAGGTTTTATGCGTTGATGTTATATGCATGAGTAGAACACTTGTGGGCGATACAAGTCATACTACTTACCAGCATGTCATACTTTGGTTTGGCGGTATTGTTGGATGAAGCGGCCCGAACCGACATTATGCGTACGCTTACGCGAGACTGGTTCTACCGACGTGCTTTGCACACAGGTGGCTGGCAGGTGTCAGTTTCTTCAACTTTAGTTGAACCGAGTGTGGCTACGCCCGGTCCTTGACAAGGTTAAAACAATACTAACTTGACGAACTATCGTTGTGGTTTTGATGCGTAGGTAAGAATGGTTCTTGGTCAGCCCGTAGCAGCCACGTAAAACTTGCAACAACAAAGTAGAGGACGTGTAACTTGTTTTTGCAGGGCATGTTGTGATGTGATATGGTCAATACATGAAGCTATATTTTATTGTATGAGATGATCATGTTTTCTAACTGAGTTGTCGGTAACTGGCAGGAGCCATATGGTTGTCGCTTTATTGTATGCAATGCAATCGCCCTGTAATTGCTTTACTTTATCACTAAGCGGTAACGATAGTCGTAGAAGCAATAGTTGGCGAGACGACAACGATGCTACAATGGAGATCAAGGTGTCGCGCCGGTGACGATGGTGATCATGACGGTGCTTCGGAGATGGAGATCACAAGCACAAGATGATGATGGCCATATAATATCACTTATATTGATTGCATGTGATGTTTATCTTTTATGCATTTTATTTCCCTTTGATTGGCGGTAGCATTATAAGATGATCTCTCACTAAATTTCAAGATAAAAGTGTTCTCCCTGAGTATGCACTGTTGCCAAAGTTCATCGTGCCCACACACCACATGATGATCGGGTGTGATAAGCTCTACGTCCATCTACAACGGGTGCAAGCCAGTTTTGCACACGCAGAATACTCAGGTTAAACTTGACGAGCCTAGCATATGCAGATATGGTCTCGGAAAACTAAGACCGAAAGGTCGAGCGTGAATCATATAGTAGATATGATCAACATAATGATGTTCACCATTGAAAACTACTATATTTCACGTGATGATCGGCTATGGTTTAGTTGATTTGGATCACGTGATCACTTAGATGATTAGAAAGATGTCTATCTAAGTAGGAGTTCTTAAGTAATATGATTAATTGAACTTAAATTTATCATGAACTTAGTACCTAATAGTATTTTGCATGTCTATGTTTGTTGTAGATAGATGGCTCATGTTGTTGTTCCGTTGAATTTTAATGCATTCCTTGAGAAAGCAAAGTTGAAAGATGATGGTAGCAATTACACGGACTGGGTCCGTAAAACTTGAGGATTATCCTCATTGTTGCATAGAAGAATTAAGTCTTGGAAGCACCACTAAGTGCCAAACCCGCTGCAGGAGCAACACCAGATGTTATGAACACCTGGCAGAGCAAAGTTGATGACTACTCGATAGTTCAGTGTGCCATGTTTTACGGCTTAGAACTGGGACTTCAAAGTCATTTTGAACGTCATGGAGCATACGAGATGTTCTAGGAGTTGAAGTTAATATTTCAAGCAAATGCCATGATTGAGAGATATGAAGTCTCCAATAAGTTCTATAGCTGCAAGATGGAGGAGAATAGTTCTGTCAGTGAGCATATACTCAAAATGTCTGGGTATCATAATCACTTGACTCAACTGGGAGTTAATCTTCCTGTTGATAGTGTCATTGACAGTGTTCTTCAATCACTGCCACCAAGCTACAAAAGCTTCATGATGAACTATAATATGCAAGGGATGAATAAGACAATTCCGGAGCTCTTCGCAATGCTAAAGGCTGCGGAGGTAGAAATCAAAAAGGAGCATCAAGTGTTGATGGTCAATAAGACCGCCAGCTTCAAGAAAAAGGGCAAAGGGAAGAAGGGGAACTTCAAGAAGAACAGCAAACAAGTTGCTGCTCAAGAGAAGAAACCCATGTCTGGACCTAAGGCTGAGACTGAGTGCTTCTACTGCAAACAGACTGGTCAATGGAAGCAGAATTGCCCCAAGGATTTGGCGGATAAGAAGGATGACAAGGTGAACAAATGTATATGTGATACACATGTTATTGATGTGTACCTTACCAGAGCTCACAGTAGCACCTGAGTATTTGATACTGGTTCTGTTGCTAATATTTGCAACTTGAAATAGGTACTACAGATTAAGCGAACACTGGCTAAGGATGAGGTGACGATGCGCGTGGGAAATGGTTCCAAAGTCGATGTGATCGTCGTCGACACGCTACTTCTACATCTACCTTCAGGATTAGTTTTAGACCTAAATAATTGTTATTTGGTGCCAGCGTTGAGCATGAACATTATATCTGGATCTTGTTTAATGTGAGATAGTTATTCATTTAAATCTGAGAATAATGGTTGTTCTATTTATATGAGTAATATCTTTTATGGTCATGCACCCTTAAAGAGTGGTCTATTTTTGATGAATCTCGATAGTAGTGATACACACATTCATAATGTTGAATCCAAAAGATGCAGAGTTGATAGTGATAGTGCAACTTATTTGTGGCACTGCCGTTTGGGTCATATTGGTATAAATCGCATGAAGAAACTCCATACTGTTGGACTTTTGGAATCACTTGATTATGAATCACTTGGTACTTGCGAACCATGCCTCATGGGCAAGATGACTAAAATGCCGTTCTCCGGAACTATGGAGCGAGCAACTGATTTGTTGGAGATCATACATACTGATGTATGTGGTCCAATGAATGTTGAGACTCGCGGCGGGTATCATTATTTTCTCACCTTCACAGATGATTTAAGAAGATATGGGTATATCTACTTAATAAAACATAAGGCTGAAACATTTGAAAAGTTCAAAGGATTTCAGAGTGAAGTTTAAAATCATCGTAACAAGAAAATAAAGTTTCTACGATCTGATCGTGGAGGAGAATATTTGAGTTACGAGTTTGGTCTACATTTGAAACAATGCGGAATAGTTTTGCAACTCATGCCACCCGGAACACCACAGCGTAATGGTGTGTCCGAACGTCATAATCGTACTTTACTAGATATGGTGCGATCTATGATGTCTCTTACTGATTTACCGCTATCATTTTGGGGTTATGCTTTAGAGACGGCCGCATTCACGTTAAATAGGGCACCATCAAAATCCGTTGAGATGACACCTTATGAACTATCGTTTGGCAAGAAACCAAAGTTTTCGTTTCATAAAGTTTGGGGCTGTGATGCTTATGTGAAAAAGCTTCAACCTGATAAGCTCGAAACCAAATCGGATAAATGTGTCTTCATAGGATACCCAAAAGAAATAGTTGGGTACACATTCTATCACAGATCAGAGAGCAAGACATTCGTTGCTAAGAATGGATCCTTTCTAGAGAAGGAGTTTCTCTCGAAAGAAGTGAGTGGGAGGAAAGTATAACTTGATGAGGTAACAGTACCTGCTCCCTTATTGGCAAGTAGTTCATCACAGAAACCGGTTCCTGTGACGTCTACACCAATTAGTGAGGAAGTTAATGATGATGATCATGAAACTTCAATCAAGTTGTTACTCAACCTCGTAGGTCAACCAGAGTAAAATCCGCACCAGAGTGGTACGGTAATCCTGTTCTGGAGGTTATGTTGCTAGACCATGACGAACCTACGAACTATGAAGAAGCGATGGTGAGCCCAGATTCCGCAAAATGGCTTGAGGCCATGAAATCTGAGATGGGATCCATGTATGAGAACAAAGTGTGGACTTTGGTTGACTTGCCCAATGATCGGCAAGCCATCAAGAATAAATGGATCTTCAAGAAGAAGACTGACGCTGATGGTAATGTTACCATCTATAAAGCTCGACTTGTTGCAAAAGGTTTTCGACAAGTTCAAGGGATTGACTACGATGAGACCTTCTCACCCATAGCGATGCTTAAGTCTGTCGGAATCATGTTAGCAATTGCCGCATTTTATGATTATGAAATTTGTCAAATGGATGTCAAAACTCCATTACTGAATGTATTTCTGGAAGAAGATTTGTATATGATGCAACTGGAAGGTTTTGTCGATCCAAAGGGAGCTAACAAACTGTGCAAGCTCCAGCGATCCATTTATGGACTGGTGCAAGCCTCTCGAAGTTGGAATAAACGTTTTGATAGTATGATCAAAGCATATGGTTTTATACAGACTTTTGGAGAAGCCTATATTTACAAGAAAGTGAGTGGGAGCTCTGTAGCATTTCTAATATTATATGTGGATGACATATTGTTGATTGGGAAATGATATAGAATTTCTGGATAGCATAAAAGGATATTTCAATAAGAGTTTTTCAATGGAAGACCTCGGTGAAGCTGCTTATATATTGGGCATTAAGATCTATAGAGATAGATCGAGACGCTTAATTGGACTTTCACAAAGCACATACCTTGACAAAAGTTTTGAAGACGTTCAAAATGGATCAAGCAAAGAAAGGGTTCTTGCCTATGTTACAAGGTGTGAAGTTGAGTAAGACTCAATGCCCGACCACTTGAGAAGATAGAGAGAGAGAGAAAATGAAAGATGTTCCCTATGCTTCAGCCATAGGCTCTATCATGTATGCAATGCTGTGAACCAGACCTGATGTGTGCCTTGTTTTAGTTTAACAGGGAGGTAGCAAAGTAATCCAGGAGTGGATGACTGGATAGCGGTCATGAACATCCTGAAATACCTGAAAAGGACGAAGGATATGTTTCTCGTTTATGGAGGTGACAAAGAGCTCGTCGTAAATGGTTACGTCGATGCAAGCTTTGACACTGATCCGGGCGATTCTAAATCGCAAACCAGATACGTGTTTTTATTAAACGGTGGAGCTGTCAGTTGGTGCAGTTTTAAACAAAGCGTCGTAGCGGGATCTACAAGTGAAGCGGAGTACATAGCTGCTTCGGAAGCAGCAAATGAAGGAGTCTGGATGAAGGAGTTCATATCTGATCTAGTTGTCATACGTAGTGCATCGGGTCCAATGAAAATCTTTTGTGACAATACTGGTGCAATTGCTTTGGCAAAGGAATCCAGATTTCACAAGGGAACCAAGCACATCAAAAGACGCTTCAACTCCATCCGGGATCAAGTCCAGGTGGGAGACATAGAGATTTGCAAGATACATACGGATCTGAAGGTTGCAGACTCGTTGACTAAGCCTCTTCCACGAACAAAACATGATCAGCACCAAGGCTCCATGGGTGTTAGAATCATTACTGTGTAATCTAGATTATTGAATCTAGTGCAAGTGGGAGACTGAAGGAAATATGCCCTAGAGGCAATAATAAAGTTATTATTTATTTCCTTATAGCATGATAAATTTTTATTATTCATGTTAGAATTTTATTATCCAGAAACAAGATACATGTGTGAATACATAGACAAACAGAGTGTCACTAGTATGCCTCTACTTGACTAGCTCGTTGATCAAAGATGGTTATATTTTCTAGCCATAGACAAAGAGTTGTCATTTGATTAACGGGATCACATCATTAGGAGAATGATGTAATTGACTTGACCCATTCCATTAGCTTAGCACTTGATCGTTTAGTTTGTTGCTATTGCTTTCTTCATGAATTATACATGTTCCTATGAGTATGAGATTATGCAACTCCCGTGTACCGGAGGAACACTTTGTGTGCTACCAAATGTCACAACATAACTGGGTGATTATAAAGGTGCTCTACAGGTGTCTCCGAAGGTACTTGTTGGGTTGGCGCATTTTGAGATTGGGATTTGTCACTCTGATTGTCGGAGAGGTATCTCTGGGCCCACTCGGTAATACACATCACTTAAGCCTTGCAAGCATTGCAACTAATGAGTTAGTTGCGGGATGATGTGTTATGAAATGAGTAAAGAGACTTTCCAGTAACGAGATTGAACTGGGTATTGAGATACCGACGATCGAATCTCGGGCAACTAACATACCGATGACAAAAGGAACAATATGAGGTTCGACCGATCAAGATCTTCGTAGAATATGTAGGTGCCAATATGAGGATCCAGGTTCCGCTATTGGTTATTGACCGGAGACATGTCTCGGTCATGTATACATAGTTCTCAAACCCGTAGGGTCCGCACGCTTAAAGTTTGATGACGGTTATATTATGAGTTTATGGTTTTTGATGTACCGAAGGTAGTTCGGAGTCCCGAATATGATCATGGACATGACGAGGTGTCTCGAAATGGTCGAGACATAAAGATTGATATATTGGACGACTATGTTCGGACACCGGAATGGTTTCGGGGAGTTTCGGGCATATACCGGAGTACCGGGGGGTTATCGGACCCCCCCCCCCCGGGAGACTAATGGGCCTATTGGGCCCTAATGGAGAAGAGGAGGGCGGCCAAAGGGCAGCCGCGCGCCCCCTCCCCCCAGTCCGAATTGGAAAAGGAGGGGGCGGCGCCCCCCTTTCCTTTCCCCTCTCTCTCCTTCCCTCTTCTCTCCTACTCCCACATGGACAGGGGGAGTCCTACTCCCGGTGGGAGTAGGACTCCTCATGGGGCACTCCTAGGGTGGCCGGCCCCTCCTCCTCCTCCACTCCTTTATATACAAGAGGAATTGGCACCAACCGGGACCAGTAGGCATCCACGCGTCAGCATTTCTGTGGTTGGGGTTTTTGTTTTTTTTTGAAAGGGGGGGGGTTTGGGGGTTTTGGGGGGTTAATTTAGGTGTTTCATATATTGTGCTAGCTAGCTATAATTAATAGAGAGAAGTGTCCTCTCTTATGTCCGTGCTTGGTCGACGCTACGTACTATACATACGTATAGAGAGGACTAGACACGCTAGCTAGCTAGTAAGCAAACGAAGGAAACAGAAGATCGTCATGAACATATATGCATACAGAGAGAAGTGATATCGACCCTCTCTCCTTCTCCGAGAGATTGGTCGAACAACAAGTTATCGTATATCTATCCGACACTACCGACTACATATATACAATAATTATCTCTTACAAATATAATCATACGGACTCATGGTCCACATAGTATTCTCCGTCTTTAGCGATCACGTGGTCAAGAAAGAATGCCGCCAATTCCTCTTGAATTGCTCGCATGCGAGCTGGTGCTAGGAGTTCATCCCGCTTCCGAAACATCTAATTTGAAGAAGGGGGTCAATACATACATATATATATATATATATATATATATATATATATATATATATATATATATATATATATATATATATATATGAATGAATGAAACTCAACACAAATGATGGTAATAAAATAAAATTGTGAATGTTGTTATTTACGTACTTCATATTGTTCGTCAGAGTACCCGCCCCGCTCACAGGTCGTGTGGCGGATGGACTCGCAGACGTAGTATCCACAGAAATCATTCCCTTGTTCCTGCCACAACCACTTTACAAGAAATAGAGGTCAATCAAACTGATAAGCAAGAATGCTAAATGGTATTGATGAAACTAGCGCTTGAATCACTAGGAGATGCGCGGAACATGCTACTATAGTACTTACTTTCGGGTGTCTAAATTCCAGCTCCTTCGGCAGTCCCAGAACTTTTCTGGTGAATTTTCTTCAAACCCTGCCGGACAAAGAAAACAATTACTTGATATCAGGAAATGAACAAAGTTGCTGATATCGTGGATAATGATCGATTTAACTTACTTCTTGAGGATTTCAGTCATGTCCGCATACTCCTAGGGATCTTTTCGTTTAGAGTCCAAGACGGTTACTACTCCCTGCTCAAGCCTAATCTCTAGGAGAATATAGTGGAAACTACACACGCATGCATAACTCATCAATTACATTACTATAACCTGGACTAATATATAAGGGAAACCGAATAAGCACAAGACAGTAACACTCACTTGAAGTTGTAAGGAAAGAGTATTATATCTTTGTTTTCATTTTTTTTGAATGATCGTAGCAAGTTGGCCTCGGTATCTTCCGGACGATGTTCAACCTCAGTTGCATCTATGAGATATGTGTTAACGAACCCAATATCAACGATTTGTCTTTTCTTCAATTCGGCGATCTTCAATCTGCATAATATAGTGAGGATAATTATAAATACATGCAATGAAAGAGATGAGCTATATAGAGAGACTTAATGACAGAAGTAGTAGTACTTACAGACAGTAGCAGGTGATCGTTGTTTTATCGAGGGCCAATTGATTGAAAAACTGAAAGAACTCCTCAAATGGAATAGGCAACAGTTCAATTCCAACGAGGTCATGCTCCGGTTTAACTCTCGCATACAAAGTACTCCTCCCCCTAGATTCTCTGAAGATTTTCAAGTACCAATCATGTAATCTTCGCATCATCGTTGTTAAAGATTTTTCATCTTTGACGAGAGGCTTCCCGTACTCATATATGTGTATCTGCACCTCCATGGGATCATAATGTAAATCATCGGGCAGGTAATCGTCAACATTGCCATAACCGGGCACCATCCTCGGATCGACGATGTCGCTAGGCACCTTGACCGGGGGGCACGATTGCTTCGCTTGTTCGCCGAGCTGGGCAATTTGTTTCCCAGCTGCTCGTCATTCTTTCAGCCTTTGATCACTGACTGTACTTCCCGACCGTTCTGCTTTGGCCCATGTCTTTCCAATAATGCGCTCATAGTTGGCTTTCGGCGGAGACTTGGGTGGTTTTGCCAAGGCAGCCAGAGTGCGCTTCACTTTCACCGGATCTACCTTCTCCTCCGGAGGTGGATGTCTCTTTGCTTTCAACCAGTCATCCACTTCGGTTCACGCGATCTTCGTGTTCTCCTCCGGGGTCCTCTCGTATGGTAACTTCTGTGGACTCTTCAGAGAAGGACCGAATCTGTATGTCCTCCCTCCTCTTGTTGTACTGCTAGACGCCGGCCGAGCAGACAAAGTGGTTGTCTTCTTTACTTGCTTACGAGGCGGAGGAGAAGGACTACAACGCGCCAGAGCAGCTGCCGGAGCGGCGGCGGGTCTCTTCCGCCCTTGCTGACGAGGCAGAGAAGGAGGAGGCTGGCTGCTCGGGCGCGCCGGCGCAGGCGGAGTGCCGCCACGCGCCGGAGAAGGAGCCGGCCGAGGGCCCTGATCGTCACTCGCCGGAGGATGAGGCGGTGGAGGAGGCGGAGTGCCCTGACTCGCCGGAGGAGGAGGAGGAGGCGGAGGCGTCCAGTTCAGAAAGTTGATGAGCTCCTTCCGCCATAGGCATGGAGTCTTCAGAGCAGACCCCAGCCAAGTCTCCCCTTCACCGGTAGGGTGGTCAAGCTGGAGGTCCTCAAATCCCTCCGTTATTTCATCCACCATCACCCTAGCATATTCTTCTGGAATCGGCCGGCAGTGAAAAGTTGCGCCGAGTTCAGTAGGATAAATAGAGCCAACTGCCGCCTTGACCTTCAAATTCATCCATTGCGTCATAAGGTGGCAATTTTGAGACTCCGTGATAGCATCCACGGGATAGCTGGCAGGAGCCGTCAAGGCATGCTCCGGCTGAAGCAGCTCGGTGGAAGCCACGCTGCTTCTGCGCTGAGATGGCGGGGTAACTTCGGGGGAAGCTTCGGCAGTACGTTTGCTGCGATTTGCTTCTCGTTCCTCTATCGCGTCTACCCTTGCTTGCAGCGCCTACATTTGGGTCTGCTGCACTTTTTTCCTCCTCTCATGGGATTTGTAACCGCCTGCGTCCGGAAACCCAACCTTCCACGGAATGGAGCCTGGCGTGCTTCGTGTCCATCCAGGGTGCTCAGGATTCCCGAGGGCCATTGTGAGCTCGTCGTTCTCTCTGTCTGGAAAGAACTTCCCTTGCTGCGCTGCTTCGATATACTGCTTAAGCTTCCTAACTGGTATGTCCATTTGATTGTTCCTCCAAATGCACTTCCCTGTTACAGGATCCAAGGTTCCGCCAGCCCCGAAGAACCAAGTCTGGCAACGGTCTGGCTAGCTAATTGTCTCTAGTTCGACCCCTTTATCAACCAGATCATTCTCAGTCTTGGCCCACTTAGGCCGAGCTACGAGGTAGCCACCTGACCCCGTGCGATGGTGAAGCTTCTTCTCCACAGCATTTTGCTTGTTTGTCGCCGACATCTTCTTACTCTTTTCCGATGTCTTGTGGGCCACAAATGCGGGCCAGTGATCTCTGATCTTCTCATATCTGCCCTTGAATTCTGGTGTCTCATTATTTTCGACAAACTTATTCAGCTCTTTCTTCCACCTCCTGAATAGTTCTGCCATCCTCTTAAGAGCAAAAGACTTGATTAATTGCTCTTTAACTGGGTTCTCTGGATTATCCTCTGGCGGTAGGGTGAAATTTGACTTCAGCTCAGTCCAAAGATCATTTTTCTGCATATCATTGACATAAGACACCTCAGGGTCTTCTGTAGCTGGCTTAAACCATTGTTGGATGCTTATCGGGATCTTGTCCCTAACCAGAACCTCGCACTGAGCAACAAATGTGTTCTTGTTTGGATGGGTTCAATCGGTTGGCCGTCGGGCGCGATTGCTATGATCTCAGACTTTTCATCCGAGCTCAACTTTTTCTTCGGGCCTCATCTCTTTACCGAAGTTGTGCTCGATCCGGAGGGCTAGAAAAAAGAACAAAGACTTAATTAATATATGTACATACCAAAACAATGAATGCATCAATCAGCTAGTCAGCACAGGCTTAACTAATATATATACCTGGTCGGACTCGGTTCGGTCACCGGAGCCGTCATCACGGTCTCCTTCTTGCACCGGCATTGGGTCACCGGAGCCGTCCTCATGTTCTTCTTCTTGCACTGGCATTAGGTCACCGTAGCCAGCTTCTTCACCCTCTCCTTCCAGACCATCAGTGTCGTTGAGAAACAACGAGATGGCATCACTTCCTTCTGCGATTATGTCCCTCAACAACGCTTCTTTTGCTTCGTCTCGGGCGGTGTCCATAGTTTCTACAAATATTTACAACATGGCAATTATTATTCAAACATGACAGATGGATATATTAGTGCCAAACGTAGAACTAGCTACCTAATCATAGTAAGGAATCGTATATATTAATTAGTGGCCTCGACGCTGCTTCTCTAGGGTTTGGGCTGGCCTCGACAACGCTTCAAGGGTTTGGGGTGGCCTCGAGAACGCTTCAAGGAGGGGGTAATATCGACCCCCCCCACGTGTTGAAGCTATCGGGAGGGGGTATATATCAACAACGACGACACTACATCTATATGTCCCTCGACGACCCTCGTTCCCGATAAAAAAAGAGGAAGAAGAAGAAAAAAAGAGGAGAAGAAAGAATAGAGGAGAAGAATTCCTCTATTCTTTCTTCTCCTCTTTTTTTTCTTCTTCCTCTTCTTTTTTTATCCTCTTCTTCCTCTCATGTTCGAGAGGATCGCCGAGGGGTCGGGAGGTTGCCTAGTGTCAAAGGATTCAACAAAACCATGTCTTCATCATTAGGCGAAAGTAACAGGTGCATGATGGTACGAAGCTCTCCAAAGTTATTTTGGAACGGAGTCCTAGATAGGATAATTCGCTTTTTGGTACAAAGTTCAGCAAGAACCTTCCAAATATCGTTATTTGGAAGGCCTTTGCTGAAATTCATACAAAAAGGCAAATTATCCTATCCAGGACACCATTCCAAAATAACTTTGGAGGACTTCGTCATGCCCTGGTTACTTCCGACTAATGATGAAGCCATGGATTTCTTCAATACTTTGACACTAGGAAATCACTCTCTCGACCCCTCGGCGATCCTTGATCCCTCGAACCCTCGACGACCCTGGAACCCTCGACCCCTCGGCGATCCTCTTCTTCCTCTCATGTTCGAGAGGATCGCCGAGGGGTCGGGAGGTTGCCTAGTGTCGAAGGGTTCAACAAAACCATGTCTTCATCATTAGGCGAAAGTAACAGGTGCATGATGGTACGAAGCTCTCCAAAGTTATTTTGGAACGGAGTCCTAGATAGGATAATTCGCTGTTTGGTATAAAGTTCAGCAAGAACCTTCCAAATATCATTATTTGGAAGGCCTTTGCTGAAATTCATACAAAAAGGCAAATTATCCTATCCGGGACACCATTCCAAAATAACTTTGGAGGACTTCGTCATGCCCTGGTTACTCCGGCTAATGATGAAGCCATGGATTTCTTCAATACTTTGACACTAGGAAATCTCTCTCTCGACCCCTTGGTGATCCTCGACCCCTCGAACCCTCGACGACCCTGTAACCCTCGACCCCTCGGCGATCCTCTTCTTCCTCTCATGTTCGAGAGGATCGCCGAGGGGTCGGGAGGTTGCCTAGTGTCAAAGATTCAACAAAACCATGTCTTCATCATTAGGCGAAAGTAACAGGTGCATGTTGGTACGAAGCTCTCCAAAGTTATTTTGGAACGGAGTCCTAGATAGGATAATTCGCTTTTTGGTACAAAGTTCAGCAAGAACCTTCCAAATATCGTTATTTGGAAGGCCTTTGCTGAAATTCATACAAAAAGGCAAATTATCCTATCCGGGACACCATTCCAAAATAACTTTGGAGGACTTCGACACGCCCTGGTTACTTCCGGCTAATGATGAAGCCATGGATTTCTTCAATACTTTCACACTAGGAAATCTCTCTCTCGACCCCTCGGCGATCCTCGACCCCTAGAACCCTCGATGACCCTGGAACCCTCGACCCCTCGGCGATCCTCTTCTTCCTCTCATGTTCGAGAGGATCGCCGAGGGGTCGGGAGGTTGCCTAGAGTCAAAGGATTCAACAAAACCATGTCTTCATCATTAGGCGAAAGTAACAGGTGCATGATGGTACGAAGCTCTCCAAAGTTATTTTGGAACGGGGTCCTAGATAGGATAATTCGCTTTTTGGTACAAAGTTCAGCAAGAACCTTCCAAATATCGTTATTTGGAAGGCCTTTGCTGAAATTCATACAAAAAGGCAAATTATCCTATCCGGGACACCATTCCAAAATAACTGTGGAGGACTTCGTCATGCCCTGGTTACTTCCGGCTAATGATGAAGCCATGGATTTCTTCAATACTTTGACACTAGGAAACCTCTCTCGACCCCTCGGCGATCCTCGACCCCTCGAACCCTCGACCCCTAGACGACCCTGGAACCCTCGACCCTCGATCCCTCGACCCTCTACCCTAGTTCCCGACCCTCGACCCCTCGGCCATCCTCGACACCCTCGTTCCCGATAAAAATTAAGAAGAAGAAGAAGAAGAAGAAGAAGAAGAAGAAGAAGAAGAAGAAGAAGAAGAAGAAGAAGAAGAAGAAGAAGAAGAAGAAGAAGAAGAAGAAGAAGAAGAAGAAGAAGAAGAAGAAGAAAGGAATAGCTAGAGGAGAAGATCGAAGAAAAAAAGAAGAAAAAAAAGAGGAGAAGAAGAAAGGAATAGTGGAGAAGAAGAAGAAATAGAATATATTCTATTTTCTCTTCTTCTCCACTATTCCTTTCTTCTTCTCCTCTTATTTTTCTTTTTTTTTCTTCTTATTTATTTCTCCTCTTCTTCCTCTCCTCCTCTTCTTCCTCTCCTCTTCTTCTTTCTTTCCTCTTCTTATTTTCTTTCTTTCCTATACTTCTTTTCCTTCCTTCTTAATATCACTTAGCAAATTTTGCAACGATAGACAGGGGGTGCTCCCGTGGTCTAAAATCCGTCTATGCACGATAGAAAATTCTGAAAAAATACATCTATGATCCCTCAACGTCCCCGCCTCTCTCATGAACAAAAAAAATATGTGAATTAAAAAAACATCATGTTCTATGAACAAAAAACATCATATTTCATCCACATTCGTGCATACATCATATATGTGATCATCTATGAAAAAACATCATATTCTATAAAAAAATATATTACATATATATATATATATAAACAAGCATATGTATATATAAAAAAACAAGCATATATATATAAAACAAGCATATATATGAAAAAAATTGCAAAGGGAGGGCGCCGGCGGCCGGACCAAGCTGAGGAGGCGGGCAGGGGCGCAGGCGACAGAGAGGACGGGTCGGGGCGGCGCGCGTCGGGGCAGGGGCGCGGGCGACGGCGACAGGGGCGGGCCGGGGCGGCGCGCGTCGGGGCAGGGGCGGGCGGCGAATGCGAGTCCGTGGCAGGGGCACGGGGCGCGGGGCGGCGCGCGCGAGCAGGGGAGCTCGAGGCGACGGCGGGGGCGGCGAGGGCGCCGGCGCGCGGGGCGGGACGGGGCAGGGGCAGGGCGACGGCGACGAGGAGCGGGCGGCGATGGCGAGCACGGGGCAGGGGCGCAGGGCGACTGTCAGGACCCCGACTCGATGTCACATCGATCTAGCCGGTAACACCTCATATCACTTTGCGGCCTCACGCACGGTATCCCCACGGGTGTCGCCTTACCTTTGCCCGGGACCGTTTGCGCCTTTTGGCTCACATATATGATAGTGTCGCTAGCATCCATATGATAAGGAGCCCGGGCTAACATGACTAGTCGTAAACCCAAAGTGGCACAGACTTACAGGGACATGCATCCATGACCCAGCTTCGAACGTGTCGGTCATCAGCAAGTGGGTCCGGGCTGTAGCACTGGGCTAGCAGGACTCCGGTAAACCGGGCTGTAGCGGGCTAACAGGACTCCGGTACTTAATGCGTGACATTTCCCCGAAGGGACAGACACCGGAACGAAGAAGGACACATGCCGGCCAGCCTAAGTGTTCCAGAGCAGTAGCAAGCTACCATGGCTCAGCGGTAACACTAGGAGACATTTCCCGGTAAGAGAGGCTACTAAAGATAAACAACTAGATAGTCAGATCCCACACATACCAAGCATTTCAATCATAAACACAATATGCTCGATATGTGCAAATACAACAAGGCATCACAACATGACTCTACGACACAAGTACTTTATTTAAGGCTCAGAGAACCATACATAACATACACAAGGTACGGGTCTCATGACCCAGCATTCAAGTCATACAGTCATACAAACCAGCAGCGGAAGTAACTTGTCTGAGTACAGACAACTAGAAAGATAAAAGAGGCTTGGAAAGCCTAGCTATACTACGTGGTCCTTCACAAGCTCAGGATCACCACCTGGGCCTTAGCCTACTCATTGATGTCAAGGTCTACGTAGAACCCATCAGAAGGGGTTGCAGCGTCTGCTGTAAAAATGTAAATTATAGCAACATGAGTACAAAGGTACTCAGCAAGACTTACATCAGATCCTACATACATGCATATTATCAAGAAGGGTTGGTGGAGTTATTGCAGCAAGCAGCTTTGACTCTTGGCTAGGCTAATCTACGAGACTCCAACTTGAAATGGTTTTGCACACACGAGTCCATTACTCACCACTTCAATACACTACCGAGGATCCACCTCCGTCTCCCTACGGAAGAGCCATCCTCGGCACTCACACTTATCTTGAGGCTTTTAGCAGTCTCCATTTACTTGTCTATGAACTGTATAGGCAACCAAGTAGTCCTTTACCGCGGACGCGGCTATTCGAATAGATCATGATAACCCTGCAGGGGTGTACTTCTTCATACACGCTCTCACCTCTTACCGTCGTTTACACGACATGTACTCGGCAACCTTCAAGCGGAAGCCCAACGTGGGTGTCGGCCACGACCTACCTAATCACCTAAGCCTCCAGTCCAGGTTTATCGCCTATCCAGGTTTCATCTGCAGGGAGTCCGGCCGAGGTTTCCCATACGGCCCCGAACGATGTGAACAGGGTTCCCGAGATACCTAACGGGTATTCGGTACACCCGGCCACGTACCTACCGCATCACAGCCCACCCCTACGGTCAGCGCTGTCCACGGCCTCCAGTAGGCTACAAACACCAGAAACTACTTGCAACTCCTGGACGGAGAACTAGGGTGAATAAGAAGCCGAGAGGGTCCATTGGTTTCGGGCCCAATGCATGGTAGTAGCTGATTCTTAAATCACACATACAGATCTCAGTGCTTAAGGTCGGCTTCAATGAAACAACCCACCATGTACTCCTACATGGCCTCTCATCGATACCTTTACCAAATCGTGTTCACCACACCACTCTCATTACCGACATAATCATTTCACTCTAGCCCATCACCCAGATGAACCAGACCTGACACGACTCTAAGCATAGCAGGCATAGCAAGGTAGGAACAACACATACATATGGCTCAATCAACTCCTACACATGCTAGTGGGTTTCATCTAGTTACTGTGGCAATGACAGGTCATGCAGAGGAAGTGGGTTCAACTACCGTAGCACACAGCAGTTTGAAACGCGTTGTCTTAATGCAGTAAAAGAGAGCAGGAGCGAGAACATGGGATTGTATCGATATGATCAAATGGTTGGTTGCTTGCCTGATGGTTCGATGCACTGATACGGTTCTTCGTTAGGGTAATCACGGTACTCCTCGGGGGCAGATCCTGCCGCAAAGAACACCGATACACAACCATCACCAAACAATGTGCAACAATATGATGCATGCATGAAACATAGCAATATGAGTGTGTTGGGCTAATGCAACTAAGACCAGAAGGGTTTGAACCAATTTGAATCAAAGATTCAAATTTCAAACTCAAACATGGCCTTTTAAAGTGTTTTTCCTTGTTCTGCATTAAACATCAAGTTAACTTGTTTAGTCATGCATGAAAATAGTACAGATGGATAGATTGGATTTTTTCTGATCATTTTTCATATATAATTTGTCTGATTTGGAGTTACAGAATAAAAGTTATGAATTTTTGAAGTTTAAATTATATTCTGGAATTTCCTATATTAGAATAATTCCAGAAAATCAATTATTGCGTCAGCCTGACGTCAGTGTGACGTCAGCAGGTCAACGGAACAGGTCCGGGTCAAACCTGACAGTGGGTCCCGCGTGTCAGGGTGATTAATTAATTAAAGTTTAATTAAAACTAAACCTGTTTAATTAACAGGGCTGGGCCCCACCTGTCATTGACTTAGGGGAGTCAACCAGGGCCCACCCGTGGTCAAACCCGGGTCGGCTGCACCGGCGTTTAGCCGCCGGCGAGCCCGACGCGGCGGCGGAAGTGATTTTTGCCGTTCCGGCAACCAAACGAGCCGCGGAGGGCACCGGAGCGGAGCTGAGGTCGAGCCGCAGCTCTTGGTGGAGTCCGTTGGGGTCGGGGTGGCCGGAGTTGGCGCCGGCGACGACTTTGGTGGCCACCGGAGTTCGGCCAAAGCCGAACTTGTCGCTAGGGGGGTCGGTGAGGTGCGGGGAGTGCACGGTTGGGCCTAACGCAGCGTGGTGAGTGCGTTGGACACCGCGGGTTGGCCGGAGGATGGCCGGAAGCACGTCGGCGACGAGATCCGCGGCGGTGCGTGCGTGTGATCTTCGTGCGGTGGCTACACGGCTCGGGAATGAGAGAGAGAGGGTCGGAGGGGTAGCTAGGCTCACAGCGCTTCCCGTAGAGGCCACCGGCGGGGTCGGGGACGAGCTGAGGCGGCGACGGCGTTGAAGGGGATCTCCGGCGACGGCGAGCTCGGGCGAGGTCGGTGCGGTGGTCTCGGGCCGCTCGAGCACACGGGGCTCGGCTAGCTCGATGAAGTGGACGGCGGCGGAAGCTCCTGGACACGGCGGCACGGCGTGGGGTTGACGGAGGGCGTGGCTACGGCGAGGGGGTGGCGGCGATGGCGTCGGCCATGGCGTGGGAGAGCGAGGGAGAGGAGCTGGAGAGGAGAGGGGGTGTCTGGGAGGTTCGGGGGAGAGAGGGAGGCCGATTCACGGCGTTAGCCGGGCGAGGGAGGCGGCGAGGCGGCGAGCAGGTGCGTGGCACCCATGCGGTGCTCGCCGTCGAGCACCTGCCTGCCTGCCTGGCCGGCAAGCAGCTCGCTGGCGCGGTGCTGGGCTGGGCCGGCAGGTGGGCCGGGTGCTGGGCGACAGGTAAGCCTTTTCCATTTCTTTCTGTTTTCTGTTTTTTAATACTTCTGCAACTTTGTTGAATTAAATAAAATACTTAGGCACTCCAAAAATCACCAAACTACTCCTGGTCCATAGTTGGATTATTTCCAACATGAAACATTTTAGTTTGGAGTTATTTGAGCATTTAAATATTTTATATAATTTTAAATGCCCAAATTCAAATACTTATGATTTAATTCAAAAACCCTAGGATGGCCTAGGAAAATGTGCACCACTTTTGGCAGAGGTTCTGAACCAAGACAAAAATGATGGGCATTTTAGAAGGGCATTTCAGGTTCATTGAAAAAGTTTTTTAGTAAACCCTAATTGGTTTCAGAGGGGACTGGGGGTTCTGTCATCCCCATTTCAGGTTTCTGATGAAAGAGTAAACATGATGCAACACTCTAATGCATGGCTAAGCTAGGATGTGACAACTCACCCCCACTCAAAAGAATCTCGTCCCGAGATTTGGGTTCCTCCGGAAAGAAGGCGGGATACTCAAGTCGAAGACGATCCTCCCTTTCCCAAGTTGCTTCATCCTTAGAATGGTGCGACCATTGAACTTTGAGAAACTTGATATTATGACGTCGAGTGGTACGCTCGGCCTGATCGAGGATACGAATGGGGTACTCTCGATATGTAAGATTATCTTGGAGATCAAGCGTTTCGTGGTCCACTCCACGGATAGGATCCGAGAAGCAACGCCTGAGTTGAGAAACGTGGAAGACATCATGGACTCTGGAGAGGTGCGGAGGTAGTTCCAACTGGTAGGCAACTTCTCCTTGTTTGGCGAGAATGCGAAAAGGTCCAATGTAACGAGGAGCCAATTTGCCTTTGATACCGAAACGATGGGTTCCCTTCAGAGGGGTAACCCGAAGGTAAGCCTTCTCATCAACCTCGAAAGTCATAGCCTTATGTTTTCGGTCATATTGACTCTTTTGACGGGATTGGGCTGTTTTTAACTTTTCACTAACGATGCGAACTTGCTCTTCTGCTTCTTGAATCATATCCGGGCCAAAGAATTGTCTTTCCCCGGTCTCTGACCAGTTAATGGGTGTTCGACACCGTCGTCCATAGAGAACTTCAAAAGGGGCTTTACCCAAGCTAGATTGATAGCTGTTGTTGTAAGCGAATTCGGCAAATGGAAGGCACTTCTCCCAATCCATTCCGAATGAGATAACAGAGGCTCGAAGCATGTCTTCTAGAATCTGGTTGACGCGTTCCACTTGACCACTCGACTGAGGGTGGAAAGCGGTGCTAAAGGAGAGACGGGTTCCCATAGCATTTTGGAAACTTTCCCAAAATCGAGAGGTGAAAAGACTTCCTCGATCCGAATTAATTTCCAAAGGAACACCATGGAGAGACACTATCCGGGAGATGTATAAGTCTGCCAATTGACTAGCGGTTATACTCTCACGAACAGGTAGGAAATGGGCTACTTTGGAAAGACGATTGACAACGACGAAGATAGCATTATTCCCTCTCTTGGTCCTGGGAAAACCGGTAATGAAATCCATACCAATTTTATCCCATTTCCATTCAGGAATAGCTAAGGATTGAAGGGTGCCAGCAGGCCGTTGATGCTCTGCTTTTATACGACGACAGACGTCGCAATTAGCAATATACTGAGCAATTTCTCTCTTCATCCTAGTCCACCAGAACCTCTGGCGTAGGTCCTGATACATCTTAGTACTACCGGGATGAATGGTGAGAGGAGATTCATGAGCCTCCTTAAGGATCAATCGCCTCAGGTTTCGCACCTTGGGAACCACTAATCGATTCCCGAAGTATACGACCCCTTGATCATTAATGGAGAAACAATTCGCAATTCCTTTCTTGATGTTTCTCTTGATGCGGGAAATTCCCGGATCTACCTTCTGTGCTTTGATGATCTGATCCGTAAGGGTAGGTTTTGCCACCAAGGTGGAAAGAAAACCTTGAGGAACAATGTGAAGGTTAAGCTTCCGAAATTCCTCATGGAGAAGCGGTTGACTTTGTTGTAGCATTAGGTTGTTACAGTAAGATTTACGACTTAGCGCATCAGCCATGATGTTGGCTTTCCCTGGGGTGTAAGTTATTCCTAAGTCGAAATCTGTGATCAACTCAACCCAACGTCTTTGCCTGAGATTCAAATCCGGTTGGGTGAAAATGTACTTCAGACTTTGGTGATCAGTGAATATTTCGCAACGGTTACCGAGGAGGTAATGTCGCCAGGTCTTAAGTGCATAGACTACGGCTGCAAGATCTAGATAATGAGTTGGATAATTCTCCTCATGTGGGTGCAATTGCCGTGAAGCATAGGCAATTACGTGTCGATCTTGCATGAGAATGCAACCTAGTCCTTGTTGCGAGCCGTCGCAGTAGATAACAAAGTCCTTGGAGAAGTCTGGCGGTACCAGTACGGGAGCAGAAGTCAGGCGTCTTTTCAGTTCCTGAAAGTTGTGCTCACATTGTGGAGTCCATTCGAACTTCTTATCTTTCTCGAGGAGTTCGGTTAGAGGTTTGGCAACTTTGGAGAAGTTCTCGACAAAGCGACGACAATAGCTCTCTAAGCCCAGAAAACTCCGGACTTGCTTGACCGATTCAGGTGGAGTCCAATTAAGGAAGGCTTGAACTCGCTCAGGGTTAACAGAAATACCTTTACCAGATATCACATGACCCGGATAGGTCACTTCCGACAACCAGAATTCACATTTGGAAAACTTGGCATAAAGGCGGTGCTCTCGAAGTTTCTTCAAGACTAGCCTTAGATGTTCGGCATGTTCTTCCTCGTTCTTGGAGTAGATGAGTATATCATCGAGATAAACTACGATGAATTTATCCAAATACTCCATGAAGATTGAGTTCATTAACCGAGAAAAGGTGGCTGGAGCGTTGGTTAAACCGAAGGACATGACGGTGTACTCGTATTGGCCATAACGAGTAACAAAGGCCGTTTTAGGGATGTCCCCGTTTCTGATTTTGATTTGATGGTAGCCCAACCTCAAATCCATCTTGGAGAAGACTGAGGATCCGGCGAGCTGATCGTACAGGTCGTTGATCCTAGGGAGCGGATATTTGTTCTTGATTGTGACCAAATTGACAGGTCGATAATCTACAACCATCCGGTCCGTACCATCCTTCTTCTTGACGAAGAGGACGGGGCAAGCCCACGGAGATGAACTAGGTCGGATGAAACCCTTTTTCAAGGACTCATCGAGTTGTTTCTTAAGCTCGGCTAGTTCTAGTGGTGCCATCTTATAGGGTCTTCTAGCAATCGGAACGGTTCCTAGAATGAGGTCTATTACGAACTCAACATCCCTGTCAGGTGGAACACCTGGCAATTCCTCTGGGAAGACATCCGGGAAGTCACGGACTACCGGAACGTCCTCAAGGTCTGGCAAAGGGCTGGCGTTAAGAGAATATATGTCACATCCCTAGTCTGGTATGACCTAGGCTAGCTAGCCACTTGTGCATCATATTTAAATTTCATTTAAATTTGAAATGAGGATTGGTGGAACCCTCAGAATCATTTTGAAAATGACCCAAATAAAAATTTCTCCAAAAGGGTCCAAGAAAATGCTCATGTTGCCCTCTGAAAATATTGGACAGAGATAAAAATCAAAACAATATTTTTAGGAGCTCATGGACATTTTATTTTGGCCATTTGGATTAATTCGATAAATATTTGCATTGGAAATATATTTCTATATATATGAAATGTGGTCCAAAAATTATGCCAATTATAAAAGAGCTCTGGAATAATACCATTAGCCCCTACAAAAATTGGCATAATAAAATTAAATGATTTAATATATTTATTAAATCAAAACAAATGTCAGAAAAATTAGAAAACAAAAATAAAAGGAGGGGCTTACCTGGGCCTCCCCTCCCCTGCGCAGCCCAGCGGCAGCAGGCCGGCCCAGCCAGGAGGCGGCCCAGCCCGCCTGGCCCCCCCCCCTGTCGCCTTCCTCCTCTGCCAGGAGGACGGGCGTGTGCCCGACGCTCGCCGGCACGCGCGCGCGCCACCTCCCCCCCCTGCTGGCCACCTCCTGCTTCCTTCTCTCGCCCTCGATGCCCCGGACGAAGCCACGCAGCTGCCGCACCGCTCTCACTCTCCCTCGCCCTCCTCCTCTTCCCCTGCTCTCTCTCCCTCTCACCCGAGAACCACCGCCGCCGCCGACGGGCATCACCGTAGCCACCGCCTCTCGCCTCCCCGTCGTCCCCAGGAGCTCCGCCTCGTCGCCAGCTACCTCCTCGCCGAGCCACGCAAGCCGGAGTGCCCCGTGGAGCCGTCGCCGTCGCCAAATTTGACTCCGGCCGCCGTGGACCCTCGCCGGCGATTCGGGAGCTACCGGGCATCCCCGACCTCGCCCTCGCGCTCGCTAGTTCCGCGGTGAGCCCCCGCACCGAACCCCCTCCTCCCCGTGTCCGTTTGCCCCGTCTAGCTAGCTCGCCACCGCGCCCGTAAGCCCCTCGCCGCCGGCCATGGCGCCACGGTGGCACGAGCCCAAGCCGGTCCCTTCCGCGCGCGTCCCCGTGTTCCTGGTGACGCCAGGAGCCCGTAGGAACCCTCCGTCTCCACTGCCGTGCACCACAACGCCGCGGCCACCAGTTGCCGAACTCCGGCCGCCGCCCTGAGCTCTGCTCCGGCGAGCTCCGCCGCCCCCGCAGCCTCCCGCGTGTTCCACTGGATGCGCGTGAGCGCGGGCTTCGCTCCGTGGTCTCCGCCGCCCGAATGGTCGCCGGAACGGCGATCCCGAGCCCCTCCGCCGTCTCGGGCCTCGCCGGCGGCTAAACGCCGGCGGGATTGACCGGTCAACCGCGCTAACCCCCCCCCCCTGAGGCTGACCAGTGGGCCCGACCCCCCCCTAACCTTTTAATTAAATTAAATTAACCCTGGTAACCCCAGTGTCACTGACGTGTGGGTCCCACACGTCAGGTTTGACCCTGGACAGCCGCGTTGACCGCTGACGTCGTGCTGACGTCATGCTGCGCAGTATATAATTTCTGGAATTAATAAATCAGAAAATCCAGAAATTGATTTAAACTTCAAAAATTCATAACAATTCAACCGTAGCTCAGATTTAAATAATTTATATATGAAAAATTATCAGAAAAATGCAACCTTTCCATCTGTACTAGTTTCATGCATGAAAAACCAACTTATACATGCTGAATATGGGAAAACACATTATGGCATATATAAGAGACCTAATTTAGAAATGCATTTGAACCTTTGGTTCAAATGGACTTCAAACCAATTGAACACTAGTTGCATTAGCTCAACAGCATCACATCTACATGCCATGTTCATGCATCATATTGTTGCATATGATTGTGTATTGATTGCCGGCACCGTTCCTTCTCGATAGGTCCTGCTCCGGAGACGTTCCAGAGTACCTGTCTGTGAAGCAGTGCCTCCCTTGTTGATTTACCAGGCAAGCAAACCCCCTTGTTCATTTCGATAAAACCCTACTCTCTCGCTCCTGCTCTCAGTTATTGCATTAGGACAACAACGATTCATCTGCTACTTTGTGCTGCGGTAGTTGAACCCATTCCTCTGCATGACCTGTCATTGCCACAGTAAATAGTTGAAACCCACTAGCATGTGTAGGAGTTGATTGAAGCCACTGATGTGTTCCTACCATGCTATGCCTGCTATTGCTTAGAGTTGTGTCAGGTCTGGTTCATTGGGAATGAATTGGAGTGTTACGATATGTTCTGATGCTGAGAGTGAAGTGTGTGAACACGATTTGGTAAAGGTAGCGGTGAGAGGCCATGTAGGAGTACATGGTGGGTTGTCTCACTGGAACCGTCCTTAAGCACTGAGTTCTGTGTATGTTGTCCAATGACTCGATACTACCACACATTGGGTTCCGGTAACTCGACCCCTCTCGACTTATTAACCAACTTGGTCTCTGTCCAGGAGTCGCAACTAGTTTCTGGTGTTTGTAGGTAGTGCTATTTTTCTACCAAGTGGCACCCGGCAGGGTGGGCTTGGGACAGACTAGGCACACGTGGCACGGTGTACCGAGTGGCACCCGGTTGGTGGGCTCGGGAACCCTGCTCACATCGTTTGGGGCCGTGAGCGACACCCCGGCCGGATCTCCTTGCGGATGGAACCCGAATAGGCGATAAACCTGGACTAGAGTCTTGTGTGGTTAGTCAGGTCGTGGCCGACACCCTCGCCAGGCTTCCGCTTGAAGGTTGCCGAGATACATGACGTGTACATGGCGGTAAGTGGCGAGAGCGTGTGTGAAGAAGTACACCCCTGCAGGGTTAACATGATCTATTCGAATAGCCGGGTCCGCGGTTATGGACTTCTTGGATGCTTACATGGTACATAGACAACTTGAAGTGGATACTCTAAAATGCTCAAGACAAGTGTGAGTGCTATGGATGGCCTTCTCGTAGGGAGACGGGGATGAATCCATAGTAGTGTATTGTGTGGTGATTAGTGGACTCGTGTACGTTGTTTCACCTCAAGAGTTTCTGGTAGTCGTAGAATAGGATAGCCACAGAGTCAAAGCTGGCTTGCTGCAACTAAACCCCACATTACCCTCTTGATACCAATGCATGTATGATAGGATCTGATGTAAGTCTTGCTGAGTACCTTTGTACTCATGTTGCTTTATTTATGTTTTTGCAGCGGAGACTTCGGTCTTACTAGTGTTCTCGTGGACTTCGACTAGTAGCTAGTACCTCAGCTACGATCTTGATCGGATGTTGTAGATAGTCAGGCTCTTCAGCCTTTTTCATTTATAGATGTCTGTACCCAGACATGTAATGCTTCCGCTTGTTGCTTGTATGCTCTGTATGACGGGTCTTGTGACCCCTATTTGCAATAATGCTATGATGGCTCTTCTGAACCTTATCTATATAATTGTTGAGTTATGCTGTGATGCCATGTTGTACAGCACATACTTGCATGTTATGCGTACGTGTAATGTGTATTGCTATGTGTGGGATCTGACTATCTAGTTGTTTATCTTAGTAGCCTCTCTTACCGGGAAATGTCTCCTAGTGTTACCGCTGAGCCATGGTAGCTTGCTACTGCTCTGGAACACTTAGGCTGGCCGGCATGTGTCCTTCTTCGTTCCTGTGTCTGTCCCTTCGGGGAAATGTCACGCTTTGAGTACCGGAGTCCTGTTAGCCCGCTACAGCCCGGTTTACCGGAGTCCTGCTAGCCCAGTGCTACAGCCCGGACCCACTTGCTGATGACCGACACGTTCGAAGCTGGGTCATGGATGCCTGTCCCTGTAAGTCTGTGCCACTTTGGGTTTACGACTAGTCATGTCAGCCCGGGCTCCTTATCATATGGATGCTAGCGACACTATCATATACGTGAGCCAAAAGGCGCAAACGGTCCCGGGAAAAGGTAAGACGACACCCGTGGGGATACCGTGCGTGAGGCCGCAAAGTGATATGAGGTGTTACCGGCTAGATCGATGTGACATCGAGTCGGGGTCCTGCTTGGTATGTGTGGGATCTGACTATCTAGTTGTTTATCTTTAGTAGCCTCTCTTACCGGGAAATGTCTCCTAGTGTTACCGCTGAGCCATGGTAGCTTGCTACTGCTCTGGAACACTTAGGCTGGCCGGCATGTGTCCTTCTTCATTCCTGTGTTTGTCCCTTCAGGGAAATGTCACGCTTTGAGTACCGGAGTCCTGTTAGCCCGCTACAGCCCGGTTTACCGGAGTCCTGCTAGCCCAGTGCTACAGCCCGGACCCACTTGCTGATGACCGACACGTTCGAAGCTGGGTCATGGATGCCTGTCCCTGTAAGTCTGTGCCACTTTGGGTTTACGACTAGTCATGTCAGCCCGGGCTCTTTATCATATGGATGCTAGCGACACTATCATATACGTGAGCCAAAAGGCGCAAACGGTCCCGGGCAAAGGTAAGGCGACACCCGTGGGAACACCGTGCGTGAGGCCGCAAAGTGATATGAAGTGTTACCGGCTAGATCGATGTGACATCGAGTCGGGGTCCTGACAGCGTTTGCGCCAGTCGTCCTCCACCTCCCGCCAGGAGGCCAGAGGCGTGTGGCCGGCGCGTGCGCACCGCCGTGCCGCCACGGCACCTGCCTGCCTGTCCTCCCCCTCGACGCCTGGACGTCCGGAACGTCGCCACGCAGCTGCCCCGCACCGCTCTCACTCTCCCTCGCCCTCCTCCTCTCCCCCTGCTCTCTCTCCCTCTCACCCGAAGCACTGCCGCCGCCGCAGCTCGTCACCGACGCGCTCCCCGCCGTCCCCTCGCCCCTCCGTAGAGCCCCCGAGCTCCGCCGCGACCCCCTCTACCTCCTCGTCGAGCCAAGCAAGACGGGGCATCCCGTGGAGCCATCGCCGTCGCCATCCTCCCCTCCGGCCGCCGTGGGTACTCGCCGTTGATTCGGGAGCTTCCGGGTATCCCCGACCTCGTCCTCGCGCTCGCTGGATCCGCGGTGAGCTCCTCCACCGTTCCCCTCTCTTCTCCCTCCCGTTCCCGTGCCATAGCGCCGCTTCCCACCACGGCCGAAGCCTCCCGCCGCCGTCCTTGTCGCCGTCGCCGTCTCAGCCCGCCTCCGCCCAAACCAAGCCTCCCTTCGCGCTCCTGGTGCCACGAGGGTGCCGCCGAGCCCCTCAGGTGGCCTCCCCGTGCCCCGCAGCCCGATCCCGCTCGCGCCCGAACTCCGGCCGCCGCCCCGAGCTTCGCTCCGGCGAGCTCCGGCCTCCCCTGCTGCTTCCACCTCCCCTACCAGATGCGCGAGAGCCCGGGCTACACCCCGGTGCTCTCAGACGCCGTCCCCGTGGCCTGTGGCGCGGACTCCGCCGCGTCCAGAGGTCGCCGGCGACGAGCCCCCATCGCCTGAGCCCTGCCAGGTGGGGCCGGCCCGTCAGGTGATTAGCTTAGTGCTAATCACCGTTAACTAACCCCCCCCCTGATGCTGACCAGTGGGCCCGACCCCCCCCCTAACCTTTTAATTAACCCTGTTAACCCCAGTGTCACTGACGTGTGGGTCCCACACGTCAGGTTTGACCTGGACAGCCGCGTTGACCGCTGATGCAATGATGACGTCATGCTGACGCAATTATACATTTTCTGGAATTAAAATAATTCAGAAAATCCAGAAAATGATTTAATCTTCAAAAATTCATAGAAATTCAACCGTAGCTCAGATTGAAATAATTTATATATGAAAAATTATCAGAAAAATGCAATCTTTCCATCTGTACTAGTTTCATGCATGACAAACCAACCTATACATGCTGAATATGAGAAAACACATTATGGCATATATAAGAGACCTAATTTAGAAATGCATTTGAACCTTTGGTTCAAATGGACTTCAAACCAATTGAACACTAGTTGCATTAGCTCAGCAGCATCACATCTACATGCCATGTTCATGCATCATATTGTTGCATATGATTGTGTATTGATTGCCGGCACCGTTCCTTCTCGATAGGTCCTGCTCCGGAGACGTTCCAGAGTACCTGTCTGTGAAGCAGTGCCTCCCTTGTTGATTTACCAGGCAAGCAAACCCCCTTGTTCATTTCGATAAAACCCTACTCTCTCGCTCCTGCTCTCAGTTATTGCATTAGGACAACAACGCTTCATCTGCTACTTTGTGCTGCGGTAGTTGAACCCATTCCTCTGCATGACCTGTCATTGCCACAGTAAATAGTTGAAACCCACTAGCATGTGTAGGAGTTGATTGAAGCCACTGATGTGTTCCTACCATGCTATGCCTGCTATTGCTTAGAGTTGTGTCAGGTCTGATTCATTGGGAATGAATTGGAGTGTCACGATATGTTCTGATGCTGAGAGTGAAGTGTGTGAACACGATTTGGTAAAGGTAGCGGTGAGAGGCCATGTAGGAGTACATGGTGGGTTGTCTCACTGGAACCGTCCTTAAGCACTGAGTTCTGTGTATGTTGTCCAATGACTCGATACTACCACACATTGGGTTCCGGTAACTCGACCCCTCTCGACTTATTAACCAACTTGGTCTCTGTCCAGGAGTCGCAACTAGTTTCTGGTGTTTGTAGGTAGTGCTATTTTTCTACCAAGTGGAACCCGGCAGGGTGGGCTTGGGACAGACTAGGCACACGTGGCACGGTGTACCGAGTGGCACCCGGTTGGTGGGCTCGGGAACCCTGCTCACATCGTTTGGGGCCGTGAGCGACACCCCGGCCGGATCTCCTTGCGGATGGAACCCGAATAGGCGATAAACCTGGACTAGAGTCTTGTGTGGTTAGTCAGGTCGTGGCCGACACCCTCGCCAGGCTTCCTCTTGAAGGTTGCCGAGATACATGACGTGTACATGGCGGTAAGTGGCGAGAGCGTGTGTGAAGAAGTACACCCCTGCAGGGTTAACATGATCTATTCGAATAGCCGGGTCCGCGGTTATGGACTTCTTGGATGCTTACATGGTACATAGACAACTTGAAGTGGATACTATAAAATGCTCAAGACAAGTGTGAGTGCTATGGATGGCCTTCTCGTAGGGAGACGGGGATGAATCCATAGTAGTGTATTGTGTGGTGATTAGTGGACTCGTGTTCGTTGTTTCACCTCAAAAGTTTCTGGTAGTCGTAGAACAGGATAGCCACAGAGTGAAAGCTGGCTTGCTGCAACTAAACTCCACATTATCTCTTGATACAGATGCATGTATGATAGGATCTGATGTAAGTCTTGCTGAGTACCTTTGTACTCATGTTGCTTTATTTATGTTTTTGCAGCGGAGACTTCGGTCTTACTAGTGTTCTTGTGGACTTCGACTAGTAGCTAGTACCTCAGCTACGATCTTGATCGGATGTTGTAGATAGTCAGGCTCTTCAGCCCTTTTCATTTGTAGATGTCTGTACCCAGACATGTAATGCTTCCGCTTGTTGCTTGTATGCTCTGTATGACGGGTCTTGTGACCCCTGTTTGCAATAATTGCTATGACGGCTCTTCTGAGCCTTTATCTATATAATTGTTGAGTTATGCTGTGATGCCATGTTGTACAGCACATACTTGCATGTTATGCGTACGTGTAATGTGTAGTGCTATGTGTGGGATCTGACTATCTAGTTGTTTATCTTTAGTAGCCTCTCTTACCGGGAAATGTCTCCTAGTGTTACCGCTGAGCCATGGTAGCTTGCTACTGCTCTGGAACACTTAGGCTGGCCGGCATGTGTCCTTCTTCGTTCCTGTGTCTGTCCCTTTGGGGAAATGTCACGCTTTGAGTACCGGAGTCCTGTTAGCCCGCTACAGCCCGGTTTACCGGAGTCCTGCTAGCCCAGTGCTACAGCCCGGACCCACTTGCTGATGACCGACACGTTCGAAGCTGGGTCATGGATGCCTGTCCCTGTAAGTCTGTGCCACTTTGGGTTTACGACTAGTCATGTCAGCCCGGGCTCCTTATCATATGGATGCTAGCGAGACTATCATATACGTGAGCCAAAAGGTGCAAACGGTCCCGGGAAAAGGTAAGACGACACCCGTGGGGATACCGTGCGTGAGGCCGCAAAGTGATATGAGGTGTTACCGGCTAGATCGATGTGACATCGAGTCGGGGTCCTGACAGCTTTGGTATCAGAGCCTGACTGCCTGTAGGATTACCAAGCCAAACTGGTCGAAGTTGAGTCTAGAAATTCTTTAGTTATGTAAGGGAATTGATTGTGGGAAGGAACGTAAGGCTCTTTTTACTCCTTATACCTCTTGGTCTTCTGATCTGAGTCGCCCTATCTTTCCTACGGGGTTAAGGAACTAGGCTTTCTCTTCCATCTATCAGGATCACGTGTTACTACTCCGTAGTCCCATAGGACTGGTTGATCAGAGTCATACCCCAATTTTAAGTATTTCCGGTGTAGTCTGTTTAGTACTATCCCAAAACCTTGAGTGGTGATGATGAGTATGTTACCACCCCATTTTTTTAGTAGGATGTCTCATTCTGAGCATTTTACTGCCGTTATGCTGTCGGATTTTCTCTAAGAGTTCGAGAGATACTAATTCCTTGTCATACATTCTACAGTCGATAGTTGATGCTGATTCCGTCCTTGGTTTCGTTTCACCAGGATGTCATCAAGTTCTGTTGTTCGTAGCCAGAACCATGGACATGGTAGGGATGAGGATCCTCCCGACCAGCCTTCGTTGACAGAGTTCATGTTAGAGATGGAGAGGAACAAGCGTGAGTCTAATCGTTTGTTGGCACGTATCGAGGAGAACACCGCACATCAGTTCAAAGGGTCTGCTACCATTCATGATTTCATTCGCTTGCACCCACCCACCTTTCATCATTCCATCGAGCCACTCGATGCAGATGACTGGCTCCATAGCATCACCCATAAGCTGCGTTCTGCGAACGTAGCTGAAGATGACAAGGTCACTTACGCCACATATCACCTAGTAGGTCCTGCTAGTCTTTGGTGGCAGAACTATGAGGCTATGCTTCCAGTTGGCCAGATTCCTACCTGGAAGGATTTCACTGAGGCTTTTCGTGAGCATCACATTCCCCAAGCCCTCCTTGATCGCAAGAGAGAGGAGTTCTGTAGTTTCACCCAGAGTAAGTTGGCTGTTGATGCTTATAGCAGAGAATTCGAGAACCTTGGCCGCTATGCCACAGAAGAAGTGTCCACGGACGCCAAGAAGCAGGCTAGGTTCCGGAAGGGTCTCAACCCCAAGTTGCGTCGTGATCTCCACCTGCATCATTGTGATACATTCCAAGCCCTTGTGAACAAGGCCATCAATGCAGAGACAGCTCAACTCACTTACGAGGAGTCTCGTAAGCACACCCGTGATTTGGGATCTTCCTCCGGTTCTAGTTCCCAGAAGCGCCGGATTTGGGTTCCAAACTCCGCTCTTCCTTCCGGTTATACACCGAGGTCATCCTATGTGGTGCCTTCTCCAACTCAGTCGTATGTTCCACCCAGGCCTACTGGTAGACCGTTTGTTAGTGCGGGTCCCCGTCCAACCTCAGGGACTTGCTTCACATGCGGGAAGCCAGGACACTATGCACGTGACTGCTCTCAGACTAGTTATGCTCCACCCCAGCCCGAGAAGACTATTGGCTGTATTAAGCCATCACGCAAGATGATCAGTGTCAAGTCAGCCCCCACTGAACGTGGACGTGTGCATCACGTCTCAGCTAAAGACGCTCATGATGATCCAGATGTCGTTCTCAGCACACTCCTTGTCAATTGTCACCCAGCATCAGTTCTATTTGATACTGGAGCATCTCACTCCTTCATTTCTGAAAGCTATGCTAACTTGCACAACCTGTCATTTTGTGAAATGCCAACTCCGCTAATCATCCAAACTCCTGGATCCAAATGGCAAACCTCTAGTGTAAGCCATGGTAACGAAATCCTTGTTGACAGACTTGTATTCCTTGCATCACTTGTAGCCCTCAAGTCTTCAGATATTAACATCATCTTGGGTATGGACTGGATGACAGCTCATCATGCCAAGATTGATTGTTACACAAGATCTGTTCAACTTACACACCCATCTGGCAAGATAGTCACCGTCTCCACTAGAGATGCAGAGCGTCAGCTCTATTCTCTTAATGCCAGCCCTCTTCCAGACCTTGAAGATATCCCGGTAGTCCGTGACTTTCCAGATGTCTTTCCAGAGGAACTGCCAGGTGTTCCACCTGACAGAGAAGTAGAGTTTGTCATAGATCTTATCCCAGGAACAGCGCCAATCTCCCGGAGACCTTACAAGATGGCACCCCTAGAACTAGCCGAGCTTAAGAAACAACTCGATGAGTCCTTGCAAAAGGGTTTCATCCGTCCTAGTTCTTCTCCTTGGGCTTGTCCCGTCCTCTTCGTCAAGAAGAAAGACGGTACGGACCGGATGGTTGTAGATTATCGTCCCGTTAATTTGGTCACGATAAAGAACAAGTATCCGCTTCCCAGGATCAACGACCTGTATGATCAGCTCGCTGGATCCTCAGTCTTTTCCAAGATGGATTTAAGGTTAGGCTACCATCAAACCAAGATTAGAAATGGGGACATCCCCAAGACAGCTTTTGTCACTCGTTATGGCCAGTACGAGTACACCGTCATGTCCTTTGGTCTAACCAATGCCCCAGCCACATTCTCCCGCCTGATGAACTCGATCTTCATGGAGTACTTAGATAAGTTCGTCGTGGTTTACCTCGATGATATTCTTATTTACTCGAAGAACGAGGAAGAGCATGCCGAACATCTTAGACTTGTGTTAGAAAAACTCAGAGAGCACCGCCTTTATGCCAAGTTCTCCAAGTGTGAATTTTGGTTGCTAGAAGTGACCTACCTAGGCCACGTAATCTCTGGTAAGGGCATTGCTGTCAATCCCGAGAGAGTTCAAGCCGTTCTCGATTGGACTCCACCTGAGACCGTGAAACAAGTTAGGAGTTTCCTTGGTCTAGCCAGCTATTGTCGCCGCTTTGTTGAAAACTTCTCCAAAGTAGCCAAACCCCTCACGGAACTTCTCAAGAAAGATAAAAAGTTTGAGTGGTCCCCACAGTGTGAGTACAGTTTTCAGGAACTGAAAAGACGCCTGACTTCTGCTCCCATACTTGTGCCACCGGATTTCACTAAAGACTTTATTATCTACTGCGACGCCTCACGACAAGGACTAGGTTGCATTCTTATGCAGGATCGTCATGTGATTGCCTATGCATCTCGACAGTTGCATCCACATGAGGAGAATTATCCTACACATGATCTAGAGCTTGCAGCCGTAGTCTATGCACTCAAGACTTGGCGACATTACCTCCTTGGTAAACGTTGCGAAATCTACACCGATCACCAGAGTCTCAAGTATATCTTCACCCAACCAGATTTGAATCTTAGGCAAAGACGTTGGTTGGAATTAATCACAGATTATGATCTAGGGATTACCTACACCCCAGGCAAAGCCAATGTCATGGCTGATGCTCTAAGCCGTAAATCCTATTGCAACAATCTCATGTTGCAGCAAGGCCAACCACTTCTCCATGAGGAATTCTGTAAGCTTAACCTTCACATTGCTCCTCACGGATTCCTTTCTACCTTGGTGGCGAAACCTACCCTTGTGGATCTTATCATCGAAGCCCAGAAACATGATACGGGGATTACCCGGATCAAGAGGAACATTAAGAAGGGAGTTGGTGGATGTTTCTCTATGGATGATCGCGGTGTTGTTTTCTTTGAGAATCGCTTGGTGGTTCCCAAGAAGCAACATCTTCGGCAGTTGATTCTTAAGGAGGCGCATGAATCCCCTCTCACGATTCATCCCGGTAGTACTAAGATGTATCAGGACCTACGCCAGAGGTTCTGGTGGACAAGGATGAAGAGAGAAATCGCTGAGTTCATTGCTAAATGTGACGTTTGTCGTCGCGTTAAGGCAGAGCATCAAAGACCTGCTGGCACCCTTCAGCCTTTAGCTATTCCTGAATGGAAATGGGATAAAGTTGGTATGGACTTCATCACCGGCTTTCCCAGGACCAAAAGAGGGAATAACGCTATCTTCGTAGTCGTTGATCGTCTTTCCAAAGTGGCTCACTTCCTCCCTGTTCGAGAGAGTATCACTGCTAGTCAGCTTGCTGACTTATATATTTCTTGAATAGTGTCACTTCATGGTGTTCCACTAGAGATCAATTCAGACCGTGGAAGTCTTTTCACTTCTCACTTCTGGGAGAGCTTTCAAACTGCCATGGGAACCCATCTTTCCTTCAGTACCGCTTTCCACCCTCAGTCGAGTGGTCAGGTGGAACGGGTCAATCAAATTCTCGAAGACATGCTCCGAGCTTGTGTTATCTCATTCGGTATGGATTGGGAGAAATGTCTTCCTTTCGCCGAGTTTGCCTATAACAATAGCTATCAATCCAGCCTCAAGAAAGCTCCTTTTGAGGTTCTCTATGGACGAAGATGTCGAACACCTTTGAACTGGTCAGAAACCGGTGAAAGACAATTCTTTGGACCGGATATGATCCAGGAGGCAGAAGAGCAAGTTCGCATCATTCGTGAGAATTTGAAAACCGCCCAGTCTCGTCAGAAAAGTCAGTACGATCGTCATCATAAGGATATGACTTATGAAATTGGCGACCAAGCTTACCTTCGGGTTACTCCTTTAAAGGGTACCCATCGTTTCGGTATCAAGGGCAAGTTGGCTCCTCGTTACATTGGTCCCTTTCGCATTCTCGCTAAACGAGGAGAGGTTGCCTACCAATTGGAACTACCCCCACATCTTTCTCGAGTTCATGATGTCTTCCACGTCTCTCAACTCAGGCGTTGCTTCTCGGATCCTATCCGCGGAGTGGACCACGAAACGCTTGATCTCCACGATAACCTCACATACCGAGAGTACCCGGTTCGCATTCTTGATCAAGCAGAGCGTGTCACTCGACGTCAGAACATCAAGTTTCTCAAAGTTCAGTGGTCTCATCATTCCGAGAGAGAAGCTACCTGGGAGCGAGAGGATCGTCTTCGACTGGAGTACCCCGCTTTCTTTCCGTCGACCCCTGAATCTCGAGACGAGATTCTGTCAAGTGGGGGCGAGTTGTCACATCGCTAGTCTGGTATGACCTAGGCTAGCTAGCCACTTGTGCATCATATTTAAATTTCATTTAAATTTGAAATGAGGATTGGTGGAACCCTCAGAATCATTTTGAAAATGACCCAAATAAAAATTTCTCCAAAAGGGTCCAAGAAAATGCTCATGTTGCCCTCTGAAAATATTGGACAGAGATAAAAATCAAAACAATATATTTAGGAGCTCATGGACATTTTATTTTGGCCATTTGGATTAATTCGATAAATATTTGCATTGGAAATATATTTCTATATATATGAAATGTGGTCCAAAAATTATGCCAATTATAAAAGAGCTCTGGAATAATACCATTAGCCCCTACAAAAATTGGCATAATAAAATTAAATGATTTAATATATTTATTAAATCAAAACAAATGTCAGAAAAATTAGAAAACAAAAATAAAAGAAGGAGGGGCTTACCTGGGCCTCCCCTCCCCTGCGCAGCCCAGCAGCAGCAGGCCGGCCCAGCCAGGAGGCGGCCCAGCCCGCCTGGCCCCCCCCCCTGTCGCCTTCCTCCTCTGCCAGGAGGACGGGCGTGTGCCCGACGCTCGCCGGCACGCGCGCGCGCCACCTCCCCCCCTGCTGGCCACCTCCTGCTTCCTTCTCTCGCCCTCGATGCCCCGGACGAAGCCACGCAGCTGCCGCACC
>NC_057806.1:698749213-698749868 GCF_018294505.1 Triticum aestivum
TCTCCCTCGCCCTCCTCCTCTGCCCCTGCTCTCTCTCCCTCTCACCCGAGAACCACCGCCGCCGCCGACGGGCATCACCGTAGCCACCGCCTCTCCCTCGCCTCCCCGTTGTCCCCAGGAGCTCCGCCTCGTCGCCAGCTACCTCCTCGCCGAGCCACGCAAGCCGGAGTGCCCCGTGGAGCCGTCGCCGTCGCCAAGTTTGACTCCGGCCGCCGTGGACCCTCGCCGGCGATTCGGGAGCTACCGGGCATCCCCGACCTCGCCCTCGCGCTCGCTAGTTCCGCGGTGAGCCCCCGCACCGAACCCCCTCCTCCCCGTGTCCGTTTGCCCCGTCTAGCTAGCTCGCCACCGCGCCCGTAAGCCCCTCGCCGCCGGCCATGGCGCCACGGTGGCACGAGCCCAAGCCGGTCCCTTCCGCGCGCGTCCCCGTGTTCCTGGTGACGCTAGGAGCCCGTAGGAACCCTCCGTCTCCACTGCCGTGCACCACAACACCGCGGCCACCAGTTGCCGAACTCCAGCCGCCGCCCTGAGCTCTGCTCCGGCGAGCTCCGCCGCCCCCGCAGCCTCCCGCGTGTTCCACTGGATGCGCGTGAGCGCGGGCTTCGCTCCCGTAGTCTCCGCCGCCCGAATGGTCGCCGGAACGGCGATCCCGAGC
>NC_057806.1:698751034-698759433 GCF_018294505.1 Triticum aestivum
TACTTTGTGCTGCGGTAGTTGAACCCATTCCTCTGCATGACCTGTCATTGCCACAGTAAATAGTTGAAACCCACTAGCATGTGTAGGAGTTGATTGAAGCCACTGATGTGTTCCTACCATGCTATGCCTGCTATTGCTTAGAGTTGTGTCAGGTCTGATTCATTGGGAATGAATTGGAGTGTCACGATATGTTCTGATGCTGAGAGTGAAGTGTGTGAACACGATTTGGTAAAGGTAGCGGTGAGAGGCCATGTAGGAGTACATGGTGGGTTGTCTCACTGGAACCGTCCTTAAGCACTGAGTTCTGTGTATGTTGTCCAATGACTCGATACTACCACACATTGGGTTCCGGTAACTCGACCCCTCTCGACTTATTAACCAACTTGGTCTCTGTCCAGGAGTCGCAACTAGTTTCTGGTGTTTGTAGGTAGTGCTATTTTTCTACCAAGTGGAACCCGGCAGGGTGGGCTTGGGACAGACTAGGCACACGTGGCACGGTGTACCGAGTGGCACCCGGTTGGTGGGCTCGGGAACCCTGCTCACATCGTTTGGGGCCGTGAGCGACACCCCGGCCGGATCTCCTTGCGGATGGAACCCGAATAGGCGATAAACCTGGACTAGAGTCTTGTGTGGTTAGTCAGGTCGTGGCCGACACCCTCGCCAGGCTTCCGCTTGAAGGTTGCCGATATACATGACGTGTACATGGCGGTAAGTGGCGAGAGCGTGTGTGAAGAAGTACACCCCTGCAGGGTTAACATGATCTATTCGAATAGCCGGGTCCGCGGTTATGGACTTCTTGGATGCTTACATGGTACATAGACAACTTGAAGTGGATACTATAAAATACTCAAGACAAGTGTGAGTGCTATGGATGGCCTTCTCGTAGGGAGACGGGGATGAATCCATAGTAGTGTATTGTGTGGTGATTAGTGGACTCGTGTTCGTTGTTTCACCTCAAAAGTTTCTGGTAGTCGTAGAACAGGATAGCCACAGAGTCAAAGCTGGCTTGCTGCAACTAAACTCCACATTATCTCTTGATACAGATGCATGTATGATAGGATCTGATGTAAGTCTTGCTGAGTACCTTTGTACTCATGTTGCTTTATTTATGTTTTTGCAACGGAGACTTCGGTCTTACTAATGTTCTTGTGGACTTCGACTAGTAGCTAGTACCTCAGCTACGATCTTGATCGGATGTTGTAGATAGTCAGGCTCTTCAGCCCTTTTCATTTGTAGATGTCTGTACCCAGACATGTAATGCTTCCGCTTGTTGCTTGTATGCTCTGTATGACGGGTCTTGTGACCCCTGTTTGCAATAATTGCTATGACGGCTCTTCTGAGCCTTTATCTATATAATTGTTGAGTTATGATGTGATGCCATGTTGTACAGCACATACTTGCATGTTATGCGTACGTGTAATGTGTAGTGCTATGTGTGGGATCTAACTATCTAGTTGTTTATCTTTAGTAGCCTCTCTTACCGGGAAATGTCTCCTAGTGTTACCGCTGAGCCATGGTAGCTTGCTACTGCTCTGGAACACTTAGGTTGGCCGGCATGTGTCCTTCTTCGTTCCTGTGTCTGTCCCTTTGGGGAAATGTCACGCTTTGAGTACCGGAGTCTTGTTAGCCCGCTACAGCCCGGTTTACCGGAGTCCTGCTAGCCCAGTGCTACAGCCCGGACCCACTTGCTAATGACCGACACGTTCGAAGCTGGGTCATGGATGCCTGTCCCTGTAAGTCTGTGCCACTTTGGGTTTACGACTAGTCATGTCAGCCCGGGCTCCTTATCATATGGATGCTAGCGACACTATCATATACGTGAGCCAAAAGGCGCAAACGGTCCCGGGAAAAGGTAAGACGACACCCGTGGGGATACCGTGCGTGAGGCCGCAAAGTGATATGAGGTGTTACCGGCTAGATCGATGTAACATCGAGTCGGGGTCCTGACAATATAATTGTCGCTTGGCTAATCGGGTCAAGACATTGACTATCTTCCCCGAAGGATGAGTGAGTTGAACAGTCCTAGAGAAGCAATCAATTTTGGCATGATGAGCTGACATCCAGTCCATACCCAAAATGATATTAATATCTGAAAATTTGAGAGCTATCAAAGATGCAAGGAAAACAAGTCTGTCGACTTGGATTTCATTTCCATAACTTACCCTGGAGGTCTGCCATCTAGAACCAGGGGTAGAAATTTCCATAGTGGATGGCATGTCACAGAATGCGGTGTTATGCAAACGAGCATAGTTCTCGGATATAAATGAATGAGAGGCTCCTGTATCGAAAAGAACAGATGCCGGGTGGCAATTAACAAGGAGCGTACCGAGAACGACGTTGGGATCTTCTTGAGCTTCTTCGGCAGAGATACAGTTGACATGGCCACGTGAGGCGGTGGCCGGCTTGGCGTGGAACACTTTCCCTGTCGGCTTGCCACGGCCAACAGCTTTAGCAGATTGGTTGGGGTTGGTCTGGGGACACTCACGCATATAGTGGCCAGATTCCCCACACTTGAAACAAGTCACGGAACTGGTATGTGGAGGAGCATTGTTGGTTGGACCCCCATAGGGCTTGGTTGGAGCAGACTGTTGAACAGGGCGAGGCGCCTGGAAAGATGGCCTCGGTGTGAACCTGGGTGGCAGGGCGGTGCTGGGCACCCACACGCGGCGCTTCTGAGGACCAGCACCGGATGAGGAACCCATGTCACGGCCATGCTTGCGTGTTGCGTCATAATCAGTCTGACCAGTTTCAGCACTGATGGCCTTGTTAACAAGTTTCTGAAAAGATGTGCACTCATGCAGACGGAGGTCGCGGTGAAGCTCAGGACTAAGCCCCTTACGGAACCTTGCTTGCTTCTTGGCATCAGTAGAAACTTCCTCAGTTGCATATCGTGCGAGGTTACCGAACTCCCTGCTGTAAGCATCCACAGAGAGTCGGCCCTGAGTGAAACTGCAAAATTCCTCACGTTTACGGTCCATGAGACCCTCCGGAATGTGATGTTCACGGAAAGCCTCGCTGAATTCAGCCCAAGTAGTGACATGGCCCGCTGGGCGCATAGCTCCATAATTCTCCCACCATAGACTGGCGGGGCCTTCAAGATGATATGCAGCAAAGGTGACCTTGTCAGCCTCAGCTACTAGCGCGGAACGCAGCTTGTGAGAGATACTGCGAAGCCAATCATCAGCGTCGAGAGGCTCGACAGAGTGGTGGAACGTGGGTGGATGTAATTTGATAAAATCACTGAGTGACACCACGTTAGTCCTCTGATGGTGTGCTGTGTTCTGTTCAATACGCTCCAACAAACGGTTGGTCTCCCGCTTGTTTCTCTCAGCTTCCATCATAACCTCGGCTAGGGAAGGAGGATGAGGCAGATTTGCATCCCTGACTTCACTGCCTTCGGCCTGCTCTTAAGGAGCAGGGTTAGTGCGCGTGTTGACCATCCTAGGTAAACAAGACAATGATTTAGTCAGAATGATAAAATTCCGACATAGGATACAAAATGTAAGGAATAACTCGAAATGCAAGATGATCATCCGTATGACATGGTAGATACAGAAACTGCTTCTTTATTCCATCGTCATACACACCATACAGGGTTTAGTACAAGACCAAACAAAGTACTATTACGGTGAAAAGAGGATTACATCTCATCGGAGGCATCCCAAGCTCCTATACATTATTTTTCTACACCTCCGGAAGGCGATACAAACTAGGTCATATCCCACGAGTCACGCAGGACGATAGACGACACAGCTAACACGAACTAGTGATACTACCACTAACTCAGACCGATCCGTAGTAGTCCTCGTAGAAGTCACCTCCATAGCCTGGAAGCTCAACATGATCATCCGGAAACAGATGATCTCGCGGAGCTTGTGGACCATAAGGGCTAGGATGAGGTCTTGGACCAACAGACGGTGGCCTGCGGGGACCGCGAGGTGGGGTGATGCCTCCTACATCACGCCAACCCATCACGTCTGGCAGAGAAGATCTCACAGGATAGAGATCGCGCATATCCGAATATCCAGCTTGCACCGCCGGTGCAAACCGAGTCAATGTGGCCCAGTGGTCAGCACGGGTATTAAAGAGCTCTAACCTCAAGGCCCGATTTTCACGGTCCTTATCCTCGAGCATCTCAGCAGTGGTGCGAGTCCGTGAATCCTCCTGGGTGGGGTCAGCATAGATAGCCTGGAGATACCCTTGTGCTCCTGGAAGTGATCCTGGCATATACCGGAAATCAGAGTCCCGAAATAGACCAGATCTGACTCGCATGATGGTCATCATAGAGTAGGCGGCGTCCTGCACAGCCATCTCAATAGTAACCCCGAGTCCATAGGAGCAGTGAAGGGGCTCGGTGGACCCAGGATAAGATGGAAATATCCGACAGTGCAGAGATACTGGCTTTGATTAAAGTCTCGGAATTGCTCTTCGACCGTGTACTCAGGATACCAACGGTATCCAGCCTCAGTCATTACCCTGACCAACATGGCAGTATGGCCGGGTACATCTAGGCATCGAGTCAGGCGAACCACTTGATTGAGGTGGCGAGTGGCCATCTGAAAGCACAATCATAATGCAAAGGCATTAGAATTTCTAGCAAAATCTCGGCAGCATAACAGCTGTAAATGCTCAAGAAGGATTTTGAGACATTTGACAAAGGATTACATACACACTCATCATCATCATATCAAGTTCTGAGTCCATCCTAGCAACATAATGTGGTAGTAGAATTGAACTAGGCTTGTATTCATCAAACTTATAAGGTACTACTGATTAGTAACACGTGATTCTGATAGAGAGAATAGATCCTAATTCCTTAACCCCCGGTGGAAGAATAGACTGACTCAGATTAGAATGTCATTAGATAAAGGAGTAAAAAGAGCCTTACGTTCCAACCCACAAACAATTCCCCTACATATAACTAAAGAATTTCTAGACTCAACATCGACCAGTTTGGCTTGGAGAACCTACGGCAGTCCGGCTCTGATGCCAACGCTGTCAGGACCCCGACTCGATGTCACATCGATCTAGCCAGTAACACCTCATATCACTTTGCGGCCTCATGCACGGTATCCCCACGGGTGCCGCCTTACCTTTGCCCGGGACCGTTTGCGCCTTTTGGCTCACGTATATGATAGTGTCGCTAGCATCCATATGATAAGGAGCCCAGGCTGACATGACTAGTCGTAAACCCAAAGTGGCACAGACTTACAGGGACAGGCATCCATGACCCAGCTTCGAACGTGTCGGTCATCAGCAAGTGGGTCCGGGCTGTAGCACTGGGCTAGCAGGACTCCGGTAAACCGGGCTGTAGCGGGCTAACAGGACACCGGTACTCAATGCGTGACATTTCCCCGAAGGAACAGACATCGGAACGAAGAAGGACACATGCCGGCCAGCCTAAGTGTTCCAGAGTAGTAGCAAGCTACCATGGCTCAGCGGTAACACTAGGAGACATTTCCCGGTAAGAGAGGCTACTAAAGATAAACAACTAGATAGTTAGATCCCACACATACCAAGCATTTCAATCATACACACAATATGCTCGATATGTGCAAATACAACAAGGCATCACAACATGACTCTATGACACAAGTACTTTATTTAAGGCTCAGAGAACCATACATAACATACACAAGGTACGGGTCTCACGACCCAGCATTCAAGTCATACAGTCATACAAACCAGCAGCGGAAGTAACTTGTCTGAGTACAGACAACTAGAAAGATAAAAGAGGCTTGGAAAGCCTAGCTATACTACGTGGTCCTTCACAAGCTCAGGATCACCACCTGGGCCTTAGCCTACTCATTGATGTCAACGTCTACGTAGAACCCATCAGAAGGGGTTGCAGCGTCTTCTGTAAAAATGTAAATTATAGCAACATGAGTACAAAGGTACTCAGCAAGACTTACATCAGATCCTACATACATGCATATTATCAAGAAGGGTTGGTGGAGTTATTGCAGCAAGCAGCTTTGACTCTTGGCTAGGCTAATCTACGAGACTCCAACTTGAAATGGTTTTGCGCACACGAGTCCATTACTCACCACTTCAATACACTATCGAGGATCCACCTCCGTCTCCCTACGGAAGAGCCATCCTCGGCACTCACACTTATCTTGAGGCTTTTAGCAGTCTCCATTTACTTGTCTATGAACTGTATAGGCAACCAAGTAGTCCTTTACCGCGGACGCGGCTATTCGAATAGATCATGATAACCCTGCAGGGGTGTACTTCTTCATACACGCTCTCACCTCTTACCGTCGTTTACACGACATGTACTCGGCAACCTTCAAGCGGAAGCCCAACGTGGGTGTCGGCCACGACCTACCTAATCACCTAAGCCTCCAGTCCAGGTTTATCGCCTATCCAGGTTTCATCCGCAGGGAGTCCGGCCGAGCTTTCCCATACGGCCCCGAACGATGTGAACAGGGTTCCCGAGATACCTAACGGGTATTCGGTACACCCGACCACGTACCTACCGCATCACAGCCCACCCCTACGGTCAGCGCTGTCCACGGCCTCTAGTAGGCTACAAACACCAGAAACTACTTGCAACTCCTGGACGGAGAACTAGGGTGAATAAGAAGCCGAGAGGGTCCATTGGTTTCGGGCCCAATGCATGGTAGTAGCTGATTCTTAAATCACACATACAGATCTCAGTGCTTAAGGTCGGCTTCAATGAAACAACCCACCATGTACTCCTACATGGCCTCTCATCGATACCTTTACCAAATCGTGTTCACCACACCACTCTCATTACCGACATAATCATTTCACTCTAGCCCATCACCCAGATGAACCAGACCTGACACGACTCTAAGCATAGCAGGCATAGCAAGGTAGGAACAACACATACATATGGCTCAATCAACTCCTACACATGCTAGTGGGTTTCATCTAGTTACTGTGGCAATGACAGGTCATGCAGAGGAAGTGGGTTCAACTACCGTAGCACACAGCAGTTTGAAACGCGTTGTCTTAATGCAGTAAAAGAGAGCAGGAGCAAGAACATGGGATTGTATCGATATGATCAAATGGTTGGTTGCTTGCCTGATGGTTCGATGCACTGATACGGTTCTTCGTTAGGGTAATCACGGTACTCCTCGGGGGCAGAACCTGCCGCAAAGAACACCGATACACAACCATCACCAAACAATGTGCAACAATATGATGCATGCATGAAACATAGCAATATGAGTGTGTTAGGCTAATGCAACTAAGACCAGAAGGGTTTGAACCAATTTGAATCAAAGATTCAAATTTCAAACTCAAACATGGCCTTTTAAAGTGCTTTTCCTTGTTCTGCTTTAAACATCAGGTTAACTTGTTTAATCATGCATGAAAATAGTACAGATGGATAGATTGGATTTTTCTGATCATTTTTCATATATAATTTGTCTGATTTGGAGTTACAGAACAAAAGTTATGAATTTTTGAAGTTTAAATTATATTCTGGAATTTCCTATATTACAATAATTCCAGAAAATCAATTATTGCGTCACCCTGACGTCAGTGTGACGTCAGCAGGTCAACGGAACACGTCTGGGTCAAACCTGACAGTGGGTCCCGCGTGTCAGGGTGATTAAATTAATTAAAGTTTAATTAAAACTAAACCTGTTTAATTAACAGGGCTGGGCCCCACCTGTCATTGACTCAGGGGAGTCAACCAGGGCCCACCCGTGGTCAAACCCGGGTCGGCTGCACCGGCGTTTAGCCACCGGCGAGCCCGACGCGGCGGCGGAAGTGATTTTTGCCGTTCCGGCAACCAAACGAGCCGCGGAGGGCACCGGGGCGGAGCTGAGGTCGAGCCGCAGCTCTTGGTGGAGTCCGTTGGGGTCGGGGTGGCCGGAGTTGGCGCCGGCGACGACTTTGGTGGCCACCGGAGTTCGGCCAAAGTCGAACTTGTCGCTAGGGGGATCGGTGAGGTGCGGGGAGTGCACGGTTGGGCCTAACGCAGCGTGGTGAGTGCGTTGGACACCGCGGGTTGGCCGGAGGATGCCCGGAAGCACGTCGGCGACGAGATCCGCGGCGGTGCGTGCGTGTGATCTTCGTGCGGTGGCTACACGGCTCGGGAATGAGAGAGAGAGGGTCGGAGGGGTAGCTAGGCTCACAGCGCTCCCGTAGAGGCCACCGGCGGGGTCGGGGACGAGCTGAGGCGGCGACGGCGTTGAAGGGGATCTCCGGCAACGGCGAGCTCGGGCGAGGTCGGTGCGGTGGTCTCGGGCCGCTCGAGCACACGGGGCTCGGCTAGCTCGATGAAGTGGACGGCGGCGAAGCTCCTGGACACGGCGGCACGGCGTGGGGTTGACGGAGGGCGTGGCTACGGCGAGGGGGTGGCGGCGATGGCGTCGGCCATGGCGTGGGAGAGCGAGGGAGAGGAGCTGGAGAGGAGAGGG
>NC_057806.1:698759515-698760529 GCF_018294505.1 Triticum aestivum
CCTGGACACGGCGGCACGGCGTGGGGTTGACGGAGGGCGTGGCTACGGCGAGGGGGTGGCGGCGATGGCGTCGGCCATGGCGTGGGAGAGCGAGGGAGAGGAGCTGCAGAGGAGAGGGTGTGTCTGGGGGGTTCGGGGGAGAGAGGGAGGCCGATTCACGGCGTTAGCCGGGCGAGGGAGGCGGCGAGGCGGCGAGCAGGTGCGTGGCACCCATGCGGTGCTCGCCGTCGAGCACCTGCCTGCCTGCCTGGCCGGCAAGCAGCTCGCTGGCGCGGTGCTGGGCTGGGCCGGCAGGTGGGCCGGGTGCTGGGCGACTTTGTTGAATTAAATAAAATACTTCTGCAACTTTGTCCATTTCTTCTGTTTTCTGTTTTTTTAATACTTCTGCAACTTTGTTGAATTAAATAAAATACTTAGGCAACTCCAAAAATCACCAAACTACTCCTGGTCCATAGTTGGATTATTTCCAACATGAAACATTTTAGTTTGGAGTTATTTGAGCATTTAAATATTTTATATAATTTTAAATGCCCAAATTCAAATACTTATGATTTAAATCAAAAACCCTAGGATGGCCTAGGAAAATGTGCACCACTTTTGGCAGAGGTTCTGAACCAAGACAAAAATGATGGGCATTTTAGAAGGGCATTTCAGGTTCATTGAAAAAGTTTTTAGTAAACCCTAATTGGTTTCAGAGGGGACTGGGGGTTCTGTCATCCCCATTTCAGGTTTCTGATGAAAGAGTAAACATGATGCAACACTCTAATGCATGGCTAACTAGGATGTGACAGCGACGGCGACGGCGAGCACGAGCAGCCTGGCGGCGTCGGGGGCAAATGGTCGATGAGAAACTGAAAATTTCCTAAGTCCTGCTTATATACACAGAGTATTGCTCCCGGTTCGTGGCACCAACCGGGACCAATGCCCCCCTTTAGTCCCGGTTGGTGCCACCAACCGGGACCAAAGGCCAATTTTCAGCAGCCCAAAGGGCGGGAAGTGGCGGCCTTTGGTCCC